>NC_090028.1:12600233-12946899 GCF_037176765.1 Anolis sagrei | reverse complement strand
GCAACAAAATAGCTGTTTTATAGGATAATGCCTTTATGTAAAAAAGCAGCTGCCAGCTGCTGTTAGAAGATGGGAGAGAGGAAGTATGTGCATGCACATGGGTGACAGAGGAAAGATATGTACGCCATTTATGTGAATGCACATTTAGCAATCTTTTTTGGGGGGGGGGAGGGGGGATGACTAAATCTCTGAATTCTGCAATCGGTGCCCAGGCTGGCTGGAGATATTGAGAGTTGTCATTCAAAAGTCATATTTTCACAGATCCTTCCATACTACATATTTATAGCATTATGATTCCACTTTCATTAATTAGATATGATAAATAGTGAGGGGAGCCCCTGGTGGCGCAGTGGGTTAAACCACTGAGCTGCTGAACTTGCTGACCGAAAGGTCGTCTACGAATGATTTAGCGCCGGGTTCCCCGCGAACGTGCGTTGCGCTACGGGCGAGAGGCAGCCCCCTTCCGGCCGCGCTCCGCTCCCGAGACGGACGGCTCTCCGCACCAGTTCAAATCCCAGGAGCTCCCTCTGTTAGCCCCAGCTTCTGCCAACCTATTTATTTATTTACAGTATTTATATTCTGCCCTTCTCACCCTGCAGGGGACTCAGGGCAGATTACAATGTACGTATACATTCAATGCCATAGACACACAACATATATAGACAGACACTCAGAGGCTATTTAACATTCCAGCTTCTGGCCACCAGGGGAGCTGTCCCTTCACCGACCATTTGTGACACTGATGAAGTACTTCCTCATTCTTTGCATACTTGCTGGAGATATTTATGGCCTTGTAAATTAGTTAAATTTGCCTCCCTGTATAAGCGGTACCTAAATTTCCTACTTGACAGATGCAACTGTTTTCCGGGCTGCAAAGGTCGACAGCAAGCTACACAAATATGTCAGAAGCTCACTTTGATCCCTGTCTTCGAACTCATGACCTATCGGTCAGTAGTGATCTTAATGCAGCTGACTCCCAGCCAGCTGCGCCACAGTTCCAGTGCTAGCAGTTCAAAACCATGCAAATGTGGGGAGATCAATAGGTACTGTTCTGGTGGGAAGGTAATGGTGCTCCATGCAGTCATGCCAGCCACATGACCTTGGAGGTGTCTACGGACAATGCCGGCTCTTCGTCTAAGAAATGGAGATGAGCACCAACCCCCAGAGTCGGACATGACTGGACTTAATGTCAGGGGAAAACCTTTACCTACTAAATAGTGAGGAAAATGGGCAATTATCGACAGAGTAAGCAGGAACCCTTTGCAGCACCACCCTGAAATTAAATCTGACATCTTTTCCTTACACGATACAGGACTTGCAACAACACCAGTTAGTATAGGGAAGGGGTAAAAAACACCACCGTTTCTATATCTGGTTTCAACAGAAATCCACCTGTGTGTTGGCTTAATGTCACAGCTTTCACCAATCGTTTGGCTTGCTTTGTATGTGATCGGTGACGAACTATTCGAAATCATTGTGCAATTGAACCAATTGCTGAAGTCATTAGTTAATGTCCATAAAATGCTTTGAACATCCGGAGTCCTATTGAGGAGCTAATTGCTGTTATTATTAGTTTCCGGCTCAACATTGAACCATTAGTGATTCTAGAATTCTGACTGTCAAAATAGTAAAAGGTTGCCTTTGCTTTTATCTCTCAGCACACTCAAGGACTCTTTGTAAAATGAATTCCTTTTGTTTTGTACATATTTTGTTGGATCTTGTTTTGAGCCATAGGACATAAACGACTGAGGCAAACTGGGGTGCAATGGACATTTGGAGAGATTCACCCAGAAATGGTCCACACACTTAAAGAACCACCAAATGCCAGAATTTTGTAAGTTACAGGCATTGTGATACAGGATTTAATGCCAACATGCCAATGGATGGACTTAAAAGTTTTAGCTAATACATGTCCAACAAATGCCCAGCGTATCATTTGACATATAAAGGTTGTGCTGCTAAGCTTCTGGAAACATGATGGTGTAAAGTAAGGCAACCGTAAGGAGAAGGTCTTCAAGATTAAAGTAGTTATGAACAAAATCGAAGACATGCATCACCAGAAAGAGAGCAAAGGAAAATACAAATTTGAGCCTTCTGTTCTTCTGCAGTGCTTGATTTTGTGCGCCATGTTTTGGATAACCTAGCATTTCTCAATTACTAGTGCTTCCCTTTCTTGCAGCAAGGAAAGCACTGCCTGCTGCTATGTCTTCACATTAAAGGTTTAATCAACATTGGGAAATGTCAGTACTCCAATCACAACTCACAATGCTCCCAAGACCCATCTATGTTGGTTATTTAACCAATTAGGTAATTCAACCTGGAGAAGTATAGAAACATAGAGTTGGAAGATATCTCATCCAGTCCAACTCCCTGCCAAGAAGCAGGAAAGTCGCATTTAAAGCATCCCTGACAGATGGCCACCCAGCCTCTGTTTAAAAGCCTCCAAAGAAGGAGCCTCCACCACACTCTGGGGCAGAAAGTTTCACTGCTGAATACCTCTCACCGAAGTTCTTCCTAATGTTCAGGTGGAATCTCCCTTCTTGTAGTTTGAAGCCATTGCTCTGCCTTCTAGTCTCCAGAGAACAAGCCTGCTCCCTCCTCCCTATGACTTCAGAGAGGAAGCCACAGGGAGGAGGGAGCAAGCTTGTTTTCTGCTTCCTTGGAGACTAGGACGCGGAACAATGGCTTCAAACTACAAGAGAAGAGATTCCATCTGAACATTAGGAAGAACTTCCTGACTGTGAGAGCTGTTCAGCAGTGGAACTCTCTGCCCCGGAGTGTGGTGGAGGCTCCTTCTTTGGAAGCTTTTAAGCAGAGGCTGGATGGCCATTTGTCAGGGGTGATTTGAATGCAATATTCCTGCTTCTTGGCAGAGGGTTGGACTGGATGGCCCAAGAGGTCTCTTCCAACTCTTTGATTCTATGATTCTATGATCCACATATATACATGGCTATCATGTCTCCTCTCAACCTTCTCTTCTGCAGGCTAAATATGTCAAGCTCTTTAAGCTGCTCCTCATATGGCTTGTTCTCAGGAAGCTTTAAAGGATTGCTGCTACACATCCATTGTCTCTGACCTGAACTCCATTACTTACTCCCAACTAGATATCTTGGTATCACCTTAGATCAATCACTAACATTTAGAAAACACTGCATGAACACCAAGCACAAACTTGCTGCGTGTAATAACATCATGCGGAAACTTACTGGCAGTGCATGGGGAGCAGACACAAAATTAATCAGAACATCAGCCCTGGCCTTTTCTTACTCAACTGCTGAGTATGTCTGCCCTGTTTGTCAAAAGTCTGCCCACGCAAAACAGGTGAATATAGCATTGAATGAAACATGCAGAATAATCACAGGATGTCTTAAACCTACACCTGTTGATAGACTCTACAAGCTAGTTGGCATCCCCCCATCCCACTGTATGGCTATCAGCCTCCTCCCAGTAGACTCAAATCAAGGAAAAGCTTCATGAGAACCACCACTCCTGTAAATGTTTCCCCAGCAACAGCAAGAGTATCCCTCTGGGCAGCTAAACCAGGGAATCCAAGTTGGATAGTCCCCCATGAGGGTCTTCCTTCAGGGATAAACCAAGAATGGTCAACTTGGAAGTCCCTGAACAGACTCAGAAGTGGAGTGGGCAGATAAAAAGACAACCTGGCTAAATGGCACTATCTAGAAGAATCCTCCAGCTTGGGATTGTGGAGCAGAACAAATAACTCCACACCTGTATGCTTGTCCACAACGCCCTGCTCCATATACAGAGGAGGAATTGTTCGAAGCTGCAGACAATGCGGTCGCTGTTGCCTGGGTTTGCTAAAAAATTTTTTTAGCCGATTGTGCTCCTTCTATTTTTATCAATTTTATACTTATTTATGCAATACTTTTGACACAAATTAAATAAATCCCAACTAGAGTAAACCCTGTGATTGTTGGATGGTAAGTCAACACATAGATCGGTGGAATTGATGCATTCATGGATCTATTTCATTGGAAACTAGCCTTTAGCAGAAAATGTAAAAATGGGAGATGAATTTGCATGTGGCATGAATATGTACATCTCAGGAAAGGAAAAACGAAAGAAAGAAAGAAAGAAAGAAAGAAAGAAAGAAAGAAAGAAGAAATGAGAAATTGAAATTAAAGTTCATTGAAACAAGACAGGATGATGAGCTGGGACTCTAGCTTTTGCTCAGCAGCCTTATCTGTGGCTATGGCTTTGACGGCAGGGGCCATCCCTACCTTGCCTCATTTCCTTTCATGCAAATCACCTGAGAATGAAGTCCTCCATCATTCACAGAAACCACAGAGCGCGATGGACGCAGACTGATTTTTTTTTTAAACATCTATTTTTCAAGAACTGTTCCAAGCAGTTCTTGGGTTGCCATTGAGTCCCATTCTCTAGGCTTATCACCAGACAGTGATGCACTGTGAAACATTAGGGGACAGTATGCACATCTAGGTGAATGTGACTGTTGACTTGCAAGCTCTGGTCTGGCCTGGTCCATGAGGTCACAAAGAGTCGGAAGCGACTGAACGAATAAACAACAACAACAACATATTTATGGTGGAATCATCCCAAATGAGGGTTATTTTTGAGCCTAACACCTCTGATTCACAACATTTCTTGCAGAGTAAAATAAAAATATTTTGTATTGTCGAAGGCACAACCAGACACAGTGAAGACATCAAGACATCAACATCAAGCAAAAAGTGTGTGCTAGAAACAATATCATACGAAAGCTGACTGGCACAACCTGGGGATCACAACCAGATACAGTGAAGACATCCACCCTTGCGCTGTGCTACTCTGCTGCTGAGTATGCATGCCCAGTGTGGAATACATCTCACCACACTAAAACAGTAGATGTGGCTCTTAATGAGACATGCCACATTATCACACCGCCCTACACCACTGGAGAAATTACACTGTTTAGCCAGTATTGCACCACCCGACATTCGCTGGGAAGTAGCAATCAATAGTGAAAGGACCTAGGCAGTGACATCTCCAGCTCATCCCCTGTTTGGGTATCGGCCAGCATGTCAATGACTTAAATCAAGAAATAGTTTTCTAAGATCTACAGAGACACTCGCTGGAACACCTCAGCAAGCGAGAGTCCAAAAGTGGCAGGCTCAAATCCAGAATCTCGATCAATGACTTATACCAAATGAGAGACTCCCTTCTGGGCACACAGAAAACTGGGTGACTTGGAAGGCTCTGAACAGACTGCAGTCGGGCACCACGAGATGCAGAGCCAATCTTAAGAAACAGGGCCACAAAGTGAAATCCACAACATGCGATTGTGGAGAAGAGCAAACCACAGACCATCTACTGCAATGCAACCTGAGCCCTGCCACATGCACAATGGAGGACCTCCTTGCGGCAACACCAGAGGCACTCCAAGTGGCCAACTACTGGTTAAAGGACATTTAATCAACTACCAAGCCTGCAAACTTTATGTTTTGTTTGTTTGTTTGTTTGTTTGTTTGTTCAGTGCCTAAAGTGCTGCTGTGCCCACTAGCCAAAGGCCTGGCTCCAAAACCACGTCTTTAGTTTTTTCCTAAAAGTAAGGAGGGAGGATGCCGATCTAATCTCGCTGGGGAGCGAATTTCATAAGAGGGGGTCACCACCGAGAAGGCCTTGTCCCTCATCCCCATCAGACACGTTTGAGACGCTGATGGGACCGAGAGCAGGGCCTCCCTAGTAGATCTTAAATTATGAGGTGGAATGTAGAGAGAGATACGTTCTGATAAGTAAGCTGGGCCGGAGCTGTATATGGTTTTATAGGCCAAGACCAGCACTTTGAATTGTGCTCGGAGGTGGTCCGGCAGCCAGTGGAGCTGATGTAGCAGGGAGGTGGTATGCTCCTTGTATGACGCTCCGGTGTGTAATCTGGCTGCTGTAGGTGAAATGTCAGGAGAGAATGCTTCTGGAATATGGCCATAGCCTGAAAGACTTACAACAACCCAAAAATATTTTGTGTTTCATATCAGTCTTCTCCACGACATTAGAATCATAGAATCATAGAATCAAAGAGTTGGAAGAGACCTCATGGGCCATCCAGTCCAACCCCATGCCAAGAAGCAGGAATATTGCATTCAAATCACCCCTGACAAATGGCCATCTAGCCTCTGCTTAAAAGCTTCCAAAGAAGGAGCCTCCACCACACTCCGGGGCAGAGAGTTCCACTGCTGAATGGCTCTCACAGTCAGGAAGTTCTTCCTCGTGTTCAGATGTAATCTCCTCTCTTGTAGTTTGAAGCCATTGTTCCGCGTCCTAGTCTCCAAGGAAGCAGAAAACAAGCTTGCTCCCTCCTCCCTGTGGCTTCCTCTCACATATTTATACATGGCTATCATATCTCCTCTCAGCCTTCTCTTCTTCAGGCTAAACATGCCCAGTTCCCTAAGCCGCTCCTCATAGGGCTTGTTCTCCAGACCCTTGATCATTTTAGTCGCCCTCCTCTGGACACATTCCAGCTTGTCAATATCTCTCTTCAATTGTGGTGCCCAGAATTGGACACAATATTCCAGATGTGGTCTAACCAAAGCAGAATAGAGGGGTAGCATTACTTCCTTAGATCTAGACACTATGCTCCTATTGATGCAGGCCAAAATCCCATTGGCTTTTTTTGCCGCCACATCACATTGTTGGCTCATGTTTAACTTGTTGTCCACGAGGACTCCAAGATCTTTTTCACACGTACTGCTCTCGAGCCAGGCATTCCCCATTCTGTATCTTTGCATTTCATTTTTTCTGCCAAAGTGGAGTATCTTGCATTTGTCACTGTTGAACTTCATTTTGTTAGTTTTGGCCCATCTCTCTAATCTGTCAAGATCGTTTTGAATTCTGCTCCTGTCCTCTGGACTATTGGCTATCCCTCCCAATTTGGTGTCGTCTGCAAACTTGATGATCATGCCTTCTAGCCCTTCATCTAAGTCATTAATAAAGATGTTGAACAGGACCGGGCCCAGGACGGAACCCTGCGGCACTCCACTTGTCACTTCTTTCCAGGATGAAGAGGAAACATTAGTGAGCACCCTCTGGGTTCGTCCACTTAACCAATTACAGATCCACCTCACCGTAGTTTTGCCTAGCCCACATTGGACTAGTTTCCTTGCCAGAAGGTCATGGGGGACCTTGTCGAATTCAGAAACAATTAATTCAGAAACAAATGCCACTGAGGGAAAGCACCAACCAAGTGCATTTTCAAAAGGAATTTGTCCTTAAGAGCATATTCCCTTTATGTGGAAGATAGATACCAACCAACTGTTCACAATAAATAGAGCTGTGGCAGAGAAGATGAGAAAGGGTTACTGAGGAAAAGAGCCAGGTATTTCACAGGCTGAAATGAGTACCTTTTCCTCGGCAACTCAAGTTCAGAGAAGCACAAGGCTGTTAATATGGGAACCTAAACATCGCCGGCCTGATAAGCCCCTCATAGCAACTAGCAGAAGTAATTTTCAGTAATCTTTGAGAGGAAAAAATTGCATTTAATAATAAAGAGAGAGAGAGAGGCTGAGCGGCTTAGCCACTGAAGCATCTCACTTTATAGAGTATGCAAGCAAGAGACTACAAGGAAAATAGGACTTGAGATTCATTAGGATGTGAGAACAAACTACATCATTTTTCTTCTTCTTCTTTTTCTTTTGGTGACTGCAAAGCAATCTCTTTGCATTAAGAATCTCACAGGTTAGCCATCAAGAAAGTGACAGGAATTTATAAAATAGACAGTATTTGGCTTTTCTTTTTTTTTGCTTTTAAGATAGACGAGTGGCAGGGGAAAAATAAAATTATTCCTGTCATGGATGTAGGTGAAATGTCAGGAGAGAATGCTTCTGGAACATAGCCATAGCCCGAAAGACTTACAACAACCCAAAAATAAAATTATTCTCTATGAACATTTGCCAATATATTGCACTGGCTACTTAGTTTATTATTTATTTATTTATAGCATTTCTACCCCGCTCTTCTCACCCCCGCAAGGGGACTCAAAGCGGCTAACAATGGCAACAATTCGATGCCGCAATAATTACAATTATAAAAGCAAAACAATATAATACATTAAAACAAAAGATCAGCGCCAACTGTTGAACAAAATGAAGTTCAACAGTGACAAATGCAAGATACTCCACTTTGGCAGGAAAAACGAAATGCAAAGATACAGAATGGGGGACAATGCCTGGCTCGAGAGCAGTACGTGTGAAAAAGATCTCGGAGTCCTCATGGACAACAAGTTAAACATGAGCCAACAATGTGATGTGGCGGCAAAAAAAGCCAATGGGATTTTGGCCTGCATCAATAGGAGCATAGTGTCTAGATCTAGGGAAGTAATGCTATCCCTCTATTCCGCTTTGGTTAGACCACACCTGGAATATTGTGTCCAATTCTGGGCACCACAATTCAAGAGAGATGTTGACAAGCTGGAATGTGTCCAGAGGAGGGCAACTAAAATGATCAAGGGTCTGGAGAACAAGCCCTATGAGGAGCGGCTTAAAGAGTTGGGCATGTTTAGCCTGCAGAATTGAAGGCAGGCAGGAGACATGATGAGGGCCATGAATAAATATGTGAGGGGAAGTCATAAGGAGGAGGAAGCAAGCTTGTTTTCTGCTGCCCTGGAGACTAGGATGTGGAACAATGGCTTCAAACTACAGGAAAGGAGATTCCATGTGAACATGAGGAAGAACTTCCTAATTGTGTGAGAGAGTTGTTCAACAGTGGAACTCTCTCTCTCTGCCTCAGAGTGTGGTGGAGGCAGGGGCGGCTCGTCCATTACGCGAAGTAAGCGGTCACACAGAACACTTTTTTTTGCCAGGGGCGCAGAGGTGCCTCTGTAAATGCCCACTTGAGGAGCACCCTCTCAGCTCACAACAACCCTAGCAGTCCAGGGGGAGCCTCGGCTTTCTTGCCTCACTGCCTGGCGATCCTCTTCCCAAAGGGGCCGGGCCCTTGAGCCTCGCCTAGCCCCTCTCGTTCCTGCTCTACCCGGCCACCGGGTGCGCGAGCAGAGCGGGCGCTCAATCGTTCTCCGTGTTCGATCCCTTCCCCATGACTGGCTCCCTTTCCTGATCCCGCGGCGCTCCACCCGCCTCCTCTCCCCAATCCGTGGGTGGGCCAAGGGGCGGAGCCGCCGTGCCTAGCCCGCTTCGGGTCCGGAGCTGTGTCTGAAGACCCCAGCATGCACACCAAAAGTCGCCTCTTCTCCTGACTTTCTCTTCAGCCATTGGGACCAAGAGAGAGAGAGAGAGAGAGAGAGAGAGAGAGAGAGCCCCTCCGGCTGGAGGTATCTCCCACCTCCGCTCCCTCCTTTGTTTTTGCGCCTACCTTCAGGAAAGGTGGGCATCTCCACCTCTCTCTCTCTCTCTCTCTTGGTCCCATTGGCTGAGGAGAAAGTCAGGAGAAGAGATGACTTTTGGTGCACACGCCGGGGTCTTCAGGCACGCCTCCAGACCCAAAGCGGGCCAGGCAGGGAGCAAATGTGGCAAGGTGAACTATTACTGGGATGTATAGTTCACCTACAATCAAAGAGCATTCTGAATTCCACCAATGATGGAATTGAACCAAATATGGCACACAGAACTCCCACGACAAACAGAAAATATATATCAATGATTGGTTGGAGGGGGCGCCAAAATACTGTTTGCTTACCGTTGAAAATTACCTAGGGCCGCCTCTGGGTGGAGGTGCCTTCTTTGGAGGCTTTTAAGCAGAGGGTGGATGACCATCTGTCGGTGGTGCTTTGAATGCTTCTTGGCAGGGGGTTGGACTAGATGGCCCACAAGGTCTCTTCCAACTCAATGATTCTATGATTCTTCCCACCAGCAAATGGAACTTCGTCCAGTTGCTACAACCTTGTTGGGATGCCCAATGCTGACGGTGACACTTCCTTCCAAAGTTCATAAGCACCACAGTTTTCAATGACCGCTCTTCCACCTAGTTATGGATGTGACTCTGTTTCCCTCAAATCAGTGACACACATTTGATCCTGAAAGAGCTGCAATGTGAGAATATTTCATATCCTCTTTGGAGCGGCTCCTTGAAGGTCAAGGCTGAAGAACCGACAAAAGTCAGTGGGAGAAATGTGTAGGCAGGGCACTATCATCCTGGAAGGCTGCCTTAATCCATTATTTTGGCTAGAGAGTGAACCACTAACCTTCACACCCCGATTTTCTGACATAAAGCCATTTGGGATTTAAGATTAAAGGCCATGCACATGCTGCTGTGTTGCAAATGAGAAGGTGGGTCACTTAATTGAGTGTGCTAGAGTAGAATCATATAATCATAGAATCAAAGAGTTGGAAGAGACCTCATGGGCCATCCTGCAGGAATATTGCATTCAAATCACCCCTGACAGATGGCCATCCAGCCTTTGTTTAAAGGCTTCCAAAGAAGGAGCCTCCACCACACTCCGGGGCAGAGAGTTCCACTGCTGAACGGCTCTCACAGTCAGGAAGTTCTTCCTCATGTTCAGATGGAATCTCCTTTCTTGTAGTTTGAAGCCATTGTTTCGCGTCCTGGTCTCCAGGGAAGCAGAAAACAAGCTTGCTCCCTCCTTCCTGTGGCTTCCTCTCACATATTTATACATGGCTATCATATCCCCTCTCAGCCTTCTCTTCTTCAGGCTAAACATGCCCAGCTCCTTAAGCCGTTCCTCATAGGGCTTGTTCTCCAGACCTTTTATAATTTTAGTCGCTCTCCTCTGGACACATTCCAGCTTGTCAATATCTCTCTTGAATTGTGGTGCCCAGAATTGGACACAATATTCCAGGTGTGGTCTAACCAAAGCAGAATAGAGGGGTAGCATGACTTCCTTAGATCTAGACACTATGCTCCTATTGATGCAGGCCAAAATCCCATTGGCTTTTTTTGCCGCCACATCACATTGTTGGCTCATGTTTAACTTGTTGTCCACGAGGACTCCAAGATCTTTTTCACACGTACTGCTCTCGAGCCAGGCATTGTCCCCCATTCTGTATCTTTGCATTTCGTTTTTCCTGCCAAAGTGGGGTATCTTGCATTTGTCACTGTTGAACTTCATTTTGTTAGTTTTGGCCCATCTCTCTAATCTGTCAAGATCGTTTTGAATCCTGCTCCTGTCCTTTGGAGTATTGGCTCTCCCTCCCAATTTGGTGTCATCTGCAAACTTGATGATCATGCCTTCTAGCCCTTCATCTAAGTCATTCATAAAGATGTTGAACAGGACCGGGCCCAGGACGGAACCCTCTTGATGGCACTCCGCTCGTCACTTCTTTCCAAGATGAAGAGGAAGCATTGATGAGCACCCTCTGGGTTCGTCCATTTAACCAATTATAGATCCACTTCACCGTAGTTTTGCCTAGCCCACATTGGACTAGTTTCCTTGCCAGAAGGTCATGGGGGACCTTGTTGAAGGCCTAGCAAAAGCACACTAAAGTAGGGAGAAGGTAGATCTCTACTGGTAGATCTCTGGATGATATGCAGTAGAATGGCCAAGATTTCTGACTCCCCCATATGAAGAAGAGTAGCAGAAACATGATGGACTTCATTCCCCATGAATTGAACTTCTGAGATGAAGGGAGCTTGAAGGAAACAGGAGTGAATGTTTGGACCTCCCAGGTCCAGCCTGTAACATTTTCAATTAGGGTTGCGAAAGGCAGTCCTAATTAGGTAACTTATTAATTAATTAATAACTAATCGATTAATTAATAACTAATTTAGTTACTTTTCAAAAAGCTATTCCTTGCTTGCTAAACAGCAATGACAATACCTATTATAATATATATATATATATAAAAATGCTCTGTGCATAATGAGGACCTTAAAAACAAAAGAACTAATGAACGAAATCACACCAAATTTGGCAACAAAATGTCTCATAACACAAGGAGTGACCATCACTCAAAAAATTATAATTTTGTCATTTGGGAGTTGTAGTTGCTGGGATTTATAGTTCGCCTACAATCAAAGAGAATTCTCAACTCCATCAACGATGGAATTGAACCAAACCTGGCACACAGAACTCCCATGACCAACAGAAAATACTGGAAGGGTTTGGTGAGCATTGACCTTGAGTTTGGGAGTTGTAGTTCACCTACATCCAGAGAGCACTGTAGACTTAAACAATGATGGGTCTGGACTGAACTTGACACAAGCACTCAATACGCCCAAATATGAACACATATGGAGTTTGGAGGAAATAGACCTTGACATTTGGGATTTGTAGTCACTGGGATTCACAGTTCACCTACAATCAAAGAGCATTCTGAACCCCACGAACGACAGAATCAGGGCAAACTTCCCACACAGAACCCCCATGACCAACAGAAAATACTTGAGGCCATCAAATCCAACTCCCTTCATCAGGGCAAGAAAACGTAAAGAAGGAGAGAGGGGTAGAAAGAAGGAGGGAAGGAGAGAAGGAAAGAAAAAGAAACGTATAGAAGGAAGGAAGAAGAGAAGGAAATAAAAGGGTGAAAGGAAAGAGAGAGGGAAGGAAGGAAAGAGAGAAGGAAGGATGTAACCAAAGAACAAAGAGAGGTCACAAACAATTAAATTATCTTATTTGCTTTGGTACATATCAAAAGTTAGAATACTGGGCATATGAATGGCCTTGTGGTAACACAGCTTCCTTTGCATAAATCTATGATCATAGTATAGCAGTAGAGCACAGCTATATAAATAAAAATGTAATGTTCGTTTGTGGGATTAACAGAACTCAAAAACCAGTGGGCGAATTGATACCAAATTTGGACAGCATATACCTAACAACCCAATGTATGTCCTTCATTCAAATTTTTTTGATTTTGTCATTTGGGAGTTGTAGTTTTTGGGATTTATAGTTCACCTACAATCAAAGAGCATTCTGAACTCCACCAATGATGGAATTGAACTAAAGTTGACACACAGGACTCCCATGACCAACAGAAAACACTGGAAGGGTTTGGTGGGCATTGCCCTTTGGGAGTTGTAGTTCACCTATATCCAGAGAGCACTGTGGACTCATACAATGGTGGATCTGGACCAAACTTGGCACAAATACTCAATATGCGCAAATGTGAACACTGGTGAAGCCTGGGGAAAATAGACCTTGATTTTTGGGAGTTTTAGTTGCTGGGATTTATAGTTCATTACAATCAAAGAACATTCTGAACTCCACCAACAATAGAATTGGCTCAAATTTCCAACATGGAATCCCCATGACCATCAGCAGGCCCGTAGCCAGGATTTTGTTTCGGGGGGGGGGGGGGGGAGGGGCTGAGTTTGGTTCGGTGGGGCTGAGTTTGGTTCGGGGGGGGGGGCTGAGTCTGAGTGAAAGAGGGTCTACCCTAGCAAACCTTTTGTATCGGTACCCCAATACCCCCATGCATATGGGATATATTGAGCATGGTGATCAGATCATGATATGAATAAACATAACAGTTTAAATAATGTACCAGTAAGGCCTTCTCGCGGACCACCATCAGAATTTCGGGAGGGGGGGAGCTGAAGCCCCCCAAGCCCCCCCCCCCCGGCTACATGCCTGACCATCAGAAAATACTGTGTTTTCTGATGGTCTTTGGCGACCCCTCTGACACCCCTCCGCGACCCCCTCAGGGGTCCCGACCCTCAGGTTGAGAAACACTGTTCTAGATGGTTTGTAAGGGGAGATGCGTTCGGACATGTAAGTTGGCCAGAACCCTTTAGGTGTGAAACATGTCCCCTTGTCTTTCCTTTTCTTCTGGTAAGCAAGAGCATACCCTTCCAGGACTTGTCAGATGCCAAGGGAGAGGAACGGACCCATGCCTGTTGTGTTCTCCCTCATTTATAACATTTGCCACCTTGACCACAGTTGATGTTGCTCAACCTTATATGTCCCAGAATTCATCTCTGAAATACTGGAGGACATGCAATTATTTTAAAATTGCAATCACTTTCCAAAGTAACTTTCCAACCCCCCAATCTTCTCTCCTATGCTGTCTCACCCCATTACAATTCTTGAGAGCAGCAGTGGGTGTCTGTGGAGAGGAAATAAACTCCTGCTCTAAGTCACCTTTCTCTATTATGTGAAGTGTCTCAGTGTGAAGGAAGCTCTTTCTGGGTGATTCTAAAAATATCTTCTTGTGGTTGAAAACTTTAGAGAAACTACTCAGCCGACCTGAGTAATTGTGAGAGCCTTCTTGCGAGGGAATGTGTGAGCCAGCTGGGGGAAACCTTCCCTTAAGACTGGTTGAGAAACACTGTTCTAGATGGTTGTGTTTCCCAGCAGCTACCATGACAAATGGTGGGAAGCAGGGTGGGAGGCAGTCTTGTGTGGAGAATGTGAGACATCCCATAAAGACAACTCTTTAACAGAAAAAGGGGATTCTTCAAATCAGGGGTTCTCAAACTTTTTCGGCTCCTGAGCCCTTTTTAAAGCAAAAGTTTCTCATGAAGCTCCAAGAAATGTCTATATATTACACTAGCCAACCCCCAATACGCTTTGCTGTGACCCACTCTGGTGATCTCTAAAATAAAGTAATGAGAAAGTGTTGGTTTCTAATATATGTAATTTCTCTATCCTCCTGGGTAAACAGTATTGTTGTTTCTTTGTCAGTGTTGATGTGGAGATTGTTTGGTTTGCCTACTCTGGAACATGCAACATATAATTGTCCTTCTTTAGGGGTCCCTTTCAAATCCATGGTACTATATCTGTCATAAACATGTGTGTGTGAATCATATATATTTATCTATATCCATGGCTAGATGGCTCTTTGTCAGGAGGGCTTTATGTTTTCTTGCCCTGGTGAAGGGTGTTGGACTCGATGGCCTGAAGGCAGCATTTCTCAATCGGGGGTTTAGGACCCCTGGGGGGTTGTGAGGAGATATCAGAAGGGTTGCCAAAAACCAGCAGAAAACACAGTATTTTCTGATGGTCATGAGGGTTCTGTATGGGAAGTTTACCCTAATTCTGTCGTTGGTGGAGTTCAGAATGCTCTTTGATTGTAGCTCTCTACGTGGGGCTGCCCTTGAAAACGGTCCGGAAGCTCCAGCTAGTCCAGCGCGCGGCAGCCATGTTGTTAACGGGAGCTGGACGCAGAGAGCATACAACGCCCCTGCTGTCCCAGTTCCACTGGCTGCCGATTTGCTACCGGGCCCAATTTAAGGTGCTGGTGTTATCCTACAAAGCCCTAAACGGTTCCGGCCCAAAATACCTTGCAGACCGCATCTCGGCCTACGAGCCCACGAGGGCCTTGAGATCGTCCGGGGAGGCCCTTCTCTCGGTCCCGCCTGCCTCACAGGCTCGTCTGGCGGGGACGAGAGAGCGGGCCTTCTCGGTGGTGGCCCCCCGGCTGTGGAACACCCTCCCTGCTGAAGTTAGACAGGCGCCCTCATTGATGGCCTTTCGTAGGAGCCTGAAAACATGGCTCTTCGAGCAGGCCTTCAACTGAGTGTTGAATGACAATGGAATGATTTAGGACTACGAGTTTGGCTATGACCCCAGGACTTGGCGAAGCGGATTTTTAGTTTAAGTATATGTTATGTTGTACTTGTCCGGTTTGTATCGTCTTGGCTTACTGTACACTGTCTTCTTTGTTGTTGTTCACCGCCCCGAGTCGCCCTCGGGCTGAGAGGGGCGGTCAATAAATGCAAGAAATAAATAAATAAATAAATAAATAAATCCCAGTAACTACAACTCCAAATGTCAAGGTCTATTTTCCCCAAACTCCATCTGTGTTTATATTTGGGCATATTGAGTATTTGTGCCAACTTTGGTCCAGATCCATCATTGCTGGAGTCCACAGTTGTAGGTGAACTACAACTCCAAAACTCAAGATCAATGCCCACCAAACCCTTCCAGTGTTTTCTGTTGGTCAGGGGAGTCCTGTGTGCCAAGTTTGGTTCAATTCCATCGTTGGTGGAGTTCAGAATGCCCTTTGATTATAGGTGACTGATAAATCCCAGCAACTACAACTCCCAAATGACAAAATCATAATTTTTTGAGTGATGGTCACTCCTTGTGTTGTGAGACCTTTTGTTGCCAAATTTGGTGTGATTTCGTTCATTGGTTCTTTTGTTTTTAAGGTCCTCATTACGCACAGAGCATTTATATATATATATAGATTATATATTATATGATCTATAATGTATTTATAGCAGGCATGGACAGGGCCAGTGGCAGATGGATGGAGGGGAACAGATGGCCATCCAGCCTTTGCAGAAGTAGTTATAGTAGTAGTAGTAGTAGTAGTAATAATAATAATAATAATAATGTGGGACTTTCAAATCCAGACTGACAAAGTTTAGGACACAATACACCAGACATCATGATTGTGCAAAAGAAAAAAAAATGATTATGTCACCATACGAGGAGACAGTCACATTGAAAAACAACAGGAAAAACTCAGCCGTTATCAAGACCTCAAAATGGAACTGCAAAGGCTCTGGCATAAACCAGTACAGGTGGTCCCAGTGGTCATTGGCGCACTGGGTGCCGTGCCAAAAGACCTCAGCTGGTATTTGGAAACAATAAACATTGACAAAAATCACTATCTGTCAACTGCAATGGGACGCCGGGGTGCCTCAGCTAAAGGGTCCCTTAGGTTTCCCAAAACAAAGTTCTGTAGAGGCTCAAAATAAGTCCAACAGAGTTCTTTATTAAGGCTAAGATCTTCGAACAAATGAATAAAATGCCATATAATCTTGGAAAACTGGTAGCTTTCTGGATCTGCCAACAAAGGACAGGCAACTGTTTGATAAACCATTCCTATCTTCTTTAGGGAAACCTTTACTCTGCTGGCGTGAGGTCCCAACTCTCGGCTCCAAGCTGCGTTATGGATAGCCCGAGTGGTCCCTTACCAGGCAATGGTTGCTGCAGATCTGCCAAGCTGGTGTCCTTTTAGTTTTTCCACGAAGGCTGTGGAACTGTAACTTTACTCTCCAGCAAAGCTGTAGAGCAGTGTTTCTCAACCTTCCTAACGCCGTGACCCCTTAATGCAGTCCCTCATGTTGTGGTGACCCCCAACCATAACATTGTTTTTGTTGCTACTTCATAACAGTCATTTTAATACTGTTATAAATCATAATGTAAATAAAAGATACGCAAAATGTATTTTCATTCACTGGACCAAACTGGGCACAAATACCCAATGCAACCACATGTAAATGCTAGTGGGGTTGGGGGAGGATTGATTTTGTCATTTGGGAGTTGTAGTTGCTGGGATTTATCGTTCACCTATAATCAAAGAGCATTCTGAACTGCACCAGCAATGGATTTGAACCTAATTTGCCACACAGAACTCCCATGACCAACGGAAAACACTGGAAGGGTTTGCTGGGTATTGACCTTGAGTTTAGGAGTTGTAGTTCACCTATATCCAGAGAGCACTGTGGACTCACGCAATGGTGGATCTGGATCAAACTTGGCACAAATACTCAATATGCGCAAATGTGAACACTGGCGGAGCCTGGGGAAAATAGACCTTGACTTTGGGGAGTTGTAGTTGCTGGGATTTATAGTTCATTATAATCAAAGAACATTCTGAACTCCACCAACGATAGAATTGGCTCAAACTTCCCACATGGAATCCCCATGACCATCAGAAAATACTGTGTTTTCTGATGGTCTTTGGTGACCCCTCTGACACGCCTTTGCGACCCCCTCAGGGGTCCCGACCCCCAGGTTGAGAAACACTGCTGTAGAGGTTTTCCTTTTTCCCCAGCAAAAGCTGGCTGTAGATCTATATCTTTGGCCCCGGCAGAGCTGTAAGAAGTGAAGCTTTTTACAGGTGGGGTAGAGAAAAGCCCACACGTCCTACTGTAGGGCTCCAAACTGTGAGACTGAACTAAAAGTCCCCTTTTCCCTCCAAACCTGGGGAAAAGGGTGGATCTAAAGGCTCTAACAATGATTAATAGGTTGTTGGCCCAATGATTGCAACCTGGGGAAAGATACCCAATTGCAAGAAAGCATAGCTTGAATAGATTCATGCAAACTAACAGTGCAAGAAAAGAATCAAATCTCCTGGCACAGCTGTGCCAACACAGACCACTTATGCAAATTTTTAAAAGAACAAAAGTGGTAAAGGAACAAATGTGGCTTTGGGATCAAGACTTCGGAGAAGTGCAATAGAAGGATACGGAATATGTGAAATGACTAGTGAAATGGCCCGGATTATGATTGTGGATGGTGTGGTTTTAATAATGAATGTAATGTTTTTAACTGTTTTAATGTGTATTACTTTTAATCTGAATTTAAATGTGTGTTTTAATTATGTGTTATTTTTAAGACATTTAATAGTTGCCTATGTGTAAAGCTACACATAGGGCAGGGTATAAATATGGTAAATAAATAAATAACATTGATTTGCCAAGAATGAGAGGCAGAGGATTGGTTGTAAGCTAGATAGGTAGTAGGGCTGGGCGGTTTCGTTTCGTTAATTCGTAATTCGTTAAAAATTCGTTATTTTTTTTATAATGAAGCGATAACGAACCATTCTGGAGCAACTTAAAAACGAAACAAATTTTTAAATTCGTTTCGTAAATGCTTCGGATTCGTTATGTATTCGTTTCGTTATCGGTTTGAGGTCGTTTCGTTATTATTTCCGCATGTCTGGGGCAAGTTTTATAGTTGTTTTTTGTTTAATTAGTGAAAAAAAAATTATAATATCACACCAACAGTCAACAACAGAGGGAGAGGGAAGCTTCAGAAGTTCCCCTGTCCCATTTGGAGGTTTTTTAGCGTATTGCACGGTCGCGTCCGCCATTAACGAATCAATTCGTTATTGTTTCGTATTTGTTTCGTTAATGTTTCGTAATTTTTTTTAACATTTACGAAATTTCGTAAATATCGAACTTTTTAAAAGAAAAATTTCGGAATTCTTTTAAATATCAAAAGGCAAAAAACCCCAAAAAACGAATCGATTTTAGAAACAAATTTTTCCGTTGTTACCCAGGCCTAATAGGTAGGAATCTGTTTCATGGGAGAAGCAAAACAGACATACTCATGTTCTCCCCTTTCAGAAAAGGTAGGTGGGGTTTTTCTGTGTATGAAACCGGTAGGTGGGTTTGAATAATCTCACTTCAAAATCTATTAATCTTGATACAAATCAGCCCAACTGAATGAGCACCCAAGGTCTAAACATCTCTTTTGTTTTGTTTTCTTTGCCCACAATGAACTCACCATCGGGTGCCCTTCCCACGTGCCGACTGCGATCCTATACCATACCTCCCAATGAGTCATGAATTGAAAGTTTCTATTTTTAATTATTGTGGTTTTCATATTTCTGACACTACACTTTAGCTACTTTGGGACTTTCCTACCATGCCACAAGTGACATTCCCAATCACGTTTCGACTTTTGTTTCATGTAAACAAAAAGAAAGCATTGCCTGGCTAAATAATAATGATAATAATAATAATAATAATAATAATAATAATAATAGATTGACTCAGACAAAAGCATGATTCTGCCTGCTTTCTCATGGTCATGGTAACTGACACTGCTACAAAACTTCAATGTATACTTTTGAATGTCTGTATTTCAGATCTTTAAATTCCAAAATCATCACTCACAGGAAATTTATTCTACATCCTCCTACATCAGCATTTCTCAACCTGGGGGTTGGGACCCCTGGGGGGTCACGAGAGGGTGTCAGAGGGGTCGCCAAAGACCATCAGAAAACACAGTATTTTTCTGTTGGTCATCTGGGTTCTGTGTGGAAAGTTAGGTCCAATTCTATTGTTGGTGGGGTTCAGAATGCTCTTTGATTGTAGGTGAACTATAAATCCCAGCAACTACAACTCTCAAATGTCAAGGTCTATTTCCCCCAAATTCCGCCAGTGGTCACATTTGGGCATATTGAGTATTCATTTCAAGTTTGGTCCAGGTCCATCATTAATGAGTCCACAGTGCTCTCCGGATGGAGGTGAACTCCAACTCCAAAAACCCAAGGTTAATGCCCACCAAACCCTTCCAGTATTTTCTGTTGGTCATGGGAGTTCTGTGTGCAAAGATTGGTTCAGTTCCATCATATATTGCCAACAGGGGCGGCTTGTCCATTACTCAAAGTAAGCGGTCGCAGTACACTTTATTTTTTGCCAGGGGTGCAGAGGCGCCTCTGTAAATGCCCCTCGACCACCACTTCAGGAGCGCCCCCTTGGCTCACAACAGTCCTAGCAGTCCGGGGGAAGCCTCGGCAACCCATTATGCAAAGTAAGCATTTGCAGAATAGTTGATTGTGCCCAGGGGCACTCTTGAGGTGCTCTTGGGGGGAAATAGACCTTGACATATGTGAGTTGTAGTTGTTGTTGTTCATTTGTTCATTCGTCTCCGACTCTTCGTGAACTCATGGACCAGCCCATGCCAGAGCTCCCTGTTGGCCATCACCACCCCCAGCTCCTTCAAGGTCAGTCCAGTCACTTCAAGGATGCCATCCATCCATCTTGCCCTTGGTCGGCCCCTCTTCCTTTTGCCTTCCACTTTCCCCAGCATAATTGACTTTGTAGTTACTGGGATGTTAATTCACCTACAATCAAAAAGCATTCTGAACTCCACCAATGATGGAATTGAACCAACTCCCACGACGAACAGAAAATATATATCAATGATTGGTTGGGGGGGGGGGGGGCGCCAAAATACTGTTTGCTTACTGTTGAAAATTACCTAGGGCCGCCTCTGATTGCCAGTATATAAGACTCTCACCCCACACCCCCCCAGAGCCGGAGAAAACAAGAGAGCAAGCCGAAGAGTTGAGCTGGAGGGAAAGCCGTCCCACTCATTCTAAATTCCCAGGGAGCAGGGATCTTTCAGCTGTGATGGAGTAGCTCCGACTTTCAGTCTATCTGTCACTGCTCGACTGTTTTACTGTGCACACAATGCAATGATGGGAGACATCACTCAACTGCAACAAGTCTGGCTACAAAAGCAAGTAGCAGCAATTTGTAGCCTTGACGTAGCCATTTAATCATTCCCTCCCGTCCCCGATGCCCTGTTTGCCACTCTCTGGATAAACTAACTTGGGCGTTAAAGAGCCAATATTGGAGTCTTTTTCTGTGCCGTCATTTGACAGACTGCTGTTTGGACGGCACCCTACTTAACAGGTGACTTTTGACCTCTGGCTAAAAGCGATAACTCGGAAGCCCTGCCCTTTCGTAATGAGCTTTTGTGCAGGGTTCATTCCCCATAATGTCTTTGTGTTGGCAGATGAATTTAGAATAAAGCAAGAAAAATACTCTTAGGTTCTTGTGGGGTTTTTTTCGGGCTATAGAGCCATGTTCTAGAGGCATTTCTCCTGACGTTTCGCCTGCATCTATGGCAAGCATCCTCAGAGGTAGTGAGGTCTGTTGGAATTAGGACAATGGGTTTATATATCTGTGGAATGGCTGGGGTGGGGCAAAGAGCTCTTCTCTGCTGGAGCTAGGTGTGAATGTTTCAACTAACCACCTTCATTAGCATTTGAATACTCTTCCTGCCCCCACCCCAAAACCCCAGGTAGGCTTTAGACTTCACCTGGACAAAAAACTCCAAATCCTAGCATCTGCAGATTTGATGGAGTCGGAGAGAAAAGCACAGGAACATTTAAGCTCTGCTTCTCCTCCTCAGTACCAAGTGTTTCAATTGAATTTTGGAACATCCTGCCACAAGGAATATTTGTGTGTTTATGGAAAAGAACAAATAACAAGAAACATGGGAAAATGTATTGTCGAAGTCTTTCGTCGCAGAATCATTGGGTTGTTGCAGTTTTTTTGGGCCATCTGGCCATGTTCCAGAAGCATTCTCTCCTGACATTTCACCTGCATCAATGGTAGGCATCCTCAGAGGTTGTGAGGTCTGTTGGAAACTAGGAAAATTGAGTTTATATGTGTTCTGGAACGGCTGTTCCAGGGGCTCCAATTTTGTGTTTTGCACTGAGTGTTTGTTCATAGTCCTAAGTTGCAGGGACTTTGCAGATAGGTGGCTTCCTTTGGCTGCAATCATAGGGCAAGCCACCTGTCAATAATAGTTAGGATCCCTGGTCCTGCCCCTCTCTGGGATTTTTGGAGGGAAGGGGCCATCTTTCAGTTAGTCTCAGCAAAGGAAGTCTATGCAAAGAATGTATACAGACGTCCTCCTGTACAAAGGCTTCATCCCTTAAGACTTCCCGGGGGAGAACAGTCTTAAGAGCCTCTAAAGATTCCCAAAGGTTCCAGGGAAACAGCCTTACAGCCCTGAGGAATTCCGGAGGGAATAACAGCTCTAATCGTCAAAGATCTCCAGCTAAGTGACTACAGGCCTGCTGGTACGTCTGCTCGGTTCTGAGACGCAGTTCAGACGGTAGTGGATTCAAATCAGTCAGGTTTAGGTTCACAGTAGCCTGGGAGGAGCTAGAAAGGGGAATTTTCCTTTGAACAAAGTTATTGAAGATAGTGCCTGTTCCCTGTGAACAAGTTTGAGAGAACTGGTTTCTTTACCAAGCAAGCTTTACAATTCCTGTTTGTTCATCAATAAAAGACTGTTATATTTAAGCTCAAGCCTCCTAAAGACTGTTTAATGAGGGAAATTTCTCTAAAGGCTTCTTTTTGGGGCCCCTGGCTTCCCGCTGGATTCAAAACACACATCCTCTCTTAAAAGCACTTCATTTCAGGTCCAGTGGCGACAGAACAATATATCTGCAGAATGTCCAGAGTGGGAGAAAGAACTCATGTCTGCTGGAGCTAGGTGTGAATGTTTCAATTGGCCACCTCGATTTCAATTTGATGGCTTGACAGTTTTTAGGTGTGACTTGTTACTGCCTGGGGCAATCCTTTGTTGGGAACTCCATACAAGAAACAACCAGGGACAACTAATCACCTCTCAACAAATGAGACCCCCATGCAGTAAAATGCCACATCTAAAAATTGCCAGGCCATCAAATGCTACTCAAGGTGCCAATTGAAACATTCACAGCTAGCTCCAACAGACAAGAGTTCTTTCTCCCACCCTGGACATTCCACAGATATATAACCCCAATTTTCCTAGTTTCCAACAGACTTCACAACCTCTGAGGATGGCTGCCATAGATGCAGGCAAAACATCAGGAGGCAATGCTTCTAGATCATGGCCATACAGCCTGAAAAACCTACAATAACCCAACATGGGAAAGGCTGTAAACATAATGCCTTTCTTCCCTAAAAGGTCCAGATTCGAACTGCAAACCTTTTGGTCAGCAAGTTCAGCAGCTCAGCAGTTTAACCCCCCCCCCCCCCCCAAATATTCTACTAGGTTAATGTAAATGAATCAATGGCCTCTTCCAGCCATTTCCACAATTCCCAATCCCATACCTTCTAAGTATTCTAATTTGGCAGTGACCTTCCTCTGTCATTCCACTTTCTCAAATGCATTTAATGTCCCATTTTTTTCTTTTCCTCCCACATTTACCATTTTTCCTCCACTCAGTAAAAATTAGACAAACTGAGCCAAAGTGCAAAATAGTTTGCACTCAATTCAAGATGGGGGAAAAAAGGAAGAGTAAGAACCCTGGTGGTGCAGTGGGTTAAAGCGCTGAGCTGCTGAGCTTGTTGACCGAAAGGTTGCAGGTTCAATTCTGGGGAGTGGCGTGAGCTTCCGCTGTCAGCCCTAGCTTGTGCCAACCTAGCAGTTCGAAAATATGCAAATGTGAGTATATCAATAGGTACCGCTCCGGCGGGAAGGTAACGGCGCTCCATGCAGTCATGCTGGCCACATGACCTTGGAAGTGTCTATGGACAATGCCAGCTCTTCATCTTAGAAATGGAGATGAGCACCACACCCCAGAGTCAGACATGACTGGACTTAATGTCAGGGGACAACCTTTAAGAACCTTTTCCTTCCCAGGAAATTCAGGCAAAAGCAAACTTCTGCAGCATCTGCTAGCTTGTGAATTATCCCTCATTAATAGTTAGCATCTCAGTTTCCATTTCTGAAATGCTGGAGAATGTTCAGCCCCCCAAAAGCAAACTCTGTCGGGGTGTTTGTATAACACTCTAATACAGTGTTTCTCATCCTTCCTAATTCCGCAACCCCTTAATACAGTTCCTCATGTGGTGGTGACCCCCAACCATAAAATTATTTTCGTTGCTACTTCATAACTGAAGTAGCAGTTATTATAAATCCTAATATATAGTTATTATAAATCCTAATGTATAAATCATAATGTAGATATCTGATATGCAGGATGTGTTTTCATTCACTGGACCAAATTTGGCACAAATACCCAATATGCCCAAATTTGGAGAGTTGGGGGGGGGGGGTTGATTTTGTCATTTGGGCATTATAGTTGCTGGGATGTATAGTTCACCTACAGTCAAAGAGCATTCTGAACTCCACCAACGACGGAATTGAACCAAACTTGGCACACAGAACACTCATGACCAACAGGTAATACTGAAAGAGATTGATGGGCATTGACCTTGAATTTTGGACTTGTAGTTCATCTATATTAAGAGAGGCCTGTAGACTCAAAGAATAATGGATCAGGAACAAACTTGGCATGAATGCTCAATATGTCTAAATGTGAACACTAATGGAGTTTGGGGAAAGCAGACCTTGACATTTGGGAGTTGTAGTTGCTGGGATTTATAGTTCACCTACAGTCAAAGAGCATTCTGAACTCCACCAATGACGGAATTGAACCAAACTTGGCACACGGAACACTCATGACCAACAGGTAATACTGAAAGAGATTGATGGGCATTGACCTTGAATTTTGGACTTGTAGTTCATCTATATTAAGAAAGGACTGTGGACTCAAAGAATAATGGATCAGGAACAAACTTGGCATGAATGCTCAATATGTCTAAATGTGAACACTAATGGAGTTTGGGGAAAGCAGACCTTGACATTTGGGAGTTGTAGTTGCTGGGATGTATAGTTCACCAACAATCAAAGAGTATTCTGAACCCCACCAACAACAGAATTGGTCCAAACTTGGCAAACGGAACACTCATGACCAACAGGTAATACTGAAAGAGATTGATGAGCATTGACCTTGAGTTTTGGACTTGTAGTTCATCTATATTAAGAGAGGACTGTGGACTCAAAGAATGATGGATCAGGAACAAACTTGGCATGAATGCTCAATATGCCTAAATGTGAACACTAATGGAGTTTGGGGAAAGCAGACCTTGACATTTAGGAGTTGTAGTTGCTGGGATGTATAGTTCACCTACAGTCAAAGAGTATTCTGAACCCCACTAACAACAGAATTGGTCCAAACTTCCCACACAATTTAAACACAGAACCCACATGACTGAACCCACAATACTGTGTTTTCCATTGGTCTTTAGTGACCCCTCCCGACCCCCAGGTTGAGAAACGCTGCTCTAATAAGAAAAGCACTAAATCTCTGCTATAAATGCTATGCTTTATCTCCTAAAATGGCTAGCGCCTGTATTGTGTGCGAGAGCTTTGCTATTTCTTCTTTATTTATTTTTTTAAAATTTGGGTTTTCATATATTTTTCAGCTGTAAACAGCAGAAAAACCCCTCCAGGCACTTCACTAGACCTTTTATCCACACTCAGGAAAAAGAATTGATTGATTTTGAAGTTAAACGTTGGCATCTGCTGTTATTCAAAACCAGGACCTCGGATACACGAACCCACCCTGCTTTCAGCTCAGCCACCAGCGTGCTGCAAATGAAGACAAGCTGTTGTCAAATGAGAAATGCAAAACAGTCAATCTGTTTGTCTGTTTAATGTAACCGGGAACATAAGCTGCTAAAAACGCTACCATTCGGCACTGTCAGATGGGAGGCACTCTCCAACAAACGAAAGCCTAATGACCCATTTTACTCAGGCGCTCTGGAGTTCCTCCTAATGGTATTTTCCATATGCACTTCAACATGCTTTTAACTGAAACTGCAAATGGTACTATTTTCTCTCCAACAGAAGCGTGTAATCTGCGCGGCATAAGTTGTGTCGCCCTCCTTCTCCCCCCCCCCCCAACTCCCCGCTCCTCCGCCGCCTTTTTTCCTCTGGCACCGCAAAGGAATGCTGATGTTCAAGGCATCTTGAAACAGCAAGCATATTGCTCAAGCATATGATGCGCGCTTTGCTTTACACCTGTCATTGTGCTGTATTAAAGGGGAAAAAATCAAGTCATTAACCATGATAGATATGTTTTTAATAAGAAAGTGTTGTGCCTCACCAGGCAGATAAATAGAGAGTCTTAAGATATCTTCACAGCCCTAGCATACAATTAGAGAGATGAAAGCTACCATTTCTGGATACTCTTCAAAGATTGTGATAACTTACAGCAATTCCTGGCTCTCTCAATTATCCAAGTAGTAACCGGAGAGAGAGTCCACCCTCCCCTATCAAAAAGGGAGAAAGATTGCATTCAAGTGCCTATAAGAGTTTGTCTTCTTAAGGCACCATTTTCAATGTATACAAGGCTGTATAGGCCTTGTTGTTGTTCATTCGTTCAGTCGTTTCCAACTCTTCATGACCTCATGGACAAGCCCACGCCAGAGCTCCCTGTCGGCTGTCACCACCCCCAGCTCCTTCAAAGTCAATCCAGTCACTTCAAGGATGCCATCTGCCTAGAAGTACTTTTAATGTCACTAGGGGTTGTACATAGGGTGGTGGGTGTCGATGAAACCAGGATCCACAATTCCCCCCCCCCCAGTTTAACCACAGGTTTCAAAGCAACATACTGTAGCTCCCATCAAGAACCAGTAAGCCCAAACTCTTACCTCCCTGTATACCCGACTCTCCCTCCCCTTCTACCTTTCCATCGCCCCCTACCATTCCCTGTTAGGGTGGGATAGAGGGTGAAAGAAGAAGAGGCAGAAAAATAAAAATAAAAATAGAAATAGTACATAATAAGTACCAAGCAAACAAATATTCAATACAAGAAAAGGAAGAGAAGAAAACTACATCCCTCCGAAACTGCAAGAAGGTAAACCTGGGGAAGTAACCAAATGGAAAAGGGCTGGACTTACCCTAGCCGGCCGGGGGGGAGAATTAGGGGGAACAACTTAGAGCAGGAAAGGTATATGTACGTGCCAACACGATGCCTTGTACGAAAATCCTGTTACCTTTTTTGTTGTCTTATCTGTCTTGTCTGACATTTTCACATGTATTTTGTTATATGTTATTACTAATAATAATAATAATAAAAAAGGATGCCATCTGCAAAGATGCCACCACTTTGTAACAATACTACCACTTTGTAAAGACGACACCAGAAGCAGTAGGGCCGTCACTGATTTATCAGGGTCTCCTACTATTTGTAATGGATTTATAAAATTAATAGCACAGTCAATAGCTTGTCATATTTTGTTGGGCTTTCTTTAATGTGTAGCGTGTGACTTGAAAGTCATCATAACAGATACTTGGCTTTAAGACAATCTGTAACAAGTTTATTGAAGTATAGAAGAAGCTTAATGGTTTCAATGTTTCTTAACTCCTAGAGGCACATTTCTTTAGAGGTTACATTTATAACATTTCATAAAGCAACTCTTGAGAGGACTGTTCCTTCCACTAAACAGGTTTTAACTTTATTTTTCTTCAAACGGAGTTTCTTTCCTTAACAGTTCACTTCAGGTACCAGCTTATTCTTTCCCTATGTTATTTCTGTTGCAGTAAAGATGTTTACTGGGTTTCTCTCCCCGTTTTTGCTCATACACTAACTACTAATCTAAATAAGTCAACTTGACCTATCTGAACCTCAGAGGCTAAAAGCTTAAACCTTCCTGGTTCTCAACACAGTAGAACCAGCCTTTCCCTGTAGTTTTCTAACTACAGACTGCTTCCCTGATTCTCAACACTAGAACCAGCCTTTCCTGCAGATCTCAGACTACAGACTGCCCGTTTTGAAATGCCTGCCCTGCCAAGTGGCAGTTGACTCCTCCCCTTTTCCCATGGCAACCCAGCTCAGTGAGCTGAGCTGGCTACCACCCCCCCCCCCCCAGTTATGCTATTTTAAATACTTACCCTTTCTAAACACCTATCTATAATTATACATAACTGTAGGTTAAAATTCACACTTCATCACACCATCCATCCATCCATCTTGCTCTTGGTCGGCCCCTCTTCCTTTTTCCTTCCATTTCCTCCAGCATCATTGTCTTTTCTAAGCTTTCCTTTCTTCTCATGATGTGACCAAAGTACTTTATCTTTGCCTCTACTGTCCTTCCCTCCAGTGAACTGTCGGGCTTTATGTCCTAAAATATGGATTGGTTTGATCTTCGCGCAGTCCAAGACACTCTCAGAACTTTTCTCCAACACCACAGTTCAAAAGCATCTCTCTTCCTTCACTCAGCCTTCCATATGGTCCAGCTCTCATATCCGTAGGTGACTATGGGGAATAACATTGCTTTTACTACTCAAATCAGTGATGGGCAACCTTTTGAGCTTTGTGTGTCAAAGTTCCTCAAAGCAGACAAGAGCAAAGCAGACAGCAGTCTCCCAAAGCAGACAAGAGCATGAGGCACAGAGGCTGCTCCCTTGAAGCCCTGAACTCTTGCACTAGAACTCCCTTTGTTGCTCCCTCTTAATTCAAAATGCTGTTCATATGTCAAAGCAAAACCCAGGCTGAGCGACAACTCTTAACTCAAAATACACTTTAGTTGGGACACTCTTAAGTAAAGATTCCATTGTACGTATAATGTGTATATGAAATGTTGTGTTTAGACTTGAGTCTCATCTCCAAAACATCTCATGATGTTTGCATATGCAAATACAGGCAGTTCCCAAGTTACGAGCAAGATAGGTTCTGTAGGTTTGTTCTTAAGTTGAATCTGTTTGCAAGTCAGAACAGATATAATTTTAAGTGTACGTCCATCCAAATATCTTAAGTCTAGATAGCAGAGGGCAGGGTTAACAGCCCTGTGGTCTTTCCTTTTCTATCCCTGTCCCTGTTTGGAAGATTTAACTTCACTTTCTGTCCCTGTGATAATTGAATTTTGAAAAATTTGGCTTGTTGTAGAGTCAAGGACAGATGAGAAAGCTCCAGTGGAGACACTTTCCCCCATGATAGCTCTTTCAGGAGTGAATTTCCCTTCCAAGGGGTTGATTTCTCTCACTTCCAGTTTGTCTCATCCCCGTTCTTAACTATTATTTATTTACTAGCGGTCCCCTGCCACGCGTTACTGTGGCCCAGTCTGGTGATCTGGAAAATAAAGTAATGATAAAGTGTTGGTTTCTAATCTATGTAATTTCTTTATGCTTGTGGGTAAATAGTATTTGATTACGTTTTCTTGCCCTGGTGAAGGGAGTTGGACTGAATGGCCTTAAGTATTTTCTGTTGGTCTTGGGAGTTCTGTGTGGGAAGTTTGCCCCAATTCAGTCGTTGGTGGAGTTCAGAATGCTCTTTGATTGCAGGTGAACTATAAATCCCAGCAACTTCTACTCCCAATTGTCAAGGTCTATTTCCCCCAAACTCCATGTATGTTCATATTTGGGCACATGGAATATTCGTGCCAAGTTTGGTCCAGATCCGTCATTGTTTGTGTCCACAGTTCTCTCTGGATGTAGGTGAACTACAACTCCCAAACTCAAGGTCGATGCCCACCAAACCCTCCTAGAGTTTTCTGTTGGGCATGGGAGTTCTGTGTGCCAAGTTTGGTTCAATTGCATCATTGGTGGAGTTCGGAATGCTCTTTGATTGTAGGTGAACTATAAATCCCAGCAACTACAACTCTCAAATGACAAACTATTTTTTGTGTGTGTGAAGGACATACATTGGGTTGTTAGGTGTATCGTGTCCAAATTTGGTGTCAATTCCCCCAGTGGTTTTTGAGTTCTGTGAATACCGCAAACGAACATTACATTTTTATTTATATAGATTATTATTATTTATTTATATCCTGCCTCTTCTCTACCCCAAAAGGGAGACTCAGGAATAAGAGAAGCATTGTTTGAAAAATGCATCTCAATAATAATAATAATAATAATAATAATAATAATAATAATAATAAATGTATCAAGAATCTCAACTGCTGAAAAACAGAGAAAGAAAAATAGCAACTTGGGTTTTTTTGTTTCCAATTTCTTTAACCTGCACAAGGTGCTCTAACTGCCTATTACAGGGAAAACCAACTGATCCCTAATCCATCTAAAACACAGACATGCGCCTTTCACCTTAAGAACAGAGAAGCATCCCGAGCTCTGAGGATTACCTGGGAAGGAATCCCACTGGAGCATTGCAGCGCACCCAAATACCTGGGAGTTACTTTGGACCGTGCTCTGACCTAGAAGAAGCACTGCCTGAACATCAAACAAAAAGTGGGCGCTAGAAACAACATCATACGAAAGCTGACTGGCACAACCTGGGGATCACAACCAGACACAGTGAAGACATCTGCCCTTGCACTATGCTACTCTGCTGCTGAGTATGCATGCCCAGTGTGGAACACATCTCACCACACTAAAACAGTGGATGTGGCTCTTAATGAGACATGCCGCATTATTATGGGGTGTCTACGCCCCACACCACTGGAGAAATTACACTGCTTAGCCGGTATTGCACCACCTGATATCCACCGGGAAGTAGCAGCCAATAGTGAAAGGACCAAGGCAGAGACATCGCCAGCTCATCCCCTGTTTGGGTATCAGCCAGCACGTCAACGACTTAAATCAAGACATAGTTTTCTAAGATCTACAGAGACACTTGCTGGAACACCCCAGCAAGCGAGAGTCCAAAAGTGGCAGGCCCAAACCCAGCACCTCAATTCATGGATGATACCAGATGAGAGACTCTCCCCTGGGCACTCAGAAGACTGGGCGACTTGGAAGGCGCTGAACAGACTGCGCTCTGGCACCACGAGATGCAGAGCCAATCTCAAGAAATGGGGCTACAGGGTGGAATCCTCGGTATGCGAGTGCGGAGAAGAACAAACCACTGACCACCTGCTGCAATGCACCCTGAGCCCTGCCACATGCACGATGGAGGACCTTCTTGCGGCAACCCAGAGGCACTCCAAGTGGCCAGATACTGGTCAAAGGACATTTAACCAACTACCAAATTTGCAAAATCTATGTGGGTTTTTTTCCTTTTTTCCCTTTTTCTTTTTAATCTCTGTGTTTGTTTTGCTCTGTTAGAATTGTAATACAATGGTTGCTGATGACACGATAAATAAATAAACCTGCACAAACATAAATATTGGTGGAAAACCTATATTTTTCTACAATAGAGCATGGATTACACGTCTAGTGTTGTGCCATTGCAGCTGTCTAAATGATACTTGGGCTCTGAATAATAAACAGGGAAGATCTTGAACCTCCAGCTCATTAATGAGTACTAATTCCGGACAGACAGCGGGATGTTCTGTAATTTAAGCTATGCAGAAAATGAAGGTTCTCAACTCTGGTGCAAAGAGCGACCTATGGAATCCTGCAGAATGAATAATTAGGGTTGATATCCATTCCGGGCTCTATTAGAACATCTAATAAAACAAGGTCATGACAACAGGCAAGGTTCGTGTCCATGTGAACATCGCAGTGGCATGAGGGAGGGAGAGAAAGAGAAAAGGAGAGTCACCCTGGAGCAGGTGGAAGGCTTCTATTACTTGGTCACCACAACGAATGAGGATGCTGTCAGCTCTCAGGAGAATCATAGAATCATAGAAACAAAGAGTTGGAAGAGACCTCATGGGCCATCCAGTCCAACCCCCTGCCAAGAAGCAGGAATATTGCATTCAAATCACCCCTGACAGATGGCCATCCAGCCTCTGCTTAAAAGCCTCCAAAGAAGGAGCCTCCACCACACTCCGGGGCAGAGAGTTCCACTGCTGAACGGCTCTCACATTCAGGAAGTTCTTCCTCATGTTCAGATGGAATCTCCTTTCTTGTAGTTTGAAGCCATTGTTCCGTGTCCTAGTCTGCAAGGAAGCAGAAAACAAGCTTGCTCCCTCCTCCCTGTGGCTTCCTCTCACATATTTATACATGGCTATCATATCTCCTCTCAGCCTTCTCTTCTTCAGGCTAAACATGCCCAGCTCCTTAAGTCACTCCTCATAGGGCTTGTTCTCCAGACCCTTGATCATTTTAGTCGCCCTCCTCTGGACACATTCCAGCTTGTCAACATCTCTCTTCAATTGTGGTGCCCAGAATTGGACACAATATTCGAGGTGTGGTCTAACCAAAGCAGAATAGAGGGGTAGCATTACTTCCTTAGATCTAGACACTATGCTCCTATTGATGCAGGCCAAAATCCCATTGGCCTTTTTTTTGCCGCCACATCACATTGTTGGCTCATGTTTCACTTGTTGTCCACGAGGACTCCAAGATCTTTTTCACACGTACTGCTTGATCTGCATCTTCTCCCACAGTGAGGGCATTGGTTTCCAGGTGGAAGGCGGTCTCGGTCGGGGTTGGCTTGACACGCCTTCCTCTTGGCACATTTCTCTCTTTCGCCTTCCATTCGTGCCTCTTCAAATTCTACAGCCCTGCTGGTCACAGTTGACCTCCAGCTGGAGGGCTCAAGGGCCGGGACTTCTCAGTTCTTGGTGTCTATTCCAGACTTCTTAAGGTTGGCTCTGAGCCCGTCTTTAAATCTTGTTTCCTGCCCACCAACATTCCATTTTCAGTGGGTTCTTGTAAGTTTTTTTGGGCTATATGGCCATGTTCTAGAGGCATTTCTCCTGATGTTTCGCCTGCATCTATGGCAAGCATCCTCAGAGGTAGTGAGGTCTGTTGGAACTAGGAAAAAGGGTTTATATATCTGGGGAATGACCAGGGTGGGACAAAGGACTCTTGTCTGTTGGAGCTAGGTATGAATGTTTCAATTGACCACCTTGATTAGCATTTGATTGCATGGCAGTGCCTGGAGCAATCTTTTGTTGAGAGGTGATTAGATGTCCTTGTTTGTTTCCTGTCTGCTGTTGTGCTGTTCTAATTTTAGAGTTTTTAAATACTGGTAGCCAGATTTTGTTCATTTTCATGGTTTCCAGTTTCAGTTCTTGAGTTCGGAGTAGAGAAACTGCTTTGGGAAACGGTGGTCAGGCATCTGGACAATGTGGTTGGTCCAGCGGAGTTGATGGTGTAGGAGCATCGCTTCAGTGCTGGTGGTCTTTGCTTCTTCCAGCATGCTGACATTTGTCCGCTTGTCTGCCCAAGAGATTTGCAGGATTTTCCAGAGGCAACGCTGATGGAATCATTCTAGGAGTTGCATGTGTCGTCTGTAGACAGTCCACATATCGCAGGTGTAGACCAGGGTTGGGAGGACAATTCATTTATTATTTTTTCCTATATTTATACCTTGCCCTATATAGTGCCATCATAATAAAACTATCAACAATACATTAAAATATTAAAAATATTAAAAATACTAAAACAATAATTAATAGCTTTATAAACAAGCACCTTGGTATCCCTACGGATGTCTTATTTTTTCCTTCCAAGGCATAATTGTCTTTTTCCCCAGCATAATTGTCTTCTCCAAGCTTTCCTGTCTTCTCACGATGTGGCCAAAGAATTTCATCTTTGCCTCTAATATCCTTCCCTCCAATGAGCAGTCGTGCTTTATTTCCTGACTGGTTGGATCTTCCTGCGATCCAAGGCACTCTCAAGATTTTCCTCCAACTCCACAGTTCAAAAGCATCTCTCTTCCTTCGCTCAGCCTTCCCTATGGTCCAGCTCTCACATCCGTAGGTTACTATGGAGAATACTATGGCTTTAACTATGTGGATCTTTGTTGCCAGTGTAATGTCTCTACTCTTCACTCTTTTATCAAGATTGGTCATTGCTCTCCTCCCAAGAAGGAAACGTATTCTGATTTCCTGGCCACAGTCTGCATCTGCAGTGATCTTTTCACCTAGAAATACAAAGTCTGTCATGGCTTCCACGTTTTCTCCCTCAATTTGGCAGTTATCAATCAGTCTTATTGACATCTTGGTTTTTTTAATGGGCTGTTGTAGGTTTTTTCAGGCTATATGGCCATGGTCTAGAGGCATTCTCTCCTGACGTTTCGCCTGCATCTATGGCAAGCATCCTCAGAGGTAGTGAGGTCTGTTGGAACTAGGAAAAAGGGTTTATATATCTGTGGAATGACCAGGGTAGGACAAAGGACTCTTGTCTGCCGGAGTTAGGTGTGAATGTTTCAACTGACCACATTGATTAGCATATAATGGCCTGACAGTGCCTGGAGCAAACTTTTGTTGAGAGGTGATTAGATGTCCTTGTTTGTTTCCTCTCTCTTGTTGTGCTGTTGTAGTTTTAGAGTTTTTTTTAATACTGGTAGCCAGATTTTGTTCTTTTTCATGGTTTCCTCCTTTCTGTTGAAATTGTCCACATGCTTGTGGACCTCTAGACCAGGGGTCCTCAAACTTTTTAAACATAGGGCCAGGTCACAGTCCCTCAAACTGTTGGAGGGCCGGATTATAATTTGAAAAAAAACCCCATGAATGAATTCCTGCACATATCTTATTTGTAGTGCAAAAAACACTTTAAAACAATACAATAATTAAAATGAAGAACAATTTTAACAAATATAAACTTATTAATATTTCAATGGAGAGTGTGGGCCTGCTTTTGACTGATGAGACAGGATTATTGTTGTTGTTGTGTGTTTTCAAGTAATTAGGTTGACCCTGAGCGAGGGCCGGATAAATGACCTTGGAGGGCCGTATCCGGCCAGCGGGCCTTAGTTTGAGGACCCCTGCTCTAGACCATGGCCATATAGCCCGAAAAAACCTACAACAACCCAGTTTTTTTAAATGTTTAGCTGCAACCCAGCTTTTGTACTTTCTTCTTTCACCTTGATTATTATTTATTTATTATTTATTATTTATTATTTCATCTACTTATACCCCGCCCTTCTCACCCCGAGGGGGACTCAGGGCGGCTTACAGGAAAGGCACAATTAGATGCCCAAACACACAACAAACAATACAAAATATAACAATTCAACAATTAAAATAAAACATCAATACCTAATAAAATCATAAAAACTATCTCATGTCAGAGTCCATATATCAGAGTCCATATATCCATTCCATTCCATTGTCCTTGTCTATTGACAGGTCCTTTAGTTAGTTGTCAGCATGGCCAAAAGCATGGTCCCACATCCAGGTCTTTAGTTTTTTCCTAAATGCTAGAAGGGAAGTCGTCGATCTGATCTCCCCGGGGAGTGAGTTCCACAGGTGAGGGGCCACCACTGAGAAGGCCCTGCTCCTCGTCCCCGCCAGCCTCACTTGTGCCACTGGCGGGGTCGAGAGCAGGGCCTCCCCAGAAGATCTTAAACTTCGAGGTGGGATGTAGAGGGAGATCCGTTCGGACAAATACACTGGGCCGGAACCGTATAGGGTTTTGTAGGTCAAAACCAGCACTTTGAATTGTGCTCGGAATTGGATCGGCAGCCAGTGGAGCTGACGCAACAGGGGGGTGGTGTGCTCCCTGTACGCTGCTCCGGTGAGCAATCTGGCTGTTTCTCGATGGACTAGTTGAAGTTTCCGAGCAGTCTTCAAAGGCAACCCCACGTAGTGTGCGTTGCAGTAATCCAACCGGGATGTGACAAGAGCGTGGACCACCATGGCCAGATCCGACTTCCCAAGGTACGGGCGCAGCTGGCACACAAGTTTTAATTGTGCGAAAGCTCTCCCGGCCACCGCTGAGACCTGGGGTTCCAGGCTCAGCGATGAGTCCAGGATCACTCCCAAGCTGCGAACCTGCGTCTTCAGGGGGAGTGTAACCCCGTCTAACACAGGCTGTAACCCTATACCCTGTTCGGCCTTCCGACTGACCAGTAGGACCTCTGTCTTGTCTGGATTCAATTTCAATTTGTTAGCTCTCATCCAGTCCGATACAGCGGCTAAACACCGGTTCAAGGTCTGGACAGCCTCCTTGGTGACAGATTAGAAGGTTCCTCAGTTCCTCTTCGCTTTTGGCCATCAAAGTGGTATCATCTGCATATCTAAGTTTGTTAATGTTTCTTCCAGTAATTTAAACTCCAACCTTGCATTCATCAAACCCTGCACATCGCATGATGTGTTCTGCATACAAGTTGAATAGGTTGGGTGAGCGTATACAACCCTGCCGTATGCCTTTCCCAATCTTGATCCAGTCTGTTGTTCCATGGTCAGTTCTGACTGTTGCTACTTGGTCCTGATACAGATTCCTCAGGAGAGAGACAAGGTGGCTTGAGATCCCCATACCACCAAGAACTTGCCACAATTTATTATGATGCACAATAATATTCTAAATAGCCTTGTCAAATTAGTTAAAGCTCCATTTTGATATTACTGAAACTGCTCTTGGCAGAAGGAATCACATATTGGCAAGTATGAGTGGACAAACTGCTATTGTTTGAACGCCCTGCATGGCTACAGCAGGAGGATAGTGTTTTAATTCAGTTTCTGGCCATGAGAAAGCTTCAGGACTCTTGAACCTAATTAATAAAAGGCTTTTCTCCCTCCTTCCCATTCTTTTTGACTCACTGTGCTTGCCGCTCCACAGCAATAGCCTTTACCCATGACCCTGTGGAACAATTATTGGCTGCGCCCTATGGAATCCTAGGACTTGTAGTTTCATATAGCTTTCTGGAAGAGAATTCTAAATGCATTTGGGATCTGCATCCTTGGATTCTCTCAATCCAGCATTTCACTGAACCATTCCATATAGAGGCAGTCCTTCTGTTACAAATATCCCACTTACAAATGACTAATAGTTAAGAATGGGGGTGAGACAATAAGAAGTGAGAGAAATCTGTCCCTTGGAAGGGAAATTCACTCCTGGAAGACTTATTATCACAGGGCAAAAGGGATTCTGATTGTGATGGATTTTATTATGTTTTATTATGTTATTTTGCATTGTTTATTTTGTTACATAATGTATTTTGTTGTGTTTAATTTTCTATTGTTTTGTATATTATTTTGTTGTATTATTTTTGGGCTCAGCCTCATGTTAGCTGCCATTAGGGAGAGGGTGGCAGGGTATAAATAAAGATTATTATTATTATTATTATTTGAAACACAACAAGATGAATCCACAGCAGACACTCTGCTGGCTGTTGAATTGGATCACACGTCGGACACGTCTCAATTGTCTAGGACTGTGTGATGTATCGGCGAGTAATATGTGCAGATCCAAGTAAGATGGCCTTCTGCAGCTGGTAGATGGTAATTTTGTCAGCGCCAATTGTGTTTAAGTGCAGGCCAAGGTCTTTAGGCACTGTACCCAGTGTGCCGATCACTACTGGGACCAGGCCCGTAGCCAGGATTTTGTTTCGGGGGGGGGGGGGGGTAATTTTTTTCAGGGGGGGTTTCGGGGGGGGGGGGCTGAGTTTCGGGGGGGGGGCAGAGTTTGAGTGAAAGAGGGTCTAGCCTAGCAAACCTTTTGTATCATTACCCCAATACCCCCATGCATATGGGATATATTGAGTATGGTGATCAGATCATGATATGAATAAACATAACAGTTTAAATAATGCACCAGTAAGGCCTTTTCGCGAACCACCATGAGAATTTGGGGGGGGGGGGCTGAAGCCCCTCAAGCCCCCCCCCCCACCCGGCTACATGCCTGACTGGGACCATCTTTACTGGTTTGTGCCAGAGTCTTTGCAGTTCGATTTTTAAATCCTCATATTGTGTCAGCTTTTTCAGTTGTTTCTCTACAATTCTGCTGTCACCTGGGATTGCGACATCGACAATCCATACTTTGTTTTTTAACACAATTGTGAGGTCAGGAGTATTATTATTATTATTATTATTATTATTATTATTATTATTATATTATCTCCACTGAAACTTTATCTCCAATCCTTCTTCCCACAACAAATCATTTTTTTTTCAAAATGCAGTCATTACAAGGACAGAAAATTAGGTGAAATCTTCTGAATGGGCACAGTCAGCAAAACAAACATCACAGGGTTAACTCATAGGGAAGGCTGTTAACCCTGCCCTATGCTATGCTAAAAAGGTAAAAGTTTCCCCTTGACATTAAGTCTAGTTATGTCCAACTCTGCAGGGTGGTGCTCATCTCCATTTCCTCCCCACAGTGATCCGGTCCAGCTGGACCAAGATAAGGGGTTACATAGCCTTGAAGATAATGAATTAATGAGCAGGCAAGGTCGTCTGCAATTAAGGCTCCGGATAAGCACTCGCTTGGCTAGCAAGCGAGAAGCCAAGGGTGCCAAAGGTCAACGCAATGCGTTCATGTCTGCAAAGGGTATTTAGCCTTTGTTGCTACATTGTCAGTCCAACGTAGCTCTTCCCATGCAAACTTCTGTGGATTAACTTTGGCTTTTAGCCGCACGCTTCTGGCTTCCTGAGTCTGGGATATGGGCCTTGTTTTCAACTGTTTTCCATGGACTCTTGTTTGCTAAAGGATTATGCTTCATGTTTTTGCCTTTGGATCTTGGAACTTTGTCTTTGCATTTAAGTCTTTGTCCTGCCTATGGAACTTTTGCATTTCTTATACTTTGTTTTGATTTTGCCTTTTTCTCAATAAACTACAAAACCTACAGCTTTGGTGTGGTGGTGTCTGCAGCAAGGTGATAGCTACCCTGAGTTGCAACAATCATTAACCATTCCTTTCTTTCGTTATCGTATACGATACCTGTCTGTCCTGAAGGACAGACTTATAGGTTGGAATCCCCCAAACACCTCGCTCCTAGGGGAAGATAATATTAACTAATTAAGTTGAACTTTCAGGGCAATCATTTAATTAATATGAACTTTATGGGAATTAGTCTATAATTTAGTCTGACAATTTGAAAAAAAAATGACAAAGAACAACACCTCAGGCTATTTGTTAGCAAACAAATTAGCAAATGTGAATCTGAACTGCTTCTGGGTAGAAAGGAAAATCCCAACATGAGGATAACAGCGATGATTTTTGAATTTGGAACAGGAAAGAAAGGTAACATGGATCACCAATTCTTTTTGGCCCAGGCTCTGAGATTATCACAAGAAGTCCTTCCCTCTGTCCTATCACCATCGCAAGCATGGATGATGGGATATGAGTGTTTTCCCCAACACACTGGAACTCCATTCCCAGCAAAGCCAGAATGTCCCCTCCTTAGCATACTTATTAGGACTATGAAAACAAAATGTCTGTGCCTCATATATCATATCTATTTTGTAAGGTTTGTGAATATAGAATCATAGAGGGAAGACGCTGATGTGATCTTGCTGGGGAGCAAGTTTCACAGGCGTGGTGTTGTAGTAGAGTCTGTTGGCAACGCTTCAACTGGTAGTAGGAGAGATAGAGGAGGGAAACGAGGCACCCAGGTGTTAGATGAGGAACAGCAAAGGAAGAGAATCTGGGCGATACTTATGTCACCCACTGATGAAGAATCCTTTGAAGGTTTCTCCGAGAGTGAAATGAGTGAGGAGGAGGAAGGAGATACAGATGGGAATAGGGGAACGAAGAGGGTTACTCGGGAGCAGGAGTCAGAAGAGGAGCGTCAGAGAAAGAACATCCAGGACATACTTACTGCTCCCACTGAGGAAGAGGATTTCATGGGTTTTTCTGGGAATGATGGGCCTGGAAGTAGTGGGGATGAAGAGGAACCACTGGATTGGGCCAAGGTACAGAAGATTCGGAATGTGTGTACTCAACCAACGTCCAGTGACACTTTTGCAGGGTTTTCTGGTGGTGGGGATTGGCAATCTGGTGATACCATGGAATTGTGGGGAGATCTAAGTCTTGACAAGAGGTGGAAGAGTTGGAGGGATGGGTGTTGGCGTTCAGCTGTAGAGGCTAAGCCATCGGATAGTGATGAGGATGGGGTGGCACTGGAATTATAGAACTGTGAAGGCACTGGAATTATAGAACTTTGCAGTAGGCAAAGTGTTGGTTTCATGCCTTGGGTCTTGTCACTGCCACTTTCTTGATGGGCTTGGGTCCTGGATCTGCAGGTTGCTGATTCTCGTAAGTGCAGATTACCTCTCTCCTTGACTTCGGACTGTTTTTGATGCCGCCGCTGCCTTTTGGACTTTGGAACTTTCAACTGGGATTTCTTTGACATTGGACTGTTTCTGGATGATGGCTTCTCTTCACGGCTCTTTGTTTGCTTATTATCTTTGAACTGTGTGATTTTGGTGTGTTTTGGAAGAACTCTTATTTAATCCAGATTTTTTGCCAGTGTAATCCAGTTTATTTTCTAAGTTTGTTTTTCAAGCTGCAAATTGCTACAAACTTTGAGTTTTGACCAGAGGGACTGAAGCAAGTGTCTCTGAGTCCTGTTTACTAGGCCTGGGTAACAACGCAAAAATTTGTTTCTAAAATCGATTTGTAATTGGGGTGTTTTTTTGTTTCGATATTTAAAATAATTACAAAATTTTCCAAAAAAAAAGTTCGGTATTTACGAAATTTCGTAAATATTTACAAAACATTTTGTAAAGATGGCGCCCTTTTTTTTCAATATTTTTTAAATATTTTTTAAATTTAATTATTAATTTAGTAGAATAGGGAGGAGAAATTATTATTGAGGGAAGGCAGGCACTCACTCTGGCGGGCCCTCTCGCTCGCCGCTCGCTCGCCGCTCGCCCTCTCGCTCACCGCTCGCCCTCTCGCTCGCCCTCTCGCCCTCTCGCTAGGATGGGTTCCTTCCAGGAGGGGCTCTTTTTCCCAGGCTGCCAAACTACAACTCCCAGGATGCTACAGCATTGAGCCAATGTGGTGCCAAACCTCATCCAGGCTGCAGTGTAGATGGCTGCAGGATGGAGGGGTTTCCTGCCTCGAATTGAGAGAGAGAGAGAGAGAGAGAGAGAGAAGAGGAAGCAAGTGAGCCTTCTTTGGAAGAGAGCTCAGAACCCCCCTGCGAAAGGTGAGAGAGAGAGAAAGAAGAGAAAAGGAAAGAAAGAGAAGGAGACCTCCCTCTCGCCCTCTCGCTCGCCCTCTCGCTCGCCCTCTCGCTCGCCCTCTCGCTTGCCGCTCGCCCTCGCCCTCTCGCTCGCCGCTCGCCCTCTCGCTCGCCGCTCGCCCTCGCCCTCTCGCTCGCCGCTCGCCCTCGCCCTCTCGCTCGCCGCTCGCCCTCTCGCTCGCCCTCTCGCTCGCTTGCTTGCTCAGCCGGCGTCGAGAGAGGAGAGCTCCCAGCAAGCCAGGCGGCCATCTTACGTATTTCCGAAATGGACGGAAATACAAAATTTTTTGGCGCCTGCCGTTTCGATATTTAAAAACACTTCCAGGTTTAAAAATAAGTTTTGTAATCGTTTTGTAATTCAAAAATTAACGAATTTTTTAACGAATTACGAATTAACGAAACGAATTGCCCAGCCCTACTGTTTACTTTGCTTTAATAAACTATTGTTTTGGACATACTCCTGTGTCTGGCTCTTTAAGGCATCTGGGTTCTGACACGTGGGGCCACCGCCGAGAAGGCCATGTCCCTCATCCTTGCCAAGCGCACTTGTGAGGCTGGCAGGACCAAGAACAGGGCCTCTCTGGACAATCTTAAACTGTGAGGCGGAAAATAGAGGAAGATACGTTCGGACAGGTTAGTTGGGCCAGAACTGTATAGGGCTTTATAGGTCAAGACCAGCACTTTGAATTGTGCTCAAAAGTGGACTGACAGCCAGTGGAGCTGACACAGCGGAGGGGAGGGGGTATGCTCCCTGTATGTTATGCCAGTTAGTAACCTGCTGTTCTTCTCTCACACATACAATCTGAAAACAATACTTTGGCCTGCCTTGCAGAATTGTTGCAAGGGCTCTTGGAACCACATGCACAAGGACCTTGGAGTACTTCTAATTCAACTTGCATGCTGACTGTGATTTTTATGACGAGCACCATTACTATAAAACGCCAGTGTTGAACGTTTTGTTCATTGGCATGAAATTTGAAGCTCGTTTTGGCACTTTGTTTCTCAAGTCTACTGGCCAAGCAATCGTTCATCGGGTTCCATGGAACTTGCAAGCAGTTGCTAAGTTGGAGATGCAGCTGTAGGAACAGCAAAATGAAGCTTTTAATGTAGCCCATGAATTAAACATGCTAGCACGCCGTACAAAGATAATAAATCAAGTCATGCTCTATACTTTTGCCATTTATGAAGAGGCAGACTTTGCTCTCCTCCCCTTCCTCCCCCCAATCCATTTTTATTCACTCAGGTAATAAGAATATCCCACAGACCCAGAAAATGTCTCCATCATTCCCTTCACTTCAGTAATATCACTCGCATTATACCAAATGGATGAGCGATGAAAAAAAGCAATTCTATGGCAAAAAGCCACAGTATGGGGCAAAGAATTAACGTAAGCTACCCACAGGTTATGTTCATTAGACATTTGGAGAAGTGGGGAAAGAGGGACTCCGAGCATCAGTCAGGACTGCCTTGCTTTTGAACAAGCAAAATAGCTCATTAATCTTGGTCAGATAGAAAAGCCAGATGGCAAAAGTTAAAAAATGGACTGGGAGAACAGCGTCAAACCATTACGAATTTCCGCTCCTACTTAGCTTTAAGAATCGGCCCAGGCCTCCTGGGGAATGAGCTCTTAACAAATGGAGATCTAATATGAGCAGAAGGGAGAAAATATGTTTTGAGCACAGGGACTCCAATTTGCTTCCCATCCCCTTTTTAGTACTGATCGAGAGCAGGGCCTGTCATGCGCCAAATACAGACTGATGTAAGTCCCCTGTGTGCAAAGTCCAAAGAAATGTTGAGTTTTCACTGATTTTCTATTGGCTAAATGTGGTGCTGGAAGAGAGTTATATGGATGCTGTAACAAACCTGACTCATTTTAGAAAGTTAGGAAGTGACCTACCTTAAAAGGCTGGTATAAGGGTGATACTGAAATGATTGAGTAGTAGAGAGAAGATTTTAGATAATTTGAATTTATCAGACAGGGCAAGATATAGAAATAATTTCCCCTCACTTCTTCACCAGTTATAAGGAACCTGGGGAAAACTATACCAGCCGATTGCCGTTAATTATAAGGAATGTAGCTGGGAAAAGAACAGATTGACAGATTAGAGAGATGGGCCAAAACTAACAAAATGAAGTTCAACAGTGACAAATGCAAGATACTCCACTTTGGCAGAAAAAATGAAATGCAAAGATACAGAATGGGTGACGCCTGGCTCGAGAGCAGTACGTGTGAAAAAGATCTTGGAGTCCTCGTGGACAACAAGTTAAACATGAACCAACAATGAGATGTGGCGGCAAAAAAAGCCAATGGGATTTTGGCCTGCATCAATAGGAGCATAGTGTCTAGATCTAAGGAAGTAATGCTACCCCTCTATTCTGCTTTGGTTAGACCACATCTGGAATATTGTGTCCAATTCTGGGCACCACAATTCAAGAGAGATATTGACAAGCTGGAATGTGTCCAGAGGAGGGCGACTAAAATGATCAAGGGTCTGGAGAACAAGCCCTATGAGGAGCGGCTTAGGGAACTGGGCATGTTTAGCCTGAAGAAGAGAAGGCTAAGAGGAGATACGATAGCCATGTATAAATATGTGAGAGGAAGCCACAGGGAGGAGGGAGCAAGCTTGTTTTCTGCTTCCTTGGAGACTAGGACACGGAACAATGGCTTCAAACTACAAGAGAGGAGATTCCATCTGAACATTAGGAAGAACTTCCTGACTGTGAGAGCCATTCAGCAGTGGAACTCTCTGCCCCGGAGTGTGGTGGGGGCTCCTTCTTTGGAAGCTTTTAAGCAGAGGCTGGATGGCCATTTGTCAGGGGTGATTTGAATGCAATATTCCTGCTTCTTGGCAGGGGGTTGGACTGGATGGCCCATGAGGTCTCTTCCAACTCTTTGATTCGATGATTCTATGATTCTAGGGGTTTTAAAAATAGTGAAAGAGGCAACTGGGAGATCTTGAAACTGTTTCTTCAATTGTTTTCGCTGCCACCTTTTGTTTGGTATTCAGGCTGAGTTGTATGTGGGGAGTATACTTAGTAACACCCTTTTGTGTTACAATAATGTTTGTTTTCTTTAGAGGGATTAAATCACAATGATGTTCACACTGAGGTTGTTATAAAGTGTTAACAATAATAAAAGGTTTATTTAACAGGCTTAAACTTCTTCTGGTACAAATGCATAGTGGTTTCAGTAAGTTACTGGTACATAAGCTTCTGGTTACTTTTGATGTACAATCCTTAGATGGGTTCTGGGTTCAAATCTTGATGTTAACAAAACAGGAGATTATCTCAGGAAATTAATCGCTGATAATAATGCCAAACAAAATTCCCCCTTTCTGGAACCTAGCCAATAGCCTTTAACCTAGTCTTCCTCAGGGACAAAGAACAGACCACAAGCAAGGTCCTGTTCCACTATCTGTATGCCTAGCTAATTTCTCTAGCTCTTGAATACCACAAAAGATTAATCCAGCTCTCCTATCTAACATGAACCAACTGTTATCACCAACTGACAAACTCCCCAACGGACAAATTCCAACTGTCAACTCAAGCCTCATAGAATCATAGAATCATAGAATCAAAGAGTTGGAAGAGACCTCATGGGCCATCCAGTCCAACCCCCTGCCAAGAAGCAGGAATATTGCATTCAAATCACCCCTGACAGATGGCCATCCAGCCTCTGCTTAAAAGCTTCCAAAGAAGGAGCCTCCACCACACTCCGGGGCAGAGAGTTCCACTGCTGAACGGCTCTCACAGTCAGGAAGTTCTTCCTAATGTTCAGATGGAATCTCCTCTCTTGTAGTTTGAAGCCATTGTTCCGCGTCCTAGTCTCCAAGGAAGCAGAAAACAAGCTTGCTCCCTCCTCCCTGTGGCTTCCTCTCACATATTTATACATGGCTATCATATCTCCTCTCAGCCTTCTCTTCTTCAGGCTAAACATGCCCAGTTCCCTAAGCCGCTCCTCATAGGGCTTGTTCTCCAAACCCTTGATCATTTTAGTCGCCCTCCTTTCAAATGGAACGGGTTTTTTTCCCCTTTTTGAACATTAGGCTCTGTCTCCTATTTTCTAACCAATCCTGGCTGTCTAATCTCTGCTTCCTGGATTAGGACACGCCCTCTCTAGAAAACCCTTAACTAAGATGGTGTCTCCTTGTTTCCCTATCCTAAGATGGCCTCCAGGGCTTCACCAGGGCCACATTCTAGCTGCTTAAGGTAAGGAGTTCTTTACAGCTGGCATGTGAGCAGCCATTTTGTGGTGCCCAGAGAACAACAACACCAGTGGAGAGCTATTTGCATGCAAGTGACCTGATTGGCCGTATGCAAATGAGCGGGTGCCAAGATTTGAAAGTGGAGCAGAGGCAAGGATGACTGATGGAGAAGCCCAACTGAACATATAGCCCAAAAAAGCCTACAACAATCCAGTGATTCCGACCATGAAAGCCTTCGACAATACATCCATTTTCCTAATTTCCAATAGACCTCCCAACCTCTGAGGATGCCTGCCATAGATGCAGGCGAAACGTCAGGAGAGAATGCCTCTAGAAGATGGCCATATAGCCCGAAAAAAACTACAACAACCCAGTGATTCCGGCCATGAAAGCCTTTGACAATACATCCATTTTCCTAATTTCCAACAGACCTCCCAACCTCTGAGGATGCTTGCCATAGATGCAGGTGAAACGTCAGGAGGGAATGCTTCTGAAACATGGCCGTAAAGCCCAGAAAAGTCACAACAACCCACTGCTTCGTAATTTCTGCAGAAATCTTTGTGAAAGTGAGAGGCAGAGAAGGGGTGGGGTGGGTGGGAGAGAGAAATGTTCTAATGATTCCATCAGCAAAAACAAACTAAAAGTTTGGAGTTAATGAGATCTCTAGATCAAAAATTTGAATGATTCCCCCCCTCATTAGTGGGTTTTATCATCAGATGTTAGCATTGTTTGAGTGAAATTCATTCAAAGGCCGCAAATGAAAGCAGTATTTGGCAAAAAGAAATCCTGATTTGGGTCTATTAACAAACAGACCATCTTGATAAATAATTCCTTTATGCGCGATTCAATAATGATGTAAAGCTGGTTTCTGCTGCTTCAGTCAAACAGCCTTCAGAAAGATCATTAAACTGGCTTCTTTTCTCTTTTTTTTTTCATAAGACGAGCTAAACAGAATGAGTGAAACGTCTGTTATAAGTTTACACTTGCATTCAACTCAATTAAGCTTTAGGATGCTGATGAAAGCAACACGAGGTTTCCTTCAAGCCCGTTTCAAACGGTTAACTTTAGAAAGAAGCTCTTGTGAAAACTGCTTCAGATTTCAGCAAACGGAAACATCCCAAGCAGAACATTACATTGTGGAGTCAGGTATCTGACAGATTGAAGGGGGGGGGGGGTATATGTGAGAAAGAAAAGAAGATAGAAATCACATGCCCAGGGAACAATTGCTTGGGAGATTTTGAATAAACAACCCAAAGGGTCAAAGAAAGAAAAATGTAGCTTTACTTTGCTGTGCCTTCAACTCATTAATAACTAATGGCAAGCCTGAGAGATCCATACCATGTTTTTATTTTGCTTTGTTTGTTTTTTTTGCCAAATTTCCTCTGAGGTTGTGAAAGTGTGACTTGTTCAAAGTCGTCCATTGATCTCCATTGCTGAGCAGACGACACCAAATTGGGAGGGATAGCCAATAGGGCTGGGCGGTTTCGTTTCGTTAATTCGTAATTCGTTAATAATTCGTTAATTTTGTTGATTACGAAGCGATAACAAACTATTCTGGAGCAATTTTTTAAAAAAACGAATTTTTAAAGACGTTTTGTAAATGCTTCGTATTTCGTTATTGTATTCGTTTCATTATTGTTCTGAGGTCGTTTCGTTATTATTTCCGCATGTCTGGGCCAGTTTTATGGTTTAATTAGTGAAAAAAATTATAATATCACACCAACAGTCAACAACAGAGGGAGAGGGAAGCTTCAGAAGTTTTTGGAGGTTTTTTAGCGTATTTCGCGGTCGCGTCCGCCATTAACGAATCGATTCGTTATTGTTTCAGAAATCGATTCGTTATTTTTTTACCATTTACGAAATTTTATAAATATCGAACTTTTTAAAAGGAAAATTTTGTAATTATTTTAAATATCGAAACGCAAAAACCCCCAAAAAACGAATCGATTTTAGAAACAAATTTTTCCGTTGTTACCCAGGCCTAATAGCCAATACTCCAGAGGACAAGAGCAGGATTCAAAACGATCTTAACAGATTAGAGAGATGATTGGCCAAAACTAAGCAAAGTCCATGAAAACAAAGTCCACACTTCTGTAATATAATCCAAAAAACCAGGAAACATTAATCCAAGGCATTAGTATGTAGTCATAAAATCCAAGAATCAAAACCACGAAACAAGAAATACTTAATCATGAATCGTCCAAGCTAGGCTTCCATGAAACAAGAACGAAAACTTAACTTGATTCCAAATGATGCTTCATCTGGCTACATTTCCCATACTTGGGAGTTTTATCTCCTCGTTAAGCTATCCCAAGCAATCAGAAATTGTTTTTTTTCTTTAATTGAGATTCCTTTATCTTTTTCTGTCAATGCCTGGCAGAACGCTAAAGTCATTTGTCGGCTTGTCTCTTTTGACTAATCTCCTGCCGTCTATCTGTTTGCTCATTAACTTCTGCAGGTGCCGAGTTGTTTTCAAGCCCCAAACCCTGGGAACACTATGGTAGCAATTCAGGGAGTGCAGACGACACCAAACTGCGAGGGATAGCCAATACTACAGAGGACAGGAGCAGAATTCAAAACAATCTTGACAGATTAGAGAGATGGGCTAAAACTAGCAAAATGAAGTTCAACAGTGACAAATGCAAGATACTCCACTTAGGCAGAAAAAACGAAATACAAAGATACAGAATGAGGGATGCCTGGCTCAAGAGCAGTACGTGTGAAAAAGACCTTGGAGTCCTTGAGGACAAGTTAAACATGAGCCAACAATGTGATGTGGCGGCAAAAAAAAAAAGCCAATGGGATTTTGGCCTGCATCAATAGGAGCATAGTGTCTAGATCTAGGGAAATCATTCTACCCCTCTATTCTGCTTTGGTTAGACCACACCTGGAATATTGTGTCCAGTTCTGGGCACTACAATTCAAGAGAGATATTGACAAGCTGGAATGTGTCCAGAGGAGGGCGACTAAAATGATCAAGGGTCTGGAGAACAAGCCCTATGAAGAGCGGCTTAAGGAGCTGGGCATGTTTAGCCTGAAGAAGAGAAGGCTGAGAGGAGATATGATAGCCATGTATAAATATGTGAGAGGAAGCCACAGGGAGGAGGGAGCAAGCTTGTTTATTGCTTCCCTGGAGACTAGGACGCGGAACAATGGCTTCAAACTACAAGAAAGGAGATTCCATCTGAACACGAGGAAGAACCTCCTGACTGTGAGAGCCGTTCAGCAGTGGACGCTCCTTCTTTGGAAGCTTTTAAACAGAGTGTGGATGGCCATCTGTCAGGAGTGATTTGAATGCAATATTCCTGCTTCTTGGCAGCGGGTTGGACTGGATGGCCCATGAGGTCTCTTCCAACTCTTTGATTCTATGATTCTATGATTCTATGAATACAGTCAGCCTGGGAGAAGTTAAAAAAAGGGAATTTTCCTTTAAAGCAAAGAATTAGTTACTGAAGACAATTGCCTGTCCTTCGTGGACAAGATTAGGGCCTTTGCACAATTAAGACTTGTGCGCCAACTGCGACTGTACCTCGTATAGGTGGATCGGGCCAGGGTGGTCCATGCCTTAGTCACCTCCAGATTGGACAACTGCAATGCACTCTATGGGGCTGCCCTTGAAGACAGCCCAGAAATTTCAATTGGTTCAACGCGTGGTGGCCAGGTTGTTAACTGATGCTCCTTACAGGGAGAGGTCATCCCTCCTGGCTGCCGTTCATTTTCTGGTCCCAATTCAAGGTGCAGGTTCTTACCTACAAAGCCCTAAATGGTTTGGGACCCGTCAATCTGCATGACCACATCTCTGTGTATGAACCCACACGATCTCTACGATCATCTGGAGAGGCCCTGCTCACGCTCCCATCTCCATCACAGGTGCGATTGGTGGGGACAAGGGAGAGGGCCTTCTCGGTGGTGGCCCCTCGACTCTGGAACTCGCTCCCCAAGGACATCAGGCATGCCCCAACTCTGGCAGTCTTTATGAGGAGCCTGAGCACGTGGTTGTTCCAGTGTGCCTTCCCAGAATAAGGAAACTCCCAGCGATATGTCCCTAAATGCAATTTATTAGTGATCTAGGATTGTCTGCACGCCCCATCCCTCTCTGAAAACTCTATCCTAGGCATATCTCACCTGTTCATGCTCAGCATTATTTTAAAACATTTTAATTATTACATTTGGCCCAGCCATAGGTTTTTAAACGTCGTTGTGTTACTGTTAATGTTTATTGCTTATCTTCTGTTATGAGTTTTATTTTATTGTTTTGTATTACTGTTGTTATTGTTTTTATTACTGATGTATTGTGGGCTCGGCCTCATGGAAGCCGCACCGAGTCCCTTGGAGAGATGGTAGCGGGGTATAAATAAAGTTATTATTATTATTATTATTATTATTATTATTATTATTCATTCTCTGCATCAATATCATCGACCAAACCATTGCCATCTTAAAACTCATTGACATCACTCCTTATATCCAAAGCACCTTGATCCTGAAACACAATCACAGGCTGAGCTCCAACAGCCATTCCCATTTCTTGCCAGCGGTGGCACTTCAGCGATGGAACCATCCCGGATGTAGTTATTAGGGCTGGGCGGTTTCGTTCGTTAATTTCGTAATTCGTTATTGATTCATATTTAAATTAGCTTACGATCCGATATTGAGCCATGCAGGAGCAACTAAAAATCGAAACGAATTTTTCAATTTATTTCGTAATTGTTTCGTAATTGGTTCGAAATCGTTTCGAAATCGTTTCGTTATTATTTCCGTACGTCTGGTGCAAGTTTTATAGTTGTTGTTTGTTTTATCAGTGATAAAAAAAATAAATTATCACACCAACAGTCAACAACAGAGGGAGAGGGAAGCTTCAGAAGTTCCCCCTGTCCCATTTGGAGGGTTTTTTTAGCGTATTGCGCAATCGTGTCCGCCATTAACGAATCAATTCGAAATTTACGAAATTTCGTAAATAACGGAATTTTTTTAAAGAAAAATTCGGAATTCTTTTAAAAAACGAAACGCAATGGACCCCCTAAAAACGAGTTCAGAAACAAATTTTTCCGTTGTTACCCAGGCCTAGGATGTAGTTATTAGGGGTGTGATGGGAGCCACCAGGCTCTGTAGCTTAAGAGAAAAAATACTGTTGCTGCTGCCAAAATCAGGTATGTGTGACAAGGTCCCAAGTGGGATTCATTCTTCAGATTGACTAAGAATCAACAGTCTAACTTCTCAGGATTTTCCCACTTCTACATTCTCCTTGTCTCTCTCCTAAGGAATCTGTACAAGGACCAAGTAGCAACAGTAAGAACTGACCACGGAACAACAGACTGGTTCAAGATTGGGAAAGGCGTACGGCAAGGCTGCATCCTCTCACCCAACCTTTTTAACTTGTATGCAGAACACATCATGTGATGTGCGGGGATTGATGAATGCAAGGCTGGGGTGAAAATTGCTGGAAGAAACATTAACAACCTCAGATATGCAGATGACACCACTCTGATGGCCGAAAGCAAGGAGGAGCTGAGGAGCCTTCTAATCAAGGTGAAAGAAGAAAGCGCAAAAGCCGGGTTGCAGCTAAACATAAAAAAAACCAAGATTATGGCAACAAGAATGATTGACAACTGGAAAATAGAGGGAGAAACCGTGGAGGCCGTGACAGACTTTGTATTTCTAGGTGCAAAGATTGCTGCAGATGCAGACTGTGGCCAGGAAATCAGAAGACGCTTACTTCTTGGGAGGAGAGCAATGTCCAGGCTCGATAAAATAGTAAAGAGTAGAGACATCAGACTGGCAACAAAGATCCGCCTAGTCAAAGCCATGGTATTCCCTGTAGTTACCTACGGATGTGAGAGCTGGACCTTAAGGAAGGCTGAGCGAAGGAAGATCGATGCTTTTGAGCTGTGGTGTTGGAGGAAAGTTCTGAGAGTGTCTTGGACAGCGAGAAGATCCAACCAGTCCATCCTCCAGGAAATAAAGCCCGACTGCTCACTGGAGGGAAAGATACTAGAGACAAAGCTGAAGTACTTTGGCCACATCATGAGGAGACAGGAAAGCTTAGAGAAGACAATTATGCTGGGGAAAGTGGAAGGCAAAAGGAAGAGGGGCCGACCAAGGGCAAGATGGATGGATGGCATCCTTGAAGTGACTGGACTGACCTTGAGGGAGCTGGGGGTGGTAACGGCCGACAGGGAGCTCTGGCGTGGGCTGGTCCATGAGGTCACGAAGAGTCGGAGACGACTGAACGAATGAACAACAACAACATTCTCCTTCCCTGCTGTGCCAAAAATTAATACTGTACTTCTTTGCCTGCAGCATTTAAAATGATAATTGCCACCCCAAAGAAAGCCAAGTACTGTAGAACAAACCACCTTCTAGGAAAGAAAGGAAGACAGAAAGTAAAAGAGAAAGGATATACTCTTCTGGAAATGATTAGCATGCACGACCAAAAGATCAGTCCTGCAGTTTGCTTTGGAAGCACTCTTCAATCAAATGACTTCTAAGCCGGCAGCCCTTCTTCCCTTTGTGTTTTAAGAAAGAAGGAAAACTGTGTGTGTTTCTTTGAGTTTGCCATTATTTAACAATTTCCTTCTGTTTAAAAAGTTTCCTTCTCGTAACCTTCCGTATGAAAACCAGAAATCATGGATGAATAAGGAAACAACCCCCTGATTAGGTTTGATGGACTGCTGCATGGAGACAGAGCCTGCATGGCTGCCGCTAAATACCTGCTCATCCAATTAAGCAAATTACTCAGGAGGAACTTCAACCAAGTGTGACTCTGGGTGCTTTGCAGATGCACAGGGGTCAGTGGGTGGAGGGAATGGGTTCAATGGGTTGTATGGCATGGGGAGCTCGGGTCATTAACACAGATGGCTCCCTAGCATTTCATTGAATCTTAGCCTCTCAGAGTTGGAAGGGGCCACAAGGGCCATCTAGGTCAACCCCATTCTTGTTTGGGCGCTGCGTTTGGTGGTCCCTATGCAGACTTGTCCACAGCTGCATGGTACACGGTAGACTCCTGCAGAAGATCCGCCCAGAGGAAAAGTGTTCTTGCCATACATCAAGGGAACCACTGACCGCATAGGGAAGCTGATGAGGAAACACAGCATACAAACTATCTACTAGACCCACCAAGAAAATCCAACAAATGCTACGTTCAGCAAAGGACAAGAGGGATCCAGGCCTGTAGCGAGGGGGGGGGGGGGTTAGGGGTTCACCCCCCCCTCCGAAATGTTTCAGATTAAAAAAAAACCTGGTTTACCTTTGAATTTTACCTGGTTAACCAAATCCCCATGCCAAGTCTATGAGATGCAAAAAAATTCAGAGTCCTTCCAGAACTGCAAGCATTATCGCAAGCAAATATTGACAATTTATTATTATTATTATTATTATTATTATTATTATTATTTACTGTATTTGTATACCACCTTTCTCAGCCTATCGGCGACTCAAGGCGGTTTCCAACAAAACAGTATGCATAGTATCATAATACAATTTAAAAACATTAAAATTACATAAATCACAACAGCAATAAAAACATCATTGGCGTCTCCTTATTGTCAAGCATTGTCCAATTCCATCGTCAGTTATCTGTTCCTATATCAGTTGTCTGTATCTGTTACTCTGTGTTTGTGAACGCTTGCTCAAACAGCCACGTTTTGAGTTGCGCCCGAAACGTTAAGAGGGAGGGAGCAAATCTAATCTCTCTGGGGAGGGCGTTCCATAGCCGGGGAGCCACCGCTGAAAAGGCCCTGTCTCTCGTCCCCGCCAAACGTACCTGTGACAAAGGCGGGGCCGAGAGCAGAGCCTCTCTGGACGATCTCAAGGTTCTAGATGGTTCATAAGGGAAGATACGTTCAGACAGGTAAGTTGGGCCAGAACCGATTAGGGCTTTATAGGCTAGAACCGGCACTTTGAATTTATTCACACTGTCATTACTTGCAGCAATAGCCGATGTAGTGAAGCAACCAAGTAGGGAGGGGTGTTGAATGCTCTCATTAAGGAGACCGGACTTGGTGGAGGTGGTTGACAGGGGCGGAACTGCAGGCTATTGAAGGCTGCTCTGCCCCCTGCTGTGCTCTTTGCTTCAGCGTGAGCTACGAGGCAGGTTTCAACCCCTCTCCCCGCAAAATTTTCAACCCCCCCCCCCCTGAGAATTTCAACCCCTCCTGAAAAAATTTTCTGGCTACGACCCTGGAGGGATCCTCTCACTTCTGCAGGAGTCTACCATGTACCATGCAGCTGTGGACAAGTCTACATAGGGACCACCAAACGCAGCGTTGCCCAAACACGAATCAAGGAACATGAAAAGCACTGCAGACTATTTCAACCAGAGAAGTAAGCCATAGCAGAGCACCTGATGAACCAACCTGGACACAGCGTATTATTTGAGAACACAGAAATGTTGGACCACTCTCACAACCACCATGTCAGACTACACAGAGAAGCTGTTCTGTCGTGCGCTGGGCTTGAAACGAATTGCCTTTAAAACAGGACATGCAACTTTAGCCCAACGGGAAGCCAGGGGGCCTGAAGAGAAGTTCTCAGGATTTTCACCATAAACAGTCTTTGGAGGGCTTGTTAAATATAACAAAGTCTTTATTGGTGAACAATCAACAGAAACTTCTTTTGTCTTCAAAAGGTTAAACAAATACTTCCAGGCTTTTGTGCAACTGGTGGCTTCTGACTGTTGCTTTTACTCTAAAGGAAAATCCCTTTCCAAACTTCTCCCAGGCTAACTGTGATCCTAAACCTAACTGATGTGGATCCACTACCGGACTGAACTGCGTCTCAAAACCGAGTGGACCTACCAGTAGGCCTGTAGTCACTTAGCTGGAGATCTTGATGTTTAAAGCTATTGTTCCCTCCGAAATTCCTCGGGGCTGTAAGGCTGTTTCCCTGGGAACCTTTGGGAATCTTTAGATGTATTGTCGAAGGCTTTCATGGCTGGAATCACTAGGTTCTTGTGGATTTTTTCGGGCTATAGAGCCATGTTCAAGAGGCCTTTCTCCTGACGTTTCGCCTGCATCTATGGCAAGCATCCTCAGAGGTAGAGGTCTGTTGGAATTAGGACAATGGGTTTATATATATCTGTGGAATGGCTGGGGTGGGGCAAGGAGCTCTTCCCTGCTGCAGTTAGGTGTGAATGTTCAGCTGATCACCTTCATTAGCATTTGAAGGCCTGCCTGCGCCTGGGAAAATCTGCTGCTGGGAGGTGTTAATCTGTGCCTGGTTTTTTCCTCTCTGTTGTTTAGCTGTTATAATTTTAGAGTTTTTTAATACTGGTAGCCAGATTTTGTTCATTTTCATGGTTTCTTCCTTTCTGTTGAACCAGAGCAACCAAAAAGCCCACGATATGGTTCAGATATGTGGATGACACCTTCACCATTTGGAGCCATGGAGAAGAAGAACTCAACAGGTTCCTGGACCATCTTAACAGCATCCACCCAAACATCCAGTTCACCATGGAAAAAGAAAATGAAGGAAGACTGCCTTTTCTAGATGTCCTAGTCATCCGCAAACCAGATCAACAATTGGGTCACACCGTTTACAGAAAACCCACACACACAGATAGATATCTACATAAAAACTCCAACCATCACCCAAGTCAAAAAAGAAGCACCATTAAAGCCTTGGCAGACCGTGCAAAATGAATCTGCGAACCCCACCTCCTCCAAGATGAACTGAACCACCTCAACTGGGCTCTCCAGGCCAATGGATACTCCACCTCAGACATCAGAAGGGCTGCAAGACCAAGAACAAGCCACGAGAGTAAAGACGAAGATCCACCCAGAGGAAAAGTGTTCCTGCCATACATCAAGGGAACCACTGACCGCATAGGGAAGCTGATGAGGAAACACAACATACAAACAATCTACAAACCCACCAAGAAAATCCAACAAATGCTACATTCAGCAAAGGACAAGAGGGATCCTCTCACCTCTGCAGGAGTCTACCGCATACCATGCAGCTGTGGACAAGTCTACATAGGGACCACCAAACGCAACGCCCAGACACGCATCAAGGAACATGAAAGGCACTGCAGACTCCTTCAACCAGAGAAGTCAGCCATAGCAGAGCACCTGATGAACCAGCCTGGACACAGCATATTATTTGAGAACACAGAAATGCTGGACCACACCAACAACCACCATGTCAGACTACACAGAGAAGCCATTGAAATCCACAAGCATGTGGACAATTTCAACAGAAAGGAAGACACCATGAAAATGAACAAAATCTGGCTACCAGTATTAAAAAACTCTAAAATTATAACAGCTAAACAACAGAGAGGAAAAAACCAGGCACAGATTAACACCTCCCAGCAGCAGATTTTCCCAGGCGCAGGCAGGCCTTCAAATGCTAATGAAGGTGATCAGCTGAACATTCACACCTAACTGCAGCAGGGAAGAGCTCCTTGCCCCACCCCAGCCATTCCACAGATATATAAACCCTTTGTCCTAATTCCAACAGACCTCACTACCTCTGAGGATGCTTGCCATAGATGCAGGAGAAACGTCAGGAGAAATGCCTCTAGAACATGGCTCTATAGCCCGAAAAAACCCACAAGAACCTAATCTTTAGATGCTCTTAAGACTGTTCTCCCCTGGGAGGTCTTAAGGGTTGAAGCCTTTGTACAGGAAAAAGTCTGTACACGTCCTGTACATTGACTTTCCTGCTGAAACTGACTAAAAATGGCTCTCTTTCCTTCTCAATTGTCCTGAACAGGGGGCGGAACCAAACTTAACGATGATAGACAGGGGGCCTGCCCTATAACTGCAAACTTTAACAGGAAGCCACCCTCCTGCAGAAACCCAAGCCTTGGGCTACAAGCAAACACTTAGGACAAGGCAAATAAAGTGGGAGCTTCTGGTACAGCTGTACCAGCACAGAAGCCATTGAAATCCAAAAGCATGTGGACAATTTCAACAGAAAGGAGGAAACAAAATGAACAAAATCTGGCTACCAGTATTAAAAAAACTCTAAAATTACAACAGCACAACAACAGAGAGGAAACAAACAAGGACATCTAATCACCTCTCAACAAAAGTTTGCTCCAGGCACTGTCAGACCATTATATGCTAATCAAGGTGGTCAGTTGAAACATTCACACCTAGCTCCAGCAGACAAGAGTCCTTTGTCCCACTCATTCCACAGATATATAAACCCCTTTTCCTAGTTCCAACAGACCTCACTACCTCTGAAGATGCTTGCCATAGATGCAGGCGAAACGTCAGGAGAGAATGCCTCTAGACCATGGCCCTATAGCCCGAAAAAACCTACAGCAACCCAGTGATTCCAGCCATGAAAGCCTTCGACAATACATTACATTTTTACTTATATAGACAGTGGATACATAATGTTTGACATCACACCTGCCTTCATCAGCATAATTGCATCAATTTGGCAAGATGTGGTCCATACTTTCGTAACCCCACCTTCATGCATTACTTCTGTTTCTTTCCCTCCACTTTTTAGCACAATTGCATGACTCTGGAATACAAAACCAAAAAAGATTTAAATATAAATATACAATTTTAAAAAGGAAATGAAAACAGCCATCTTGAGAATAGCATGGAGCAGTGGGAAATGGGGAGAAGAGGAGAATCCTACTCCCTGATCCCAACACAGAGGCAGAATGGACACATTGCAACACGGTTGGTGACAGGAACACTGTGGGATTGGGAGTTTTGAAGGATTTTACCCATTTATAGCAGAGGATGGATGAATCACAGTGGTTAAGAGAGGCAACCCATCAGTGAGATGCACTTAACAGTGTGTGACAGCTGCAATGTTGGATTACCTGCATTGCGTGGTAAAATCTTCTCTCTCTCTCTCTTTCTCACACATACACAATGGAACAGTTAGAGCTGCTCTTAACTACCCTATCCTATGGTTTGTGTTATTTTAAATGTAAAATTGGACTACTGTAATGCGCTCTACGTGGGGCTGCCCTGGAAAACAGCTCAGAAATTCCAACTGGTCCAATGGGCGGCGGCCAGGTTGTTAACTGGTGCTCCTTACAGAGAGAGGTCAAGCCTCCTGTTTAAGGAGTTCCACTGGCTGCCGTTCATCTTCCGGTCTCAATTCAAGGTGCAGGTGCTTACCTACAAAACCCTAAACGGTTTGGGACCCGCCTACCTGCATGACCGCTAGGGCTGGGCAACCACGGAAAAATTTGTTTCTAAACTCGATTCGTTTTTAGGGGGTTTTTGCGTTTCGATTTTTAAAAGAACTCCGAATTTTTTCTTTAAAAAAGTTCAAAATTTATGAAATTTCGGAAATTACGAAACAATTACGAATCGATTCATTAATGGCGGACGCAACCGCGCAATACGCTAAAAAACCCTCCAAATGGGACAGGGGGAACTTCTGAAGCTTCCCTCTCCCTCTGTTGTTGACTGTTGGTGTGATAATTATATATTTTTTTCACTGATAAAACAAACAACAATAAAACTTGCACCAGACATGTGGAAATAATAACGAAACGATTTCGAAACGATTTCGAAACAATTACGAAACAATTACGAAACGAATTGAAAAATTCGTTTCAATTTTTAGTTGCTCCTGAATGGTTCAATATCGCTTCGTTATAAAAAAAAATAACGAATTAATAACGAATTACGAAATTAACGAACGAAACCGCCCAGCCCTAGTGACCGCATCTCCGATCATCTGGAGAGGCCCTGCTCACGATCCCACCTGCGTCGCGAGCGCGTTTGGTGGGAACGAGGGACAGGGCCTTCTCTGTGGTAGCTCCCCGACTCTGGAACTCTCTCCCCAAGGACATCAGACAAGCCTCAACGTTGGCAGTCTTTAGGAAGAGCTTGAAGACCTGGCTGTTCCAGTGTGCCTTTCCAGAATAGGAAACTCCCGGGCATCATGTCCCAAATGCACTTTATTAGAAATTTAAGATTGTCTGAACATCGCACCTACCTCTAAAAACCTATACATTTCACCTGTCATGTCCAGCACTTTTAAATTTTATTCATTACATTTGGCCCGGCCTTTAGTTTGAAATGCGTCATGGTGTTATTGTTTTAATGTTTATTGTTATTGCTTTAATGTTTATTGTTTTGCTTTATGAGTTTTATTGTTGTATTTGTTATGCTGTTGTTTTTATTGAGGGCCTTGGCCTTTGTAAGCCACACCGAGTCCTTCGGGAGATGTTAGCGGGGTATAAATAAAGATAATTATTATTATTATTATTATTATTATTATTATTATTATTCAATTTGAAATGGTACAGTATCATAAGCAAGATCAAAGAGTTCATGAGGGTGGAGCCTTTTGCTCCTAATGCAATAAGCCTCACCCTCTGGTTTGTGTGATGGTCAAATGAGCTGTTAAATCGCAAAGTATTTTAATGTTTACACGAATACTGATAGCTAAAATAAGGCTTTCACCTATTAACCTCTCTCCCATCATCCAAAGAAAAAGTGTTCATTCATAACATACACTGATGGACTGTAGCCAACAAAGCTGACACACTTTTATGAGCACTGATATCAGCAATGAAGGCCAGTGAATGCTGTCATATGAGCACGAAGCAAAGACAGATTTTTCTCAGTCACAACCCGCTCATCTTGGAATTCCCTTCCCAGGAGATCCTGGGAAGCACAGAAGGCACTTTACAAGTCTATTTGCTCCTTCTTTGTGTTTTTTCCCACCTTTCCTTCCTACTTATGCATTTTGTAAAATGCTAAAGAAAATGACGATCTTGACAGATTAGAGAGATGGGCCAAAACTAACAAAATGAAGTTCAACAGTGACAAATGCAAGATACTCCACTTTGGCAGGAAAAACGAAATGCAAAGATACAGAATGGGGGATGCCTGGCTCGAGAGCAGTACGTGTGAAAAAGATCTTGGAGTCCTCGTGGACAACAAGTTAAACATGAGCCAACAATGTGATGTGGCAGCAAAAAAAGCCAATGGGATTTTGGCCTGCATCAAGAGGAGCCTAGTGTCTAGATCTAGGGAAGTAATGCTACCCCTCTATTCTGTTTTGGTTAGACCACATCTGGAATATTGTGTCCAATTCTGGGCACCACAATTCAAGAGAGATATTGACAAGCTGGAATGTGCCCAGAGGAGAGCGACTAAAATGATAAAAGGTCTGGAGAACAAGCCCTATGAGGAGCGGCTTAAGGAGCTGGGCATGTTTAGCCTGAAGAAGAGAAGGCTGAGAGGAGATATGATAGCCATGTATAAATATGTGAGAGAAAGCCACAGGGAGGAGGGAGCAAGCTTGTTTTCTGCTTCCTTGGAGACTAGGACGCGGAACAATGGCTTCAAACTACAAGAGAGAAGATTCCATCTGAACATGAGGAAGAACTTCCTGACTGTGAGAGCCGTTCAGCAGTGGAACTCTCTGCCCCGGAGTGTGGTGGAGGCTCCTTCTTTGGAAGCCTTTAAACAGAGGCTGGATGGCCATCTGTCAGGGGTGATTTGAATGCAATATTCCTGCTTCTTGGCAGGGGGTTGGACTGGATGGCCCATGAGGTCTCTTCCAACTCTTTGATTCTTTGATTCTATGATGTTAATTGTGTGCATTACAATATTGCAACCATTATAATGGCTTTGGTATGTTAATACAAAATGCAACATGAACGATTTTTTCCATCGTTGTGTGCTTCTGACGTAACATGCAAAATGGGTGTCATGTTTCTCAAGGAAAGGTGTATGGAGCCCCTGTGGCACAATGAGTTAAACCCTTGCGCCAGCAGAACTGAAGACCGACAGGTTGGAGGTTCGAATCCAGGGGGAGTGCAGATGAGCTCCCTCTGTCAGCTCCAGCTCCCCCTGTGGGGACATGAAAGGAGCCTCTCACAGGATCAAACATCCGAGCGTCCCCTTAGCAATGTTTATTATTATTATTATTATTATTATTATTATTATTATTTTCAACTATTTGTACCCCACCCTTCTCTACCCCCGAAGGAGGACTCAGGGCGGCTTACAGACAGCAACAATTCGATGCCCCCATATACAACAGATAAAACAACCATCACATAAGTAAAACATTAAACATTAAAATTAGATTGAAAACCATTTAAAACAGTGCAAATTAAATTAGTTGGCATGTCAAGTCCGAGTTCTACAATCAACAACTTAATCCAAAGCCTGTCCATAGTCCATTTTCCATAACAGTGTTGTCATTTTTATTGTCAGCCTGCTATCCGAATGTCTGGTCCCATAGCCATGTCTTCAACTTTTTCCTGAAGGAGCGGGTTCTACAGGGGGGAGGGCCACCGCGAGTTCCTGGGGAGCGAGTTCCACAGGTGGGGGGCCACCGCCGAGTAGGCCCTGTCCCTCATCCCCACCAAGCGTGTTTGCAACAAAGGTGGGATTGAGAGCAGTGTTGGGGTTCAGCCTGCATGTGAATCTGAACCTGATTCTCTGATTGCTGAACCTGAATCTGATTCTCTGATTGTATTTCTCCCTGATGGTAATGAAAATGTTGATTCTGAGGTCAGTGGCTTGGAAAGTGAAACTACACATTCTGATGAGAATGTTGCAGAGCCAAGCGGTGATAGCTCTTCAGAGGAGTTAACACCTGGCTTCCTTAATGAGGATAGAAAAGGACAGATCTGGAAAAACAGGAGTGAATCGCAGAGTCTGCGAAGGTCAAGCAGATTAAGGGAAAAGGAAACACAGGCTTCAAAGCCTGGAGTCGTGTCATGAAACAGTTTCTTCAGTTTTAACTGCCTCTCGCCGGGTTGTCTCTTTAGATCAGGCATCGTTTAGACTGAGGCATTACCTTGGCAGATTTCCCTGTTTCCCGTGGCCTACATCTCAAGAGGCTTCTAGTGCTCCAAGTACGGTTAGTGGTTTGCTAACAGGTTCCAGGTTTTTACAGTGTTGCTTTTGGAATTTTGATCTAATTCATGGATATTCCTGACTGCTGAATTTTACTGTGGCTTTTTGACTTTGCATTTACCTCTATTTTGTAACCATTTTTCATCAATAAAAAGGGATTGTTTTTTCCCACAGTCAAGTGTGGTGGATTGTTATCTTATGGTCTCATTTCCTGCTCTAGGTTGCAACAAGCAGGGCCTTCCCGGAAGATCGTAAGTTTCAAGGTGGGACGTAGGGGGAGATCGGACAAGTAAGCTGGGCCAGAACCATATATGTCTTGCAGACAGCCAGTTCTGTTACATCAGAAGCAACTTGTAGTTTCTCAACTTGCTCTTGACATGAAAAAAGGTGTATGAAGTACAAACCAGTGGAATGAACATGTGATGCAAAATGGGCATAATCCTTATATCTTTAGTTATTTATGAGCATGTATGTATTAACGTCATCACACAAAACCTGTCCTTTTTTGCAGGTGGTTCTCTTTTGCCTCTGCTCATTGTATAAATCAGAGGTGTGTGAATTCTCCCTTGAAATATGACACCAGAATGAGCCACTTTGAAAATGGACTCTTGTGTCCTATTTGGCTGCTTTTCAGTAACTGCTGTAGTGTTACCCTTTATGTTTTTCCATTCCACCTGTTAACAATCAGGCTTCAGATTTTGTGAATAGAGTCCAACTCTAGAGCAAGGCTCATGTCTTGTAAACATCTGGAGGAATATAGCCATTGTAAATGGAAACTAATTTGTTTCTTGTAAGTACAGTTATTGCAGGGCACTTAAACCCACATCTGGTAAAGATAATTTTATAAGTAAGTTTTAGAATGATATTGACTTTGACAAGTCAACTTTTTCGGCTTACATAACATGAAGCATAATGCAGGATTTGTGGAAGAATCTGTCACCGGTAGGCAATGGGTAGAATTCTAGAGAATAGGCCTGGGTAACAATGGAAAAATTTGTTTCTAAACTCGTTTCGTTTTTAGGGGGTCCATTGCGTTTCGTTTTTTAAAAGAATTCCGAATTTTTCTTTTAAAAAATTTCGTTATTTACGAAATTTCGGAAATTTCGAATTGATTCGTTAATGGCGGACGCAATTGCGCAATACACTCAAAAAACCTCCAAATGGGACAGGGGGAACTTCTGAAGCTTCCCTCTCCCTCTGTTGTTGACTGTTGGTGTGATAATTTATTTTTTATCACTGATAAAAGAAACAACAACTATAAAACTTGCACCAGACATATGGAAATAATAACGAAACAATTTCGAAACGATTTCGAAACGATTTCGAAATGATTACGAAACAATTACGAAATAAATTGAAAAATTCGTTTCGATTTTTAGTTGCTCCTGCATGGCTCAATATCGGATCATAAGCTAATTTAAATACGAATCAATAACGAATTACGAAATTAATGAACGAAACCGCCCAGCCCTACTAGAGAACCACTAGTGCCTACTAGACTTGTGCACAGATCTTCAGGAGCACATAACGGTAAGGGCCCTCTCGGTACAAAAACCCACCCGCAATGAAAACAAGTGGGAGCGGATCTGTGTTCCATGTCAGACTACACAGAGAAGCCATTGAAATCCACAAGCATGTGGGCAATTTCAACAGAAAGGAGGAAACCATGAAAATGAACAAAATCTGGCTACCAATATTAAAAAAACTCTAAAGTTACAACAGCAAAACAACAGAGAGTAAACAATCGGGCACATCTAATCACCTCTCAACAAAAGATTCCCCCAGGTACTGCCAAGCCATCAAATGCTAATTAAAGTGGTCAGTTGAAACATTCACACCTAGCTCCAGCAGACAAGAGTCCATTGTCCCACCCTGGTCATTCCACAGATATATAAACCAATTTCCTACTTTCAACAGACTTCACTACCTCTGAGGATACTTGCCATAGATGCAGGCGAAAATTCAGGAGAAAATTCCTCTAGAACATGGCCATATAACCCGGAAAAACCTACAACCCATACATTGGGTTGTTAGGTATATGCTGTCCAAATTTGGTGTCAATTTGTCCAGTGGTTTTAGAATTATGTTAATCCCAAAAATGAACATTACATTTTTATTTATATAGACTAGCTGTACCCGCCACGCTTTGCTGTGGCCAACCTTCTCTCCTTCTTTCCCTCCTTCCTTCTCTCCCTCTTTCCTTCCTTCCCATCTTTCCTTCTCCCTTCTCTATCCCTTTCCGTCCTTCCCCCTTTTTCTTTCTCTTCTGCTGTCTCTTTTCTTCCTTCTCTCTTTCCTTCTTTCTTCCCTCCCTCTTTCTCTACATCTTCCCCCCTTCCTTCGCTGGCGGGGACGAGGGACAGGGCCTTCTCTGTGGTGGCCCCTCGGCTGTGGAACACCCTTCCCACGGACATTAGATCAGCTCCTTCGTTAATGGTGTTCTGAAGAAAACTAAAAACCTGGCTGTTGAACAGGCATTCGGATAAATAGTGCAATGAATACGATAAATATAGGAACGGAATTATGGATGACGAATTGGATCACGATTCTAGTTACGAGACGTTAATGTATTGTTATTGATGTGTCATTATTTTGTATACTATGCTGTTAATGCTTTTTAAATTGCATGTTGCTATGATTGACTTTTTGCTCTTGTTGTGAACCGCGTTGAGTCACCTACGGGCTGAGAAACTGCGGTATACAAGCAAAGTAAATAAATAAATTCGCTCCCTCTTTCCTTCCTTCCTTCCTTCCTTCCTTCCTTCCTTCCTTCTCCCTTTCCTTCTTTCTTTCCCTCCTTTCTTTTCCTTTCCTTTCCTTTCCTTTCTTTTCTTAACCCTTTCCCTTTCCTTCCCTTTCCTTCCCTTTCCTTCCCTTTCCTTTCCTTTCCTTTCCTTCCTTCCCTTCCTTCCTTCCTTCCTTCCTTATTTGTTTTCTCCCCTTCCCTTCCTCTTTCTTTCCTTTCTTCTGTATTGTCATTTATCTTTTTGTCATTTAGTTTTTTGGGGCTTTTTAAGTCCCTTCTGTTGTGTTTTTCAGTGTTTTTATGAGTGAAGGACATACATTGGGTTGTTAGGTGTCTTGTGTCCAAATTTGGTGTCAATTCCACAAATGAACATTACATTTTTATTTATATAGATTTATATCACTGATGCCCATTTCCAGGCATTTTCAAGGCTAGTGGAGTTTTTCTTTTCTTTTTTAAAAGGAGGAGAAATCTCTTTGGATGAATTAGGTTTAAGTGCATTGAATATACACCAGCCTGAAATGGCTAAACACTTGTATCTGTTGTGAGAAAGAAGTTGGATTGGGAAAGAATATCTTTTACTGGATTAGCATCTTTGGTGGATTAAATGAGATTTATTTTCCTGGAGCCTTGCATGGACTAACCAGATCAAATGCTCCAAGCGTCTCTATTTCCTCATACCTGCTTACTTAGCAAATTGCAATCCTCAAGCATTCCCTTTTGGGTCACTGAGGTGTATGTCTTTGTGAAATTCCCCGCTTCGATAGAGCTACAAGCTGGGTAGATGCGGGGAATGCCATGGATGTAGCGTACCTGGATTTCAGTAAGGCCTTCGACAAGGTCCCCCATGACCTTCTGGCAAGGAAACTAGTCCAATGTGGGCTAGGCAAAACTACGGTGAGGTGGATCTGTAATTGGTTAAGTGGATGAACCCAGAGAGTGCTCACTAATGCTTCCTCTTCATCTTGGAAAGAAGTGACAAGTGGAGTGCCGCAGGGTTCCGTCCTGGGCCCGGTCCTGTTCAACATCTTTATTAATGACTTAGATGAAGGGCTAGAAGGCATGATCATCAAGTTTGCAGACGACACCAAATTGGGAGGGAGAGCCAAGACTCCAGAGGACAGGAGCAGAATTCAAAACGATCTTGACAGATTAGAGAGATGGGCCAAAACTAACAAAATGAAGTTCAACAGTGACAAATGCAAGATACTCCATTTTGGCAGAAAAAATGAAATGCAAAGATACAGAATGGGGGACAATGCCTGGCTCGAGAGCAGTACGTGTGAAAAAGATCTTGGAGTCCTCGTGGACAACAAGTTAAACATGAGCCAACAATGTGATGTGGCGGCAAAAAAAGCCAATGGGATTTTGGCCTGCATCAATAGGAGCATAGTGTCTAGATCTAAGGAAGTAATGCTACCCCTCTATTCTGCTTTGGTTAGACCACACCTGGAATATTGTGTCCAATTCTGGGCACCACAATTCAAGAGAGATATTGACAAGCTGGAATGTGTCCAGAGGAGGGCGACTAAAATGATTCCATCTGAACATTAGGAAGAACTTCCTGACTGTGAGAGCCGTTCAGCAGTGGAACTCTCTGCCCCGGAGTGTGGTGGAGGCTCCTTCTTTGGAAGCTTTTAAGCAGAGGCTGGATGGCCATTTGTCAGGGGTGATTTGAATGCAATATTCCTGCTTCTTGGCAGGGGGTTGGACTGGATGGCCCATGAGGTCTCTTCCAACTCTTTGATTCTATGATTCTATGAAATATTGTTCGCATGTATAGTAGATTAATGTTACCATGTTTTCGTATCACTCACAAACATCTTAAAATAGACCTGAATCTGATTGTTAATCTCAACTAGAGTAGACACATTGAATCAAAGACTTTTCTTTACCATTGTCTTGAGAACATGAAATGATTCTTATGTAGTGGTTCTCAACTTTCCTAATGCCGTGACCCCTTAATATAGTTCCTCATGTTGTGGTGACCCCCAACCATAAAACTATTTTTGTTGCTTCTTCATAACTTTAATTTTGTTACTGTTATGAATCGTCATGTAAATATCCTGTAAATATGCAGGATGTATTTTCATTCACTGGACCAAATTTGGCACAAATACCTGATACGCCCAAATTGGAATATTTGTGCTGGGGAGAGGATTGATTTTGTCATTTGGGAGTTGTAGTTGCTGTCATTTAGAGTTAAAGAGCATTATTTATTTATTTATTTACTATATTTCTATACAACCATTCTCAGCCGAAGGGTGACTCATGGCGGTTTACAGAATGGCACAATTCGATGCCCACAGCAATATAAAAACAGTGAAAACATTTAACATAGATAAAATTCAATTAAATAATAAAACCAATAAAACATAGATACTCCGCATCTCATTACCAAAGTCAACCGAACCTGTGAAGAAGTTGGGACAAAGAGCACGGCCTCTCCAGAAGATCTTAAATTCCTGGATGGTTCATAAGGAGAGATACGTTTAGACAGATAAACAGGGCCAGAACCGTTTAGGGCTTTATAGGCTAAAGCCAGCACTTTGAATTGTGCTCAGTAGCAGTTTGGCAGCCAGTGGACCTGGCGCAACAGAGGGGTTGTATGCTCCGAAGCTTCCGAACAGTCTTCAAAGGCAACCCCACGTAGAGAGCATTGCAATAGTCTATACGGGATGTAACCAGAGCGTGGACTACCGTGGCCAAGTCAGACTTCCCAAGGTACGGGCGCAGCTGGCGCACAAGTTTTAATTGATGGAATTCAACTCCAATGACCAACAAAACTCAAGGCATTGACCTTGAGTTTTGGAGTTGTAGTTCACCTACATCCATAGAACACTGTGGAATCAAACAATGATGAACCTGAACCAAACTTGGCATGACGCCTCAATATACCCAAATATGATCACTATTGGAGTTTGGGAAAAATAGACCTTGACATTTGGGAATTGTAGTTACTAGGATTTATAGTTCACTTACAAAGAGTATTCTGAACCCCACCAACAACAGAATTGGGGCAAACTTCCCACACAGAACCCCCATGACCAACAGAAAATACTTAAGGCCTTCCAGTCCAACTCCCTTCACAAGGGCAAGAAAACATCAACAAAGCTCTCCTGACAAAGAGCCATCCAGCCATAGATATAGATCGATATATATGAGTCACATAAATGTCATTTTGCTACTGTTATGAATCGTCATGTAAACATCTGATATGCAGGATGTGTTTTCATTCACTGGACCACATTTGGCACAAATACCCGATAGGCACAAATTTGAATCCAGGTGATTTTGTCATTTGGGAGTTGTAGTTGCTGTAGTTCACCTACAGTCAAAGAGCATTCTGAACACCACCAATAATGGAATTGAACCAAAGTTGGCACACAGAACTCTCATGACCAACAGAAAATATTGGAAGGGTTTGGTGGGCATTGACCTTGAGTTTTGGAGTTGTAGTTTGCCTATATCCAGAGAGTACTGTGGGCTCAAACAATGATGGATCTGGACCAAACTTGGCACAAATACTCAATATGCCCAAATGTGAATACTGGTGGAATTTGGGGAAAATAGACCTTGATATTTGGGAGTTGGAGTTGTTGGGATTCACCTACAATCAAAGGGCATTCTGAACCCCACCAACGATAGAATTGGACCAAACTTCCCACACAGAACTCCCATAACCAACAGAAAATACTGTGTTTTCTGATGGTCTTTGGCGACCCCTCTGACACCCCCTCACGACCCTCCCAGGGGTCCCGACCCCCAGGTTGAGAAACACTGCTTTAAAGCATTTCAGATTTCAGAATTCTGGATTAAGGGATGTTCAACTTTTATGAGTGTGTTGTGAGATCCTCAGTCTTCCCCTCATTCCCACAATTTCAGTTCAGAAGGGAATACATAATACCAAAGAAGCCCCCACTATCCTGTTTTCCTAACACAAAGCTCGGTAAATAATGGCATAGCAGATTAAAGCCTCACTGAGAGAGAAAGAAATGTCAGGCAAAAAGAAAACCGCCAGTCAGCACTGTTTATTTCAAGCTAATTTTAAAGGGCACATACAATGGATATTTTTCCACGTGGATCCTTTGGGGCCTTGTTTGACTTGCAAGAGGAATTGAACTGGAGATGAGGAAAATGGTGACCCAGTTGATGCATTGGGTTGCACTGGAGAGTCTCTCACCAGCCCCTCTGATGGGTTTCGGTGGAGCTCCAAGAAGAATCTGTCCAACAGGTCTTCGTCTCTGACTTAAATGGCCTTGCAATTTTGCAATGCGGCAGGAGATTCAAATACATGTGTCTATTCTGAACAGTACCTCAGTCATGTCAGAGACAGTACATTCAGTCCTGTTATGTTTGTTCCAAACGTTGCTTTGGCCCTAAGCCACAGAGGTGGTTGGATTTGCAAAATCCTTGATCATGGCTGAGCCACAATACACTGAGTGTACAGGTTGAGTGTCCCTTATCCAAAATGCTTGGGACCAGAAGTGTTTTGGACTTTGAATTTTTCCAGATTTTGAAGTATCTGTATTTGCATATATGTACATCATGGAGATGAGACCCATGTCTAAACACGAAATCCATCAATGTTTCATGCACACCTTATATATTATAATGTAATGCAATATAATACTACTAATAATAATATGATATTGTAATTATATATTTATATTACATGTAATATTACTAAAAATACTACAACATAATGGTATAATACAACATAGTAATAATTATATTGTAGGTATATATATATATCTTGTAAGTTGCTCTGAGTCCCCTTTGGGGTGAGATGGGCGGCATATCAATGTCTCTCTCATATATATATGTGTGTGTGTGTGTGTGTGTGTGTGTGTGTGTGTGTGTAATGTTGGTTTGTGGGATTACCATAACACTCAAAAACCACTGGACCAAATTTGGGCACAATACACCTATCAGGCCAATGAGTGACCATCACTCATAAAAATACTGAAAAACACAGCAGAAGAGACTTAACAAACCAAAAACCCCAAAAATACATTAAAGCCAGAGAAGCCAGTTTAAAACTAGACAAGGAAGGAATTTTCTCCCTTTGCTTTTCCCCGCTTCTGGTCCCTGGCCTCGGCTCAAGCCAGAGAAGCCAGTTTTAAATCAGAATAGGAAGGAATATCCTGGCCTTGGCTCAAGCCAGAGAAGCCAGTTTTAAAGCCAGAGAAGCCAGTTTTAAATCAGAATAGGAAGGAATATCCGGGCCTTGGCTCAAGCCAGAGAAGCCAGTTTTAAAGCCAGAGAAGCCAGTTTTAAATCAGAATAGGAAGGAATATCCTGGCCTTGGCTCAAGCCAGAGAAGCCAGTTTTAAAGCCAGAGAAGCCAGTTTTAAAGCCAGAGAAGCCAGTTTAAAACCAGACAAGAAAGGAATTTTCTGGTCTCGGCTCAAGCCAGAGAAGCCAGATTTAATTCAGAATAGGAAGGAATATCCTGGCCTTGGCTCAAGCCAGAGAAGCCAGTTTTAAAGCCAGGGAAGCCAGTTTTAAAGCCAGAGAAGCCAGTTTAAAACCAGACAAGAAAGGAATTTTCTGGTCTCGGCTCAAGTCAGAGAAGCCAGATTTAATTCAGAATAGAAAGGAATTTCCTGGATGGCAAGGTGCCCGTCATCATTGGTAAAGAGTCTGGGAGTCCTTTTGGACCCTCTGCTGACGATGGAGGCCCAGGTCTCCGCCGTTAGCAGAACTGCCTTTTTTCATCTGCGGCAGGCTAGACGGTTGGCCCCCTCCCTGTCCAGGGACAACCTAGCTATGGTGATCCAGGCCACGGTCATCTCAAGACTGGACTACTGTAACGCCCTCTACATTGGCCTTCCTCTGTCGGTGATCCGGAAGCTCAAGTTGGTACAAAATGCAGCTGCTTGGCTTCTTGAGGGAATTCCGATGAGATGCCATATAACACCAATCTTACTACAGCTGCATTGGTTACCAATTGAGCACCGGATCACTTTCAAAGTGATGGTACTCACCTTTAAGGCCTTGCATGGTCTGGGGCCAATGTATCTGAGGGATCGTCTCACCCCCTACCAACCCCAGAGATCCCTCCGTTCTGAGGACCAAGATCTATTGGAAGTCCCCAGTGTCAAGACCTTGCGTCTAACAGCAACCAGACGCAGAGCCTTCACAGCAGTGGCACCATCACTCTGGAATACTCTGCCACCTGAAGTCCGTACCTTGCGGGACTTACCAGCTTTCCGCAGGGCATGTAAGACATACCTGTTTCGACAGGCTTTTAATGTTTGATATTGCTGTTTTTAAATTGTTTTAAATTGCTTTTAAATTTTGTTAGATTTTAGCCATTCTTGTAAGCTGCTCCGAGCCTCAGGGGAGTGGAGGTATATAAGTTCAAATAATAAAATAAAAAATAAAAGCCAGAGAAGTCAGTTTTAAAGCCAGAAAAGTCAGTTCAAAACCAGACAAGGAAGGAGTTTACTCCGTTTGCTTTTCCCTGCTTCTGGTCCCTGGCCTCGGCTCAAGCCAGAGAAGCCAGTTTTAAACCAGAGAAGGAAGGAATTTCCTCCCTTTGCTTTTCCCCGCTTTTGGAGTAAAACAACTACTTTCAAAGTAAAGACCAGCCAATGAAACAGGAAATAACACTTTCAAACCATTAACAAAAGGATTCAGAAATCTCGGAAGTTTCGAAAAGTTTTGAATTTTTTTTCTGTGAAAATCGGAATTGACTTTAGAATCGAACTACCAGTGCCCCCCTATATACGAAACGGGTTTTGAACCATTTTTTATGGATCAACCAAACCTATAGTTCACATCCCTATGACAAAATGGGCATTTTCCTCTCTGTATTTCCATTCTCAGACACTCCCAATGGGGATGGATAGGAGGAGAGAAATCTAGAAAAGGTGACGATTTTACTATAAAGTGATGGAAGAGGTTTGAGGACTTCATAGAATCATAGAATCAAAGAGTTGGAAGAGACCTCATGGGCCATCCAGTCCAACCCCCTGCGAAGAAGCAGGAATATTGCATTCAAATCACCCCTGACAGATGGCCATCCAGCCTCTGCTTAAAAGCTTCCAAAGAAGGAGCCTCCACCACACTCCGGGGCAGAGAGTTCCACTGCTGAACGGCTCTCACAGTCAGGAAGTTCTTCCTAATGTTCAGATGGAATCTCCTCTCTTGTAGTTTGAAGCCATTGTTCCGCGTCCTAGTCTCCAAGGAAGCAGAAAACAAGCTTGCTCCCTCCTCCCTGTGGCTTCCTCTCACATATTTATACATGGCTATCATATCTCCTCTCAGCCTTCTCTTCTTCAGGCTAAACATGCCCAGTTCCCTAAGCCGCTCCTCATAGGGCTTGTTCTCCAGACCCTTGATCATTTTAGTCGCCCTCCTCTGGACACATTCCAGCTTGTCAATATCTCTCTTGAATTGTGGTGCCCAGAATTGGACACAATATTCCAGATGTGGTCTAACCAAAGCAGAATAGAGGGGTAGCATTACTTCATCCCTAACTAAATATTTGTGTTACTTAAGAACTGTAAACCAAAATGATACCCAACTTTCATGTTATTGTTGCATTATCGAAAAAGGCACACAGGATATTGCATCTCTAATTGCATCTCCACCAATACTTAAGATTCTATGAAAACCAGCTGAACCAACAAGGAAGTTGTAAATGAATGGCCTGTACTTCATCTAAATCATCCTCTGGGGCCAAGGGCACCCTGTCGCCAGGATTAAGATGACACAAAACAGCTTGTAATGGAAGCGGATTATGCCCACAAAGTAAGTAAACAGAAAGTGTATTAGGCAATGTATTAGGCAAACTAGCAGCCTTGAAAGGGAAGCGCGGAGCCAACATGGACTAAGAGAGACAAGGCAAAGCTTTAATTTGGAAATAAGGCAAAGAACAGGAAGCAAGATTTTATTTATCTATTTATTTATTTATTTATTTCACAGTTTTGTATACCGAGCTTCTCAACCTCGTCGAGGGACTCAGCCCGGTTTACAGCCATAAAAACATATACATTCATTAAAATATCATATATCACAAATTACAAAACAACTTTAAAAACACTAAATATAAAACTACAGTGGTCAGTCGTCCTATTAAGATGGATCTATATCCACTTCCATCCAGAGTTCTATGTTGTTGTCTCATTCCTCGAAGGCCTGACTCCACAGCCACGTCTTCACCCGTTTCCTAAATGTTAGGATGGATGGGGCGGTTCTGGCCTCCAGAGGGAGAGAGTTCCAGAGTCGTGAGGCCACCACCGAGAAGGCCCTGTCCCTCGTCCCCACCAGACGCGCTTGCGAGGCTGGTGGGACCGAGAGCAGGGCCTCTCCAGATGATCATCAAGTTTGCAGATGACACCAAATTGGGAGGGATAGCCAATAGTCCAGAGGACAGGAGCAGAATTCAAAACGATCTTGACAGATTAGAGAGATGGGCCAAAACTAACAAAATGAAGTTCAACAGTGACAAATGCAAGATACTCCACTTTGGCAGAAAAAATGAAATGCAAAGATACAGAATGGGGGACGCCTGGCTCGAGAGCAGTACGTGTGAAAAAGATCTTGGAGTCCTCGTGGACAACAAGTTAAACATGAGCCAACAATGTGATGTGGCAGCAAAAAAAGCCAATGGGATTTTGGCCTGCATCAATAGGAGCATATTGTCTAGATCTAAGGAAGTCATGCTACCCCTCTATTCTGCTTTGGTTAGACCACGTCTGGAATATTGTGTCCAATTCTGGGCACCACAATTCAAGAGAGATATTGACAAGCTGGAATGTGTCCAGAGGAGGGCGACTAAAATGATCAAGGGTCTGGAGAACAAGCCCTATGAGGAGCGGCTTAGGGAACTGGGCATGTTTAGCCTGAAGAAGAGAAGGCTGAGAGGAGATATGATAGCCATGTATAAATATGTGAGAGGAAGCCACAGGGAGGAGGGAGCAAGCTTGTTTTCTGCTTCCTTGGAGACTAGGACGCGGAACAATGGCTTCAAACTACAAGAGAGGAGATTCCATCTGAACATTAGGAAGAACTTCCTGACTGTGAGAGCCGTTCAGCAGTGGAACTCTCTGCCCCGGAGTGTGGTGGAGGCTCCTTCTTTGGAAGCTTTTAAGCAGAGGCTGGATGGCCATTTGTCAGGGGTGATTTGAATGCAATATTCCTGCTTCTTGGCAGGGGGTTGGACTGGATGGCCCATGAGGTCTCTTCCAACTCTTTGATTCTATGATTCTATGATTCTATGATCTTAGTAATCTTGATGGTTCGTAGGGGAGAATACGTTCGGAGAGGTAAACAGGGCCGGAGTCGTTTAGGGCTTTATAGGTCAACACCAGCACTTTGAATTGTGCTCGGAAGCTAACTGGCAGCCAGTGGAGCTGGCGTAACAGCGGAGTGGTGTGCTCCCTGTACCCAGCCCCCGTTAGTAATCTGGCTGCCGCACGTTGGACTTGCTGCAGCTTCCGGGCAGTCTTCAAAGGCAACCCCACATAGACAGCGTTGCAGTAATCTAAGCGGGATGTAACCAAAGCGTGGACAAGAATGCCAAAGGAAAGAGTGGTGGGAAAGTACAGGAGGATTAAGAGAAATGGAATGGAGGAAACGGGGACCAATAATATAATATAATTATATTATACCCCGTTATCATCTCCCCAAGGGACTCGATGCGGCTTACATGAGGCCGAACCCACAATACATCAGTAAAAACAACAACAGTAATACAAAACAATAAAATAAAACTCATAAACAGAAAATAAGCAGCAAATATCAACAATAACACAACGACGTTTCAAAACCTATGACTGCGCCAAATGTAATAGTTAAAATTTTAAAAATAATGCTGAGCATGACCAGGTGAAATATAACTAGGATAGAATTTTTGGAAAAGAATGGGGCGTGCGGACAATCCTAGATCACTAATGAAGTGCATTTAGGGACATATTGCTGGGAGTTTCCTTATTCTGGGAAGGCACACATTTTCAGGCTCCTCCTAAAAACCGCCAGAGTTGGGGCATGCCTGATGTCCTTGGGGAGTGAGTTCCAGAGTCGGGGGCCACCACCAAGAAGGCCCTGTCCCTCGTCCCCACCAATCGCGCCTGCGATGGAGGTGGGAGCGCGAGCAGCGCCTCTCCAGATGATCGAAGAGATCGTGTGGGTTCGTACACAGAAATGTGGTCACGCAGGTAGGTGGGTCCCAAACCATATAGGACTTTGTAGGTAAGAACCTGCAACTTGAATTGGGACCGGAAAATGAACGGCAGCCAATGGAGCTCCTTAAACAGGAGGGTTGACCGCTCCCTGTAAGGAGCCCCAGTTAACAACCTGGCCACCGCCCGTTGGACCAACTGAAATTTCTGGACCGTTTTCAAGGGCAGCCCCACGTAGAGTGCATTACAGTAGTCCAATCTGGAGGGGACTAAGGCATGGATCACCCTGGCCAGATCCACCTTCATGAGGTACGGTCGCAGCTAGTGCACGAATCTTAATTGTGCAAAGGCCCTCCCGGCCACCACCGACGCCTGTACTTCAAGCGTAAGTGATGAGTTCAGGAGGACACTCAAACTGCGGACCTGTGACTTCAGGGGGAGTGCAACCCCATCCAACACAGGTTACCACCCTTTACCCTGATCCGTTTTACGATCATAATGACTTTATTCTTATATCCCGCCACTTTGATTAGCATTTGATGTCCTGACAGTTTTTAGGTGTGGCTTGTTACTGCCTGGGGGAATTCTTTGTTGAAAGGTGATTGACTGTCCCTGATTTTTTATTGTCTGGAGTTCCCAACAAAGGATTCCCCCAGGGAGTAACAAGCCACACCTAAAAACTGTCAGGCCATCAAATGCTAATCAAGGTGGCCAATCGAAACATTCACACTGTCATGTATCATGTTCTGCAGTTGTTGGTGGTTGGTGGTGGTACGCCTAGCAGTTGGTGATGGAAGGATTAATGTAAGTCTTAGTTCCAAAGGGTTGAGTAATCTGTAAGTAAGAGTTCTGCTGGTACCCCCCCCCCCCCCCCCGACCTGTATCCTGACCTGTCTCTTGAACCCTTGGAACCTTGAATCTTTGGGCTGGCTTTTGACTATGGTATAGACTCTTGATCCCTGGACTTTGCTCATTGAACTCTCGGCATTTGACCACTGCACTGGACCTTTTGACTATGGTGTTATCTTGCACCTGCAACAGCATTTGCTGTCAGTTTTGTTTTGTATTCTGTGACCAAGTGCTATCTTTATGTTTTAAGTTTTGGACGATTAAAACAGCCAGAAAATAAGTGCTGCTTTAATTAAATTGTTTCACACAAACTGGGAGTTTGTTTCGTTCATCTCTACCTGAATAAGGCAGAGCCCTGGCAACGTGACACACACCTGGCTCTAACAGACAAGAGTTCTTTCTCCCACCCTGGACATTCCACAGATATATCAACCCAATTTTCCTAGTTTCCAACTGACCTCACAACCTCTGAGGATACCTGCCATAGATGCAGGTTTGTTTGTTTTTTGACTTGTCAGGAGCGACTAAAGAAACTGCAAGTCGCTTCTGGTGTGAGAGAATTGGCCGTCTGCAAGGACGTTGCCCAGGGGACGCCTGGATGAATTGATGTTTTTATCATCCTTGTGGGAGGCTTCTCTTATGTCCCCACATGAGGAGCTGGAGCTGATAGAGGGAGCTCATCTGCCTCTCCCTGAATTCGAACCTGCGACCTGTCAGTCTTCAGTCCTACCGGCACAGGGGTTTGACCCACTGCGCTACCGGGGACTCCGATAGATGCAGGTGAAATGTCAGTAGTGAATGCTTCTAAAACATGGCCATTAGGGCTGGGCAACCACGGAAAAATTTGTTTCTAAACTCGATTCGTTTTTTTTGGGTTTTTTGCGTTTCAATATTTAAAAGAATTCCGAAATTTTTCTTTAAAAAAGTTCGATATTTACGAAATTTCGTAAAATTACGAAACGAATACGAAACGAATACGAATCGATTCATTAATGGCAGACGCGACCGCGCAATACACTAAAAACCTCCAAATAGGACAGGGGGAACTTCTGAAGCTTCCCTCTCCCTCTGTTGTTGACTGTTGGTGTGATATTTATAATTTTTTTTCACTGATTAAACAAACAACAGCTATAAAACTTGCCCCAGACATGCGGAAATAATAACGAAACGATTTCGAAACTATTTCGAAACGAATACGAAACAAATACGAAGCAATTACGAAACGAATTGAAAAATTCGTTTCGTTTTTAAGATGCTCCTGAATGTTTCGTTATCGCTTCGTAACCAAAAAAAATTTAATGAATTTTTAACGAATTACGAAATTACGAAACGAAACCGCCCAGCCCTAATGGCCATACAGCCCGAAAAACCTACAATAACCCAATTAATTCAATGTTTTCATTCTGGTTTGGGCAAACCGACAGAATTTGAGCCCCTCTTTTCAGAGAGAAAGATAGGGATAGTCTGGATTCCCCACTTATACAGTCCGTTCCTCCATCCGCTACCTCCACTTACCTGTATTCCCATCAGGGCATGCCCTTCTCATTTAGGAAAATCAAACGAACAACAAGGAATACCCTTTTTATATAAAAAAATAAGCATTGTCCTTTCAAAGATGTCTCTATTTGCATAGCACGGTACCTTCCCGCTGCACAGCGCTAACATTAGTGTGACCTTTTCCTGCTAATTGGAAAATCTTACGGAAATAAAGGCTGTCAGAAAAATGAGAAGTGTCTCCCTTTTAGGCCGGCCAAACGACCTCCGAGGGGGAAAGAAGTCCTGAAATCCGGGCTCCTTCTGCTCACACTGCAAAATCTTTATTACTTCAGAGAGCCTTGAAACTCAGTAATGCCCCTCCAGTGCACCGAGAAGTAAATAAATTTCTCCTTATGACCACTTTGGAGAAACACACAACCAGATTTACTCAGCAGGGATAGATACTGGACAAGATAATGAAGAGCGAATAAGAATATGATAGGGGTTTACAGCCTCTTCTGTCTCTTTAAAGTGTTTTAATCCTTCAGAAACAGGATATGGGGTCCATTTCCTTAAAGATACAGTATCCCTTCTGGGACAGGTAATGTTATAAAAAGCCAAGATGTAACATCTATCTCGTAGTATTGATTGGCACTTTAGTGTGATAAAAAGGGTTGAACCTGAAGGGGAAAAGACAGGGGAAAGAAAGGTAATTCAAGATTACTAGTGGAAGGCGGCAAAAAGAGATCCTGTTGGACCAGGTCAATCTTTCAAATTACCTTGAGTTGACACACAAAAGATATCTAGCTCACAAACACTTCGGGGCTATCTACCCAACTGATGGCTAAACCTGTAGAACAGAGTGTGAACTTACTCCAAAATTAAGCTTTAGTTTTGACTTGTAACTGCAGGAGCAAGTGGATATTTTGCTCAGAGTGGGAGGGGGCATACTCAGGGGCGGCTCGTCCATTACGCGAAGTAAGCGGTCGCAGAACACTTTTATTTGCCAGGGGCGCAGAGGCACCTCTGTAAATGTCCCTCGACCGCCACTTGAGGAGCGCTCTCTCAACTCACAACAGCCCTAGCAGTCCAGGGGGAGCCCCGGCTTTCCTGCCTCGCTGCCGGGCGATCCTCTTCCCAAAGGGGCCGGGCCCTTGAGCCTCGCCTAGCCCCTCTCGTTCCTGCTCCACCTGGCAACCGGGTGCGCGAGCAGAGCGGTGCTCAATCATTCTCCGCGTTCGATCCCTTTCCCATGACTGGCTCCCTTTCCCGTTCCCTGGCGCTCCACCCGCCTCCTCTCCTCTCCCCAATCCGTGGGTGGGCCAAGGGGCAGAGCCGCCGTGCCTGACTCGCTTCGGGTCCGGAGGCGTGTCTGAACACCCCACCATGCATTCTCCTGACTTTCTCTTCAGCCATTGGGACCAAGAATGAGAGAGAGAGAGAAAGAGAGAGAGACCCTCCAGCTGGAGGTATCTCCCACCTCTGCTCCCTCCTTTGTTTTTGCGCCTACCTTCAGGAAAGGTGGGCATCTCCACCTCTCTCTCTCTCTCTCTCTCTCTTGGTCCCAATGGCTGAGGAGAAAGTCAGGAGAAGAGGTGACTTTTGGTGCACACGCCGGGGTCTTCAGGCATGCCTCCGGACCCAAAGCGGGCCAGGCAAGGGAGCAAGTGTGGCAAGTGTAGTTACTGGGATGTATAGTTCACCTACAATCAAAGAGCATTCTGAACTCCACCAATGATGGAATTGAACCAGATATGGCACACAGAACTCCCATGACAAACAGAAAATATATATCAATGATTGGTTGGGGGGGGGGGGGCAAAATACTGTTTGCTTACCATTGAAAATTACCTAGGGCCGCCTCTGGGCATACTTATATTATTAACTAGCGGTACCCGCCAAACTTTGCTCTGCTCAACCTTCCCTCTTTCTCTCCTTCTTTCCCTCCTTCCTTCACTCCCTCTTTCCTTCCTTCCTTCCCGTATTCCCTTCTCTTCTTCCTTCCTTCTCCATCTCTTTCCTTCCTTCCCCCTTTTTCTTTCTCTTCTTCTGACTCTCTTTTCCTCCTTTTCTTTTTCCTTTTTTCCTTCCCTCCCTCTTTCTCTACATCTTCCCCCTTCCTTCGCTCCCTCTTTCCTTCCTTCTTTCCCTTCTTTCTTTCCTTCTCTCCTTCCTTCCTTCTCTAACTTTCCTGCTTTCCCCCTTTTTCTTTCCCTCCCTCTTTCCCTCCTTTCTTCCTTCTCTGCCTCTTTCCTTCCTTCTCTCTTTGCTTCCATGCTTCTTTCTCCCTTTCATTCCTTCCTTCTTTCTTTCCCTCCCTCTTTCTTTCTTTCTTTCTTTCTTTCTTTCTTTCTTTCTTTCTTTTTCCCTTCCCTCCCTCTTTCTTCCTTTTTTCTGTATTGTCATTTATATTTCGTCATTTAGCTTTTTGGGGCTTTTCAAGTCCCTTCTGCTGTGTTTTTCAGTGTTTTTATGAGTGAAGGACATACAATGGGTTGTTAGGTGTATTGTGTCCAAATTTGGTGTCCATTCTTTTCCTTCCCTCCCTCTTTCTCTACATCTTCCCCCTTCCTTCGCTCCCTCTTTCCTTCCTTCTTTCCCTTCTTTCTCTCCTTCTCTCTTTCCTTCCTTCTTTAACTTTCCTGCTTTCCCCCTTTTTCTTTCCCTCCCTCTTCCCTCCTTTCTTCCTTCTCTACCTCTTTCCTTCCTTCTCTCTTTGCTTCCATGCTTCCTTCTCCCCTTCCTTCCTTCCTTCCTTCCTTCCTTCCTTCCTTCCTTCTTTCTTTCCATCCCTCTTTCCTTCCTTCCTTCCTTCCTTCCTTCTTTCTTTCTTTCTTTCTTTCTTTCTTTCTTTCTTTCTTCTTCCCTTCCCTTCCCTCCCTCTTTCTTCCTTTTTTCTGTATTGTCATTTATTTTTCGTCATTTAGCTTTTGGGGGCTTTTAAAGTGCCTTCTGCTGTGTTTTTCAGTGTTTTTATGAGTGAAGGACATACATTGGGTTGTTAGGTGTATTGTGTCCAAATTTGGTGTCAATTTCCTGAGTCCCCTGCGGAGTGAGAAGGGCAGAATATAAATACTGTAAATAATAAATAAATAATAAATATTTAAGTTGCTCCTCATAGGGCTTATTCTCCAGACCCTTGATCGTTTTAGTCCCCCTCCACTGGACACATTCCAGATGAAGAGGGTCTGGAGAACAAGCCCTATGAGGAGCGGCTTAAGGAGCTGGGGATGTTTAGCCTGAAGAAGAGAAGGCTGAGAGGAGACATGATAGCCATGTATAAGTATGTGAGAGGAAGTCATAGGGAGGAGGGAGCAATTATTTATTTATTTATTTATTTACCTTACTTATATACCGCTGTTCTCAGCCCGAAGGCGACTCACAGCGGTTCACAACAAATACGAACAGCAAAAATTCAGTGCTACAGTATAGAAACAGTTAACAACCTAACACATTACACAATTAATAAACAGTTACTACAATACCCATTCACTGTCGTCTCGTCATCAAAAACATGTTCCAGATTCATCATCCATTGTTCCATTCCATTAACCAATCATTGCACTAATTACTCAAACGCCTGCTCAAACAGCCAGGTCTTCACTTTTTTGCGGAATACCATTAGAGATGGTGCTAGTCTAATGTCCGTAGGAAGGGCGTTCCACAGCCGAGGAGCCACCACTGAGAAGGCCCTATCTCTCGTCCCTGCCAGCCGTGCTTGAGAAGTAGGCGGGATCAAGAGCAGGGCCTCCCCGGAAGATCTCAAAGTCCTGGTGGTTTTCTGCTGCCCTGGAGACTAGGGCACGGAACAATGTCTTCAAACTACAAGAAAGGAGATTCCATCTGAACATTAGGAAGAACTTCCTGACTGTGAGAGCCGTTCATCAGTGGAACTCTCTGTCCTGGAGTGTGGTGGAGGCTCCTTCTTTGGAGGCTTTCAAACAGAGGCTGGATGGCCATCTGTTGGGGGTGCTTCGAATGCGATTTCCCTCCTTCTTGGCAGAATGGGGTTGGACTGGATGGCCCATGAGGTCTCTTCCAACTCTATGATTCTATGATTCTAGAAGTGGTAGCAGCAGCAATTATTAATTGGTAGCTCAGTGGCTGCAAAGTCATGTCTCTGCTTAAGCATGTCTTCAAATCACTGTGCAAGTCCTTGAGCTAGCACAGAGTTGGTGAGCTCATCATGCCATTAAAAGTTTGCTCTAAGTCTCTGTAGTAATATCTGGTGTCTCCCCTCCCGGCATACACCTTGATCACATTCAGTTATTCGGAGTCAAACCTGACCCATAAATAATTCAAAGCAACAGATGTGAGCTAAGTGGCTTTATTGCTTTGCAATAACCGAGGCTGTCACCTGATTAAAGAAATCTTAGTCTATTAATCCTACAAAGGGTAGTGATTTCTTGCATTGGAGAAAACTCAAATTTTCCGAAGCAGGGACACATGCTTTGATGATTCATTCATGTGTCACCTTAGAAGATGCAATGTTGGGATGATCTTCACTGCTCTGAAGTGCAGGCTTCAAGTGTGGCGCTCAAAAAAGTGCATTCTCCCCTTTCTCACACACAGTATAAGAGAACATAATTCTTGTGGTAATCCTCCATATAGTGGAAAAAGCTGCTGACACCAACTCACCACCACCACCATCATCTTGTTGGAAGCCATGGTTCTGATTCAGCAAGACCTGAGCAGGGCTGTTGACTTGAAGGTCTTTCATTAATCAGATCACCATAAGTTTATATTAACTTAGGATCACCATAGGTTGACATTACCTTGATGGCAATTACCAACAACAGGATGCTTTCAAGTCTTATCCTTAAATTCTTGTGTGTCATTGTCTACCTGTGAGTTATATTAACTGAAATCCACAAGCATGTGGACAATTTCAACAGAAAGGAAGAAACCATGAAAATGAACAAAATCTGGCTACCAGTATTAAAAAACTCAAAAATTACAGCAGAAAACAACAGAGGGGAAACTAACAGGCACATGAAATCACCCTCAACAAAAGATTCCCCCCAGGCACAACCAAGCCATTGAATGCTAATCAAGGTGATCAGCTGAAACATTCACACCTAGCCCCAGCAAACAAAAGTCCTTTGTCCCACCCTGGTCATTACACAGATATATAAATCCATTTTTCCTAGTTCCAACAGACCTTATTACCTCTGAGGATGCTTGCCATAGATGCAGGCGAAACGTCAGGAGAAAAATTGCCTCCAGAACATGGCCATATAGCCCGGAAAAACCTACAACAACCCATGGATTCCGGCCATGAAAGCCTTTGACAATACATTAACTGTATTGTTTATTTTTGTTTATTGCTTGTTGTTTTTATTATTGCTTGTTGTTTTTGATGTGTTGTTGGGCTTGGCTGTATGTAAGCCACTCCAAGTTCTTTGGGGAGATGGTGGCGGGGTATAAACAAATTATTATTATTATTATTATTATTATTATTATTATTATCCTAAGTCAGTGGTTCTCAACCTGAGGTCCCCAGATGTTGTTGGCCTACAACTCCCAGAAATCCCAGCCAGTTTACCAACTTTCTGGGAGTTGAAGGCCAAAAATATCTGGGGACCCCAGAACCACTGTCCTAAGTGTTACCTACATTTTTTTTACTTATGTGTAGGTGATGCTCTATTCTCCTACCCTGACCACTTTTCTGCTTAAGTGTAGTAGTCTACATTTCTCCTAGCTGAAATTCATTTTGCATGTATATTGTTGTTATCACTCTCCAAGCTGAGCATGTTATTTCCCTCAACCTTTCTTGTTTTATGTATTGTCAAAGGCTTTCATGGCCGGGATCACTGGGTTGTTGTAGGTTTTTCCGGGCTATATGGCCATGTTCTGGAGGCAATTTTTCTCCTGACGTTTCGCCTGCATTTATGGCAAGTAGTGCCATAGGTACTGAGTGAGGACCTCACTACCTCTGAGGATGCTTGCCATAGATGCAGGTGAAACGTCAAGAGAAAAATTGCCTCCAGAACACAGCCATATAGCCCAGAAAAACCTACAACAACCCACTTTCTTGTTTTGTTTGTTTGTTTGTTTGTTTATCTATATAAATGTTCATTTATGGGATTAACAGAACTCAAAAACCACTGGATGAATTGACACCAAATTTGGACACTAGACACTTAACAACCCAACGTATGTCCTTCACTCAAAAATTGATTTTGTCATTTGGGAGTTGTAGTTGCTGGGATTTATAGTTCACCTGCAATCAAAGAGCATACTGAACCTCACCAACGATGGAATTGAACCAAACTTGGCACACAGTTTTCCCATGACCAACAGAAAATACTGGAAGGTTTTGGAGTTGTGGTTCACCTACATCCAGAGAGCACTGTGGACTCCAACAATGATGGATCTGGACCAAGCTCTTTATGAATACTCAATATGCCCAAATGTGAAAACTGGTGGAGTTTGGAGAAAATAGAATCTTGACATTTGGGAGTTGTAGTTGCTGGGATTTGTAGTTCACCTACAATCACAGAGCATTCTGAACCCCACCAATGATAGAATTGGGCCAAACTTCCCACACCAGAGTGGGACAGAGCAATGCGTGGCAGGGGACAGCTCGTTTAAAATATTTCTATACCGCCCTTCTCAGCTCTTTTCAGGCTCATTGCCCTTCTTCTGCGTGGTACTGTGAAATTCACACCTGTGGTATTTCCCTGCGTCCACGCAGCTGACTCGGATCTTTCTTGAAAGCTTTTCCTAATTAGGGACTCCAGCCCCACCCATCTACTCCTAATAAAGCCAGGCAGCGGGGCTTGGAGCCTTAATTCCTTTTGTCCGCGAAAGCAGCAACAACTCGGTGTTCTCTCCTAAAAACAACTATTGGTTTGACTCAGGACTCCAGTTTGACTACTCTAACAGACAGCAATTCCAACTTGTGTTCTGGGACCTTTGTTTATCCTATTCAAGCCAGCATGGCATTTTCTTTGAAATGTATGGCTTATGGGGGGAAGTTGCTCCAGAGTGACTCCCACCCCCTTTGTGTTTCTTGCTAGTGGGAGGACAAACCCACTCCCTCCCTCTAAAAAAAAAAATGCCGTGTTCTCTGAGGCGCAGGCTTTTTTGCCTTTGGCAATGGGCAGTAACTTACCTTCTTTTTCTTCTGTTCCCCTCGCTCAGAAAGCAGGAGGGAAGAAGACTTTTACCAGCCTACCACCCCTTACAGACCCAGGAACTGGTAGAGCTTGTGGCAACAAACTGCCACTGTGGCTGCAGGACCACTGCTGGATGCTGCATGGCTGCCCCATCTATCTTCCCCATCTGCAGAAATCATAAACAGTGGGTGTGGTACAGTGTAAGATCTTGGCCCTTTATTTACTCTTTCAAAAATAGAAAGAGAAAACAAGAAATATGAGATGTTGGTGATCCCCTTAAACTCCTTACATAGGATAGAATCCAGGAACAAAGGAGATTATGGGGCCCTTCCAGACAGGTCCAAAATCTGGGACCTGTCTCACTTTTACCTGAGGCATCCAACTGATGCCTCAGGTAAAAGCTAATTAATCCAGAGTAAAATGGGATCTCCCCATTTGTTCCAGATTAGTAAAACACCAGGAAAAATCCAGACCTTGAACTAAGGTCCAGATCTTTCCAGATGAGGGCCCTCTGGGAATTGATTCCCAAATCCCCACAGCCATCCTGGTTCTTCAGACTCCCAGAGCCTGAAGGAGTGGAAGGACGTCCATCTCCACCCCTCCAGCCTCCCCATTTCTCCAAAAGATCTTACTGGAAGGGCCCACTGACAGCACAGGCCCCTCTGAACTGAGAGGTCACTTTCTTTCCTTTTCCAAGGAAACCTGTTTATTTTTCATGAACAATTCAAATTTCCATTTACTGCCTTGTTGATGCAAGCGTGCTTATTCTTTCCAGAGCTAGAAGTATTAATGGAGCAGTTATCTGCTGGCTTTCCTTTGCACACTAGACAGAAGGGTGACATCAGCAAAAACATGTCCCATAACTAATTGTTGTTTAAAAAATGATACAGGGCAAAAGCGCACACATGTTTTTGATCCATCAGAATGATTGATGGCTACATTTTAAAGCAAACCCTGACGCAACGCCAGTGGAGGAAAAAGGTGTCTTTGAAAATCAAACCTTCAGCCAGTGATAAATGACAGAGTTTAACAAATGTGTTTGCTGGATTTTGGCATGTTTTAAAGTGGAGATTTGGCAGCAACCTTTCAAATGAATTCTGTGGGAGTAACTTAACGTACACTTACTGAGACACCTACCAATATGCTTAAAGCTACATGGGGCTCAAATGCATTGGGATGTTACCAGGGAATTGCAACAACAACTAACAAATGTTGTGGCATCAAGGGGGGGGGGGGGGACTTTTGTCCTGAACTTACAGCAGTGGTTCTCAACCACTGTTCCAGCAGTCACCAGCCACCCCCTCCCCAATGCCAGAGATACAGCTTAATGGTGTAACATTGGAAAATGTTGACCATTTCCGCTACCTTGGCAGCCACCTCTCCACCAAAGTCAACATCGACACCGAAATACAACACCACCTGAGCTCTGCGAGTGCAGCATTTTCCCGAATGAAGCAGAGACCATTCGACACAGTGAATCGCAACGCTCTCTGGACCATCCTCCAAAAAATTGGGTGCCCAAGCAAATTTGTGAACATCCTGCGGCTTCTCCATGATGACATGATGGCAACAGTCTTGGACAGCAATGGCTCCCAAAGTGACCCATTTAAGGTGGAATCAGGTGTCAAACAGGGATGTGTTATTTCCCCCAACTTTATTCTCCATCTTCATTGCTATGATACTTCACCTTGTTGACGGGAAGCTTCCCACCAGAGTGGAAATCATCTATCGGACAGATGGCAAGCTGTTTAACCTCAGCAGACTGAAAGCCAAAACCAAAGTTACAACAACATCTGTTATAGAACTCCAGTATGCTGATGACAATGTCGTCTGTGCACATACAGAAGAAGATCTACAAGTCACTCTAAACACCTTCGCAGAAGCATACACGAAGCTTGGCCTGTCACTGAACATCGAGAAAACCAAAGTGCTGTTCCAGCAGTCACCAGCCATCCACTCCCCAATGCCAGAGATACAGCTTAATGGTGTAACATTAGAAAATGTTGACCATTTCCGCTACCTTGGCAGCCACCTCTCCACCAAAGTCAACATCGACACCGAAATACAACACCGGCTGAGCTCTGCGAGTGCAGCATTTTCCCGAATGAAGCAGAGAGTGTTTGAGGACCGGGACATCCATAGGGATACCAAGGTGCTTGTCTACAAAGCTATTGTCCTCCCAACCCTGCTATATGCCTGCAAAACGTGGACTGTCTACAGACGTCACATGCAACTCCTGGAACGATTCCACCAGTGCTGCCTCCGGAAAATCTTGCAAATCTCTTGGGAAGACAGGCGGACAAATGTCAGTGTGCTGGAAGAAGCAAAGACCACCAGCATTGAAGCGATGGTCCTCTGCCATCAACTCTGCTGGACCGGCCACGTTGTCCGGATGCCTGACCACCGCCTTCCAAAGCAGTTGCTCTACTCTGAACTTAAGAACGGAAAACGGAATGTTGGTGGACAGGAAAAGAGATTTAAAGATGGCCTCAAAGCCAACCTTAAAATCTCTGGCATAGACACTGAGAACTGGGAAGCCCTGGCCCTTGAGCAATCCAGCTGGAGGTCAGCTGTGACCAGCAGCTTCCCGTCGCACATGGGGGGGGGGGGGATGCCAGCTAGTTTGTAGAATTTATCAACAGGTGTAGGTTTAAGACATCCTGTGATTATTCTGCATGTTTCGTTATTCTGCATGTTTCAAGCTACTGAAGATAAAAAAAAAAGTTAGCTGTTGATCATGATGCTATCCTAAGTTCCCTGATCGCATTTGCAGGATAATACCTGGAGGCATCTAGCTCTAGGCATCTAGGAACCACGATGTTGGATTATACAGCTTTTAGCAGGGCCTTCTTATATAAACCATGATGCAGATTCTTGGCACAGAAATCCAAATCTGATTATAAATTCCAAATACCAATTGAATCAATGGAATTTATTGATATGTTAGCCCACCATTCAACCCCTAGTTGGAACTAACTGATAGGAGTTAGGCCAATGTGTGATATGCTTGCTAAAAGAAAGGTTGTCCACCTCAACCATGTTAATTCCATCAAGGCTCATTGGAAGGCCCAAGTATGAGCAATTGTCTATGACAAATGCAAGTAATTTAGGGGATAATTTGAAGCAGCCTTGGAAAACAAGGCCATTCACATTCATCAAGGATGGGCAAGGGCAATCACACTCCAAGTGAGGGCTACCCATGGTGCCTCCAGGCCCAACTTATAGCCAGCACTTTCAATTATTCAAACCTTGACCTTCACAGCATCTCTTCATTAAGTTCAGCTAATGTCCCCTATAGACACTGACCTTCGTCCTCCCCCTCAAAGGAGAAAACGTGTCAGGCATTCCCACTTCCAAACAATGACCTGAATTCAGAAGCGACTTTGGCCTATGCAGAAGAAGGTGAAACATTTTAACTGCAGCCCAAAACTTGGTTGGGTCATGTCCCACGTGAAGAATGTGGTGAAAATTATGGATTACCTCCTTGGAAAAAAGGAATTACTTAAACACATGGACACAGATGTTTGCATACAATTTATTTGATCACATTGGGAATAGGAGCATAGTGTCTAGATCTAATAGGAGCATAGTGTCTAGATCTAAGGAAGTCATGCTACCCCTCTATTCTGCTTTGGTTAGACCACATCTGGAATATTGTGTCCAATTCTGGGCACCACAATTCAAGAGAGATATTGACAAGCTGGAATGTGTCCAGAGGAGGGCGACTAAAATGATCAAGGGTCTGGAGAACAAGCCCTATGAGGAGCAGCTTAGGGAACTGGGCATGTTTAGCCTGAAGAAGAGAAGGCTGAGAGGAGATATGATAGCCATGTATAAATATGTGAGAGGAAACCACAGGGAGGAGGGAGCAAGCTTGTTTTCTGCTTCCTTGGAGACTAGGACGCGGAACAATGGCTTCAAACTACAAGAGAGGAGATTCCATCTGAACATTAGGAAGAACTTCCTGACTGTGAGAGCCATTCAGCAGTGGAACTCTCTGCCCCGGAGTGTGGTGGAGGCTCCTTCTCTCGAAGCTTTTAAGCAGAGGCTGGATGGCCATTTGTCAGGAGTGATTTGAATGCAATATTCCTGCTTCTTGGCAGGGGGTTGGACTGGATGGCCCATGAGGTCTCTTCCAACTCTTTGATTCTATGATTCTATGGTTAGCTGGAATTTTTATGTTCATACCTGTACATGCCTTAAAATCATATGTAGCAAGCCTAAGAATTTCATTGTGTTTCTTAGGCAGGAAATATTCACAGGTGGCATTCACCTACAGCAACTGGGATCCCTTGGCATTCTCCCATCCAAGTACTAATCTGTGCTGTGTTTTGAGTTATGGGAGTTAACTCCCAAACTCAACGTCAATGCCAACCAAACCCTTCTGGTGTTTTCTGTTGGTCATGGGAGTCCTGTATGCCAAGTTTGGCTCAAGTCCATCATTGGTGGAGTTTAGAATGCTCTTTGATTGTAGCTGAACTATAAATCCCAGCAATTACAACTCCCAAATGACAAAATCCATTTTTTGAGTGATGGTCACTCCTTGGGTTAGTAGGTGTCTTGTGGCCAAATTTGGCAGCAATACACCCAGTGGTTTTTGAGTTATGTTAATCCCACAAACGAACATTACATTTTTATTTATATAGATTATTATTATTATTATTATTATTATTATTATTAGAAACACAACAAGATGAATCCACAGCAAATGTGATCAGTCTGCTCGCTGTTGTATTGGATCACCTGTTGGACACGTCCAAAGTGTCTAGGACTGTGTGATGTATTATTATTATTATTATTATTATTATTATTATTATTATTATTATTATTTCTGTATGCACTGTATATCAATGTGCAATGTTTCGGCACGTGAAATTTGGCTTCCACCACCTTGAGCTGACTATGACCATTTTCCATTGGACAAAAAGTCCTCAATATTTTGGTCGAAGAACCTGGCATACATAAGGACACAGCATGATTTGGTCCATGAACTGCAGCACAGAATTGCTGACTAGCAGGAATGAGATGTTTCAGTGAATTGGATCATGAAGGGATCTGGCCACATCTTAGGCATTCAAGACAAGTCCCTGGCTCTCATCAGGCGGTGGCAGGCATCCAAGGAGTTTTACAGTGACCCAACTCATAGCCTATGTTTAAAGCAACTTCAGTTTATGGATGCCAGATCATCCGAGTTATTACGAAAAAAGAAAAACCCAGAGAGACCGCCTGCTCAATTTGGCTCTCCAAAACAAACTCACTCCCTTCTCCTTGATAAGATTATTTCCTCGCAAGAGGATTTCAGCACCCTTTAAGATGGCTTATTTGCCAAGAGTTGGATGCAGAGCCAGTCTTGTCTTCCCAAATGATATTTGTATAGTCGAAGGCTTTCATGGCTGGAATCACTAGGCTCTTGTAGGTTTTTTCGGGCTATAGGGCCATGTTCTAGAGGCATTTCTCCTGACGTTTCGCCTGCATCTATGGCAAGCAACCTCAGAGGTAGTGAGGTCTGTTGGAAATAGGAAAATGGGTTTATATTAGGCCTGGGTAACAACGCAAAAATTTGTTTCTAAAATCGATTTGTATTTGGGTTTTTTTTTTTGTTTCGATATTTAAAATAATTACAAAATTTTCCCTTAAAAAAGTTCGGTATTTACGAAATTTCGTTAATATTTACAAAACATTTTGTAAAGATGGCGCCCTTTTTTTTCAATATTTTTTCAATACTTTTTTAATTTAATTATTAATTTAGTAGAATAGGGAGGATAAATTATTATTAAGGAGGGAAGGCAGGCACTCACTCTGGCGAGCCCTCAAGCGCTGCTGCCGAGTCGGGCCCGGCTCCTCCGAAGCAATGCGAAATTGGGAGAAGGGCTCCCCAAAGGCCATCTAGCCCAGCCCTCCGCTAAGGAATTGGGAGAACGAAGCACACCCACCGCAAAGGTGAGGAAGGAGGGACGGGCCGCCTTCCCGCTGAGGGTCGCTCGCCCTCTCGCTCGCTTGCTCAGCCTTCCCCGCCCTCTCCTCCTCCTCCTCCTCCTCCTCTTTCAGGCTCTGCCTCTGACTGGCTAAGGAGAGGAGAGAGAGGAGAGCTCCCAGCAAGCATCTAGCCAAGCCAACTTACGTATTTCCGAAATGGACGGAAATACAAAAATTTTTGGCACATGCCGTTTCGATATTTAAAAACACTTCCGGGTTTAAAAATAAGTTTTGTACTCGTTTTGTAATTGCTAAAATTAACGAATATTTAACGAATTACAAAATTAACGAACGAAACCGCCCAGGCCTAGTTTATATATCTGTGGAATGACTGGGGTGGGGCAAAGAGCTCTCTGCTGAAGCTAGGTGTGAATGTGAAGCCTTGGCAGACCGTGCAAAAAGAATCTGTGAACCCCACCTCCTCCAAGATGAACTGAACCACCTCAACTGGGCTCTCCAGGCCAATGGAGACTCCACCTCAGACATCAGAAGGGCTGCAAGACCAAGAACAAGCCACGAGAGTAAAGATGAAGATCCACCCAGAGGAAAAGTGTTCCTGCCATACATCAAGGGAACCACTGACCGCATAGGGAAGCTGATGAGGAAACACAACATACAAACAATCTACAAACCCACCAAGAAAATCCAACAAATGCTACATTCAGCAAAGGACAAGAGGGATCCTCTCACCTCTGCAGGAGTCTACCGTATACCATGCAGCTGTGGACAAGTCTACATAGGGACCACCAAACGCAGCATTGCCCAGACACGCATCAAGGAACACGAAAGGCACTGCAGACTACTTCAACCAGAGAAGTCAGCCATAGCAGAACACCTGGTGAACCAGCCTGGACACAGCATATTATTTGAGAACACAGAAATGCTGGACCACACCAACAACCACCATGTCAGACTACACAGAAAAGCCATTGAAATCCACAAGCATGTGGACAACTTCAACAGAAAGGAAGAGACCATGAAAATGAACAAAATCTGGCTACCAGTATTAAAAAACTCTAAAATTACAACAGCAAAACAACAGAGAGGAAACAACCAGGCACATCTTAACACCTCTCAACAGAACATTTTCCCAGGCTCAGCCAGGCCTTCAAATGTTAATGAAGGCGTTCAGCTGAAACATTCACACCTAACTTCAGCAGAGAAGAGCTCTTTGCCCCACCCCAGCCATTCCACAGATATATAAACCCATTGTCCTAATTCCAACAGACCTCACTACCTCTGAGGATGCTTGCCATAGATGCAGGCGAAACGTCAGGAGAAATGCCTCTAGAACATGGCGCTATAGCCCGAAAAAACCTACAAGAACCTAGATATTTGTATAAATGAAAGCACACATTAGTGGGGAAGGAGGCAGATTCCTAGAAATTTCACAATCCTGGTTCCTAAGGTGGTTGTGTTACAAAAGACCACATCCGGTCCAACATTTCACAGCTACTTGTCTCCTCAAAAATCTGTTTATTTGAGAAGGCAGATATAGACAAAAATCAATGTAAATCACAAGAAGGGAGAAGAGAAGGTGACCTCTAATTAACTCCAACAAAAATAAATCTATGGATTAAATCCTGCCCAATTCTACCAGGGAAATATTTATTTATTTATTTTTATTACTTCTACCCGGCCCTTCTCACCGCGGAGGGGACTCAGGGCGGCTTATAAAGGCACAATTCGATGCCGGCATCAACATAACAGTAGAATAAAAACAATATAGCAACAATCAGTTTCTGCATTGCAACAATAAAACCAATAAAACCAATTTCACCTAATTAACGCTCGGTGTTCGCCATCTCATAGTCCAAATTCCAATTCCACTTTGTCAGCCCTGTCAGTCCTAGTCGTCTGATTGTCCTTATCTAGTTGTCAGATTGCCCGAAGGCCTAGTCCCACAACCACGTTTTTAATTTCCTCCTGAAGGAGAGGAGGGATGTTAATGACTTAATTTCCCCCGGGAATGAGTTCCACAGGTGAGGGGCCACCACTGAGAAGACCCTGCTCCTCATCCTCACCAACCTGTGATAGTGGTGGGCTCGAGAGCAGGGCCTCCCCAGGTGATCTCAAACTCCGGGGTGGGACGTAGAGGGAGATGCGTTCGGACAGATACACTGGACCGGAACCGTATAGGGTTTTGTAGGTTAAAACCAGCACCTTGAATTGTGCTCGGAACTGAACTGGCAGCCAGTGGAGCTGACACAACAGGGGGGTGGTGTGCTCCCTGTATGACGCTCCGGTGAGTAATCTGGCTGCCGCTCGCTGGACCAATTGAAGTTTCCGAACAGTCTTCAAGGGCAACCCCACGTAGAGTGCGTTGCAGTAATCTATTCGGGATGTAACAAGAGCGTGGACCACTGTGGCCAGATCCGGCTTCCCAAGGTACGGGCGCACCTGGTGCACAAGTTTTAATTGTGCAAAAGCTCTCCCGGCCACCGCCGAGACCTGGTAGATACCAAGGAAAGGAGTTAGATTGCTAATATCAGGGTTTTCTGGTTTGTGTGTGTGTGTGTGTGTGTGTGTGTGTGTTTTACTTTTCTGTCAAACATTATCAGATATTATCAGCAATTTATCAGACATATTTCAAGTTATTAGTGATCTTTACCTTATAGGTATCTGAGAAAATCACACAAGCTGCAATGTAATCCAAAGTTATAATAAAGTAAGTTCCACTGAACATAAATATGCTTCTGAATAAACACATTGCAGCACATTGTGGTTTCCAACCATTTTTTTTTAACCAGGTACCGCTTGACCAGAGACCACTCTCCAACATTTGTACCAAAAGGGTTACAAATCAGTTTTTGGTCAACTTTAGATTTGTTTGGTAACTGGGGGTTCTGATTCTGAAAATTGCATTGGATAGACCACATCAGCTCTAGTTATCTGAGTGTGGACTCAGATAACCCAGTTCAAAGCAGATATTGTGGGATTTTCTGCCTTGATATTCTGTGACATATATTGCTGTGTGGAAGGGCCCGTATAGATGGCCTTGAGTTTCGGTTGCACAGAGTGCTTGTCCTTGCAATTGTCTTAAAAGGAGCACACAAAAATACATTAACTATTTCCATTTCATCCATGATCCCTGTTGGCACTCGATCATCATTCTTGTTAATTTACTGACAAGTATACACATTTTTATAATATTCCTCCAGTCCGTCTCCCTCACCAAAGTGAAACTGGAAAGAGTGGGGAAGGAGCAACTAACCAAAAACTTATTTAAAGGATTTATTTCTTGAGTTGTGAAGGTAGGGAGCTAAAAAATCTTAGGCAGCTTTGGAAGCTAGAGACATATCCCTGTTTGAAAAGAGGCTGCTGACGAAGGCCGTGGTTGCAATCCTATTGGGGACTTACATCTGTATAAGTATGTGGGAATCAGAATGGCACAGTTACATAATATCCATATCTAATACAGAGCTGCTGTTATGCTGGTATGTAGCAAAGCCAGCTGAGAGCTCCAACCATATGAGTGCCTAATGCACCATGGGACCAAAGTGCATCAGTCCTGATGTGCATCACATCCAGGGGTGGCTCAACCATTACGCAAAGTAAGCATTCGCATTATAGTTGGTTTTGCCCAGGGGCGCTCTTGAGGCGCTTTTGGGGGAAAACAGACCTTGACATATGTGAGTTGTAGTTACTGGGATGTATAGTTCACCTACAATCAAAGAGCATTCTGAGCTCCACCAATGATGGAATTGAACCAAATATGGCACACAGAACTCCCACGACGAACAGAAAATATGTATCAGTGATTGGTTTGGGGGGGGGGGGGTACCAAAATACTGTTTCCTTACCATTGAAAATTACCTAGGGCCGCCTCTGATCACATCACCCTGTATACGCATCACACCGCAATACTAGGCATCAGCACTCAATGTACATTGGGTGCTCTTGCTGGTGCACTTCACAACTCTTCTGTTGCGCCAGCTCCACTGGCTGCCTGTTTGCTTCTGGTCACAATTCAAAGTGCTGGCTTTAGCCTATAAAGCCCTACATGGTTTCGGTCCAACTTACCTATCCGAATGTATCTCTCCTTATGAACCATCTAGGACATTAAGATCTTCTGGGGAGGGCCTGCTCTCGCTCCCGCCTTCTTCACAGATGCATCTGGCAGGGACGAGAGACAGGGCCTTCTCAGCGGTGGCCCCTCGACTGCAAAACACCCTGACTAGAGATCAACTCCCTCCCTCTTGACATTTCGAGAAAAGGTGAAAACCTGGCTTTTTGAGCATGCCCTCCCAAATACGGCATAGCTAAATGGAATTATGGAACAACTTGATAACGCAATGGAATAACGATTTGACATGGAGACGCTAACAATAATGTTTTAAGGCTTTGTACAGTTTTTATATTTTTTATATCATATGCTATTGTTTTTAATAGAATTTCTTGATTGTTTTTACTTGTTATAATTGTTGAGGCATCAAATTGTTGCCAATTTGTGTACTGCTCAGAGTTGCCTCTGGGCTTAGAGGGGTGGTATATAAATAATAGGCTTGGGTAACAACGGAAAAAAATGTTTCTAAACTCGTTTCGTTTTTAGGGGTCCATCGCGTTTCATTTTTTTTTAAAGAATTCCAAAATTTTCCTTTTAAAAATTTCAAAATTTACGAAATTTCGTATAATTACGAATTGATTCGTTAATGGCGGACGCGATTACGCAATATGCTAAAAAAAAACTCCAAATGGGACAGGGGGAACTTCTGAAGCTTCCCTCTCCCTCTGTTGTTGACTGTTGGTGTGATAAAACAAACAACAACTATAAAACTTGCACCAGACATGCGAAAATAATTACGAAATAATTTCGAAATAATAAGAAAATAATTACGAAATAAATTGAAAAAATTGTTTCGAATCTAATTTACTCCTCACACTATTCCTGCATGGCTCAATATTGGATCGTAAGCTAATTTAAATACGAATTAATAACGAATTACGAAATTAACAAACGAAACCGCCCAAGCCTAATAAATATAGTAAATAAATGAATAAATAATAAATACACTGGGCAGAGGAGGTGACGCCCCATACACACATACATAAATACACATATACTCCTTCCACCAAACAAATTAATTTGCCAGTATTAGAATGTTATCAAGCTGATCGTTGGGATATAGAGGCATTCACTGTGCCCAATCCGTGATTGCATCCCTTATTGCTCAGTAAGATATCATGCCAAGAGCCCAGTTGTGCATTATCACAATACAGTTGCAAATCTTGTTAGTCACATAGCTCTATCATGATAACATTTTGCATCACAGCCTATGACATTGGAGCGCCACTCAAATTTTTAAAGAATTGGGAATTGGCAAACCAACAGTACCAATTCCACATTTGTGATGAAAACTACCAGAATAATGGGTAACTCATCATATGTTAGAGCAGCGTTTCTCAACCTGGGGGCCGGAACCCTTGGTGGGGGTCATGAGGGGGTTATGAGGGGGTTGCCAAAGACCATCAGAAAACACATATTTGTAATTGTCTTAAGTGCCCCTCTGGCAGAGAAAGTTGAAGATCTCTCCGCCTGACCTTCTCTTCCTTTTTGGAAACAGACGGCAAATCCTCCTACCAAAAGCCCACCTCCTGCTGTGATTGGCCAGCTTCTCAGCCAGTCTCTCAGCCAAGGGGGGAAGCTCCTTCTGAGACTCCAAGTGGAGAGAGGAGAGCAGGCGTGCTTGGCACATGGCAGTGTGGTGTGCATGTGCGAGCAAAGGAAAATGTGCAAGGTTTAAGGGAGACTCATTTGAGTGGGTCCCTTCAAGGCATGAGGGTTCTGGAAGTTTGGCCCAATTCTATCATTGGTGGGATTCAGAATGCTCTTTCATTGTAGACAAACTATAAATCCCAAAAACTACAACTCCCAAATGTCAAGGTTTATTTTCCCCAAACTCCACCAGTGTTCACATCTGGGCATACTGAGTATATGTGCCAAGTTTTAATTATTGTTTTATTGCTTTTGGATGTATTGTTTTAACTTGATTTATGTTTAATTGTACTGTATAATTGTAATTGTTTGTACTGGCATTGAATTTTGCCATTACTTATATGTAAACCACTTTGAGTCCCCCTCGGGGTGAGAAAAGCGGTATACAAATACTGTAAATAAATAAATAATAATAAATAAAGTTTGATCCACATCCATCATTCTTTGAGTCCACAGTGCTCTCTGGATGTAGGTGAATGACAACTCCAAAACTCAAGGTCAATGCCTACCAAACCCTCCCAGTATTTGCTTTTGGTCTTGGGAGTTCTGTGTGCCAAGTTTGGTTCAATTCCATCATTGGTGGAGTCCAGAATGTCTTTGATTGTAGGTGAAATATAAATCCCAGCAACTACAAGTCCCAAATGACAAAATCAACCCCCCCCCCCCAATCCCACCAGTATTCAAGTTTGGGCATATCATGTATATGTGCCAAATTTGGTTCAGTGAATGAAAATACATCCTGCATATCGGATATTACATAGCGATTCATAACAGGAGCAAAATTACAGTTATGAAGTAGCAACAAAAAATATATGGTTGGGGGTCACCTTACTTACTTAGGCGATCCCTCGTTGGACGAGTAAGATGGTCTTCCATTATGGATTTCCTTGTGGGTCCGTATGTGGCTGTGGAGCCCTATTCTTGCTCTGCATCTTCTTCCGCAGTGAGGGCATTGGTTTCCAGGTGGAAGGTGGTCCCGGTCGGGGTTGGCCTTCCTCCTGGCACGTTTCTCTCTTTCACCCTCCACTCATGCCTCCTCAAATTCTGCAGCACTGCTGGTCACAGCTGTCCTCCAGCTGGAGCGCTCAAGGGCCAGGGCTTCCCAGTTCTCAGTGTCTATGCCAGAGTTTTTAAGGTTGGCTTTGAGCCAATCTTTAAATCTCTTTTCCTGTCCACCAACGTTCCGTTTTCCGTTCTTAAGTTCGGAGTAGAGCAACTGCTTTGGGAGACGGTGGTCAGGCATCCGGACAACGTGGCCGGCCCAGCGGAGTTGATGTTGGAGGACCATCGCTTCAATGCTGGTGGTCTTTGCTTCTTCCAGCACACTGACGTTTGTCCGCTTGTCTTCCCAGGAGATTTGCAGGATTTTCCGGAGGCAGCGCTGATGGAAACGTTCCAGGACCTGCATGTGACGTCTGTAGACAGTCCACGTCTCACAGGCATATAGCAGGGTTGAGAGGACAATAGCTTTATAGACAAGCACCTTGGTCTCCCTACGGATGTCCCGGTCCTCAAACACTCTCTGCTTCATTCTGGAAAATGCTGCACTTGCAGAGCTCAGGCGGTGTTGTATTTCGGCGTCGATGTTGACTTTGGTGGAGAGGTGGCTGCCAAGGTAGCGGAAATGGTCCACATTTTCTAATGTTACACCATTAAGCTGTATTACTGGCATTGGAGAGGGATTGGCTGGTGACTGCTGGAACAGCACCTTGGTTTTCTCAATGTTCAGTGACAGGCCGAGCTTCTAGTATGCTTCTGCAAAGGTGTTTAGAGTGGGGGTCACCACAACATGAGGAACTGTATTAAGGGGTCGCAGCACTAGGAAGGTTGACAAACACTGTGCTAGAGCATTCTTTCCTGTGAAGACCCACCCAGGTTACGTCTTATATTTGCATTCACTTTCTACTTTAGACTCAACTTGAGTACCAATCTCCACTTGGGCAATTGTTTACAATTGCCATGATCACATGCAAGAAAGAATCAGTAGGTGGAGAAAGGTTAAGCAATGTTTCTCCGATGTCCAAACTCTCTCCTTTCATGAGATTTCAGGATCTTAGGTTTATTTCACAGCATCCTGTTTGCTTATTATTGAGAGAGTTTATCTAATCATTGCGTGGAGGGAGGTAACAGGACAGGAAAAGAGGAAGAGAATTTGTCTCTATCTTCATCTATATAAATAAAAATGTAATGTTCGTTTGTGGGATTAACATAACCCAAAAACCACTGGACGAATTGGCACACCTACTAACCCAAGGAGTGACAATCACTCAAAAAATGATTTTGTCATTTGGGAGTTGTAGTTGCTGGAATTTATAGTTCACCTACAATCAAAGAGCATTCCGAACTCCACCAATGATGGAATTGAACCAAACATAGCACACAGGACTCCCATGACCAACAGAAAACACTGGAAGGGTTTGGTGGGCATTGACCTTGAGTTTGGGAGTTGTAGTTCACCTACATCCAGAGAGTGCTGTGGATGGATGTGGACCAAACTTGGCATGAATATTCCATATGCCCAAATATGAACACAGATGGAGTTTGGGGGAAATAGACCTTGACATTTGGGAGTTGTAGTTACTGGGATTTATAGTTCACCTACAATCAAAGAGCATTCCGAACTCCACCAATGATGGAATTGAACCAAACATAGCACACAGGACTCCCATGACCAACAGAAAACACTGGAAGGGTTTGGTGGGCATTGACCTTGAGTTTGGGAGTTGTAGTTCACCTACATCCAGAGAGTGCTGTGGATGGATGTGGACCAAACTTGGCATGAATATTCCATATGCCCAAATATGAACACAGATGGAGTTTGGGGGAAATAGACCTTGACATTTGGGAGTTGTAGTTACTGGGATTTATAGTTCACCTACAATCAAAGAGCATTCTGAACCCCACGAACGACAGAATTGGGGCAAACTTTCCACACAGAACCCCCATGACCAACAGAAAATACTGAAGGCCATCCAGTCCAACTCCTTTCACAAGGGCAAGAAAACATAATCAAAGCCCTCCTGACAAAGAGCCATCCAGCCGTAGATATAGATAAATATGATTCACACACACACTGCTATTGTGCCGTCCGCCCAGACACTATAAAAAATAAAACTTCGTCGTGCTTCCCTCTATTGCTGAGCGAACTGCAGTTGTCTATCTTGAAACCTTAAGATACTAAGCAACTGAGACTAGTACTGGTTTTAAATATCAAAAAGAATATTTACTTACACAAAGTCCTTGAAGACTTGGCACAGATCAATAAGTTGCAACCAAACAGTCAATAAATGGACAATAAATGGAACTTTAGAAATATTCTTTCCTTTCTTTATTTACAGAGGCAACCCCTTTCTCCAGATAGCAGATAAGATTCTGGAATCTTAACACCCTAATTTTAAGCTGTTGTGGTTTAGAAAGAAGCAGGTTCTTTCCCTATCTATAACTTAAAGTTAGTTCAGGAGACTAAGGAGTGCCAACTCTTTCTATAACTATATACTCAATACACAATATACCATCTATACTAGCTTAGTATAGCTTAATACTTATCTATAAATTAAATTAGTCTAGGTTAGTTTTTGCAATGGTTTTCCCAGAACTAGCTGCATAGCCCAAATATGTCCGAGCGTACCTGTCCGAACGTATCTCCTTTTACGTCCCACCTCGGAGTGTAAGATCCTCTGGGGAGGCCCTGCTCTCGGCCCCACCTTTATCACAAGTGAGACTGGTGGGGACGAGGGACAGGGACTTCTCGGTGGTGGCCCCTCGCCTGTGGAATGCACTCCCTGGGGAGATTAGGTCATCAACATCCCTCCTCTCCTTCAGAAGGAAGTTAAAAACCTGGATGTGGGACCAGGCCTTCCTGTAAGCTGGCAGTTGGACAAAAGACAATGACGACCAGAGTAGGAAAGGACAATGACGATGCTAGACGGATCATGGATTTATGAACTGGTGAACATTGGCCACAATATGATTTTATTGCTGCGACTGTATTGTTTGATTGTTTTAATTAGTTATAATTTTTGACGTTATATTGTAATTTTGTATATTGTATTTTGTGAATTATTGGGCATCGAATTGTGCCTTTTGTAAGCCGCCCTGAGTCCCCCTTAGGGGGTTGAGAAGGGCGGGGTAGAAGCACCCCAAATAAATAAATAAATAAAATAAATAGCCGTCTGCACACCTGAAGTCCTTCCTCAAACTGAATAGGGCAGGGAGGATTCCAAAATGGAGGTTCTTCCCCGGGAGCAGGGGTGGGCTCAAAGGGCAGCTCCCTAGACCAAAGAAGACCCGCAGACTAGCTTTGCAGACTAGCTTTGCAAATATGGCCATGTTCTAGAGGCATTTCTCCTGTCAAACATTATGTATCCACTATCTATATAAGTTAAAATGTAATGTATTGTCGAAGGCTTTCATGGCGGGAATCACTGGCTTGTTGTAGGTTTTTTCGGGCTATATGGCCATGGTCTAGAGGCATTCTCTCCTGACGTTTCGCCTGCATTTATGGCAAGCATCCTCAGAGGTACTGCCATAGATGCAGGCGAAACGTCAGAAGAAATGCCTCTAGAACATGGCCATATAGCCCGAAAAAACCTACAACAACCAAGTGATTCCGGCCATGAAAGCCTTCGACAATACATAGCTTTGCAAACTTAGACTGTTAACCTCCAGGCCTTGCAAACTTCAGCAGCCCTGGGACAAAATGCAAAAGAAAGCAACCTTAAGCAGCTGAGAGGTAAAGCAAACCCGGATCCTGGGGGACGGAACAGTTATAGTATCATAGATTTGAAAGGGATCCCTAAAGAAGGACAATTATATGTTGCATGTTCCAGAGCAGGCAAACCAGATCACACCAACACTGACAAAGAAACAGCAAGAAATACTGCTTACTAGGGCTGGGCGGTTTCGTTCCTTAATTTCGTAATTCGTTATTAATTCGTTATTTTTTTTGATAACGAAGTGATATTGAACCATTCAGGAGCAACTAAAAATCGAAACGAATTTTTAAAATTTATTTCCTAATTGTTTCGTAATTGTTTCGAAATTGTTTAGTTAAAAATTGTTTCGTTAAAATGATAAAAGGTCTAGAGAACAAGCCCTATGAGGAGCGGCTTAAGGAGCTGGGCATGTTTAGCCTGAAGAAGAGAAGGCTGAGAGGGGATATGATAGCCATGTATAAATATGTGAGAGGAAGCCACAGGGAGGAGGGAGCAAGCTTGTTTTCTGCTTCCCTGGAGACTAGGACGCGGAACAATGGCTTCAAACTACAAGAGAGGAGATTCCATCTGAACATGAGGAAGAACTTCCTGACTGTGAGAGCCGTTCAGCAGTGGAACTCTCTGCCCCGGAGTGTGGTGGAGGCTCCTTCTTTGGAAGCTTTTAAGCAGAGGCTGGATGGCCATTTGTCAGGGGTGATTTGAATGCAATATTCCTGCTTCTTGGCAGGGGGTTGGACTGGATGGCCCATGAGGTCTCTTCCAACTCTTTGATTCTATGATTCTATGAAATACTAGTTCTTGTGGGTTTTTTCGGGCTATAGGGCCATGTTCTAGAGGCATTTTTTTCCTGACGTTTCGCCTGCATCTATGGCAAGCATCCTCAGAGGTAGTGAGGTCTGTTGGAAGTAGGAAAATGGGTTTATATATCTGTGGAATGACTGGGGTGGGGCAAAGAGCTCTCTGCTGCAGCTAGGTGTGAATGTTTCAGCTGACCACCTTCATTAGCATTTGAAGACCTGGCTGAGCCTGGGAAAATGTTTTGTTGAGAGGTGTTAAGATGTGCCTGGTTGTTTGTTTCCTCTCTGCTGTTTTGCTGTTGTAATTTTAGAGTTTTTTTAATACTTGTAGCCAGATTTTGTTCATTTTCATGGTCTCCTCCTTTCTGCAAGAAATACTGTTTACCCACAAGCATAAAGAAATTACATATATTAGAAACCAAAACTTTCTCATTACTTTTCCAGATCACCAGACTGGGCCACAGCAACGTGTGGCAGGGGATGGCTAGTAGTTAATATTTCTTCACCACTCTTCCCCTCTGCCTCGTCAACATTTCAAGTCTGAACAGTGATGCATAGATGAGTTTTTGAAAAAATGTCTGAAACAGCAGAGATGTCGGCGATTGCGCCTGACTTCCCTGGGCATGCAGAAGCTGTAATGCAAGTAAGCTCAGACCCGGGAAACAGACTGATTTGAGTGCCTTCCAAATCGCTGAGCAAAAGCTGGTAGCAGCAACATGAGACTGTCAACAAATTGACAATTCACATCTCTCCTGTGGCGTCAAGCGGGCATGGCTCCAGGGTTTCTCTGGTCTTTTTGCGACTTGGTTTTTTTGTACGCTGTCCAAGAGGGTCCCACTAGGCCACGGAAGAACAGAGGCTTTTAACCACTGAAAGGAAGAGGGGACTCTTATCGCCACTTGACACAAAATAGGTAGAAAATAGGACTAATGCTCTTGTGCAAAAAGTTAACTGAAGCCAGTTGAACACCACACTTTTGAAGGCATCAAAGGGGCATGGCTCAAGGGAGGGCACATGCCTTACAGAGCAGAAGGTGCCGGCTTAAATTCCCAAGATCATAGGAAAGAATGATATTAAAGAACTCTGGCATAGGTAAAGGTAAAGGTAGTCCCCTGACATTAAGTCCAGTCATGTCTGACTCTGGGACACTGGTGCTCATCTCCATTTCTAAGCCGAAGAGCCAGCGTTGTCCGTAGACACCTCCAAGGTCATGTGGCCGGCATGACTGCATGGAGCGCCGTTACCTTCCCGCCAGAGCGGTACCTATTGATCTACTCACATTTGCATGTTTTCGAACTGCTAGGTTGGCAGACATCTATATAAATAAAAATGTAATGTTCGTTTGTGGGATTAACAGAACTCAAAAACCACTGGATGAATTGGCACCAAATTTGGACACAAGACACCTAACAACCCAATCTATGTCCTTCACTCATTTTTTTTTAATTTTGTCATTTGAGAGTTGTAGTTGCTGGGATTTATAGTTCGCCTACAATCAAAGAGCATTCTGAACCCCCATCAATGATGGAATTGAACCAAACTTGGCACACAGTTCTCCAATGACCAACAGAAAATACTGGAAGGGTTTGGTGGGCAGTGTCCTTTGGTTTTGGAGTTGTAGTTCACCTATATCCAGAGAACACTATGGACTCAAACAATGATGGATCTGGACCAAGCTCTACAAGAATACTCAATATGCCCAAATGTGAACACTGGTGGAGTTTGGGGAAAATAGAATCTTGACATTTGGGAGTTGCAGTTGCTGGGATTTATAGTTCACCTACAATCACAGGGCATTCTGAACCCCCCCCCCCAACAATAGAATTGGGCCAAACCTCCCACACGGAACCCCCATGACTTCCAAAGTGGGCCACAGCAACACGTGGCAGGGGACGGCTAGTCTATATAAATAAAAATGTAATGTTCGTTTGTGGGATTAACAGAACTCAAAAACCACTGGATGAATTGACACCAAATTTGGACACAAGACACCTAACAACCCAATGTATGTTCTTCATTCAAAAAAAAAGATTTTGTCATTTGGGAGTTTGTAGTTGCTGGGATGTATAGTTCACCTACAATCAAAGACATTCTGGACTCCACCAATGATGGAATTGAACCAAACTTGGCACACAGAACTCCCATGACCAAAAGCAAATACTGGGAGGGTTTGGCAGACATTGAGGTTGAGTTTGGGAGTTGTAGTTCACCTACATCCAGAGAACACTGTGGACACAAACAATGATGGATCTGGACCAAACTCTACACAAATACTCAATATGCCCAAATGTGAACACTGGTGGAGTTTGTGGAAAATAGAATCTTGACACTTGGGAGTTGCAGTTGCTAGGATTTATAGTTCACCTACAATCAAAGAGCATTCTGAACCCCACCAATGATAGAATTGGGCCAAACCTCCCACACAGAACCCCATGACTTCCAAAGTGGGCCACAGCAACAAGTGGCAGGGGGTGGCTAGTAAGGAAATAAATCTTCACTGATTTCTTTTCTAAAAAGGTAAAGGTAGTCCCCTGACATTAAGTCCAGTCATGTCTGACTCTAGGGTGTGGTGCTCATCTCCATTTCTAAGCCGAAGAGCCAGTGTTGTCCGTAGACACCTCCAAGGTCATGTGGCCGGCATGACCGCATGGAGCGCCGTTACCTTCCCGCTGGAGCGGTACCTATTGATCTACTCACATTTGCATGTTTTCGAACTGCAAGGTTGGCAGAAGCTAGGGCTGACAGTGGAAGCGATTTCTTTAGTACCAAATAATTTTAGCATTCCCTCTCCCCGCGATCCCCAACAAACACATATGCACTGGAGAAAACTGCCATTTTCTTCAAAAACTACCATTTTCAAAACTATTTACAGTTTGGGGATTAATTCTGTACACAAATTGTGTTTTTTTTTTAACTTTTTTGCAGAGAGAGAAAACAGCATTGTGTCACAGAAAATATTAAATGCTGTATCCTGCATGCAAAAGTGCAGTAGCTGAAGATTTATTTGGTGCCGAATTTTCAAGAGGTATTTTTGCACGAAAAAGAGCATTTTCTAAACCGAAAATAATACATGCAGAAATGTTATTTTTGTACAAATTCTGTCATTCCAAGTATATGAAAAGCTGCAGATGTGGATGTATTCCGCTCTAAATCCACATGTATTATTATTCCCTTTCTTATTCATTTGTTTTTCATAGGAAAATTAATTTTCCCCACAGTAAACAGCACTTCCTATACAAAAATAGAAAATGTAAATTTCGTGCAGAATGATTACTATTTTAAGTCATTCTATAGTAAGAAATAAACCTTTTTTTGTTTTTCTATTTACTGTATATACTCGAGTATAAGCCTAGTTTTTCAGCCCCTTCTTTAGACTGAAAAGGTCCCTCTCGGACTCGGGTCAAGGTTATTATTATTTTACTCTGTTGTTGTTATTATTATTATTATTATTATTATTATTATTGGGTTGTTGTAGGTATTTTCGGGCTATATGGCCATGGTCTAGAGGCATTCTTTCCTGACATTTCGCCTGCATCTCTGGCAAGCATCCTCAGAGCTAGTGAGGTCTGTTAGAACTAGGAAAAAGGGTTTATATATCTGTAGAATGACCAGGGTGGGACAAAAGACTCTTGTCTGCTGGAGCTAGGTGTGAATATTTCAACTGACCACCTTGATTAGCATATAATTGCCTGGCTGTGCCTGGAGCAAACCTGGAGGTGATTAGATGTCCTTGATTGTTTCCTCTCTGTTGGTTGTGCTGTTGTAATTTTTGAGGTTTTTTAATACTGGCAGCCAGATTTTGTTCATTTTCATGGTTTCCTCCCAGAGGAAAAGTGTTCTTGAAGATCCACCCAGAGGAAAAGTGCAGGCGAAACGTCAGGAGTGAATGCCTCTAGACCATGGCCATATAGCCCGAAAAAACCTACAACAACCCAGTGATTCTGGCCATGAAAGCCTTTGACAATACATTATTATTATTATTATTATTATTACATTTATTATTTTACTCTTGTTTCATTTATTATTTGAATTTATTATGTTGTTATTATTACATTTATTATTTTACTCTATGTATTATTCTTATTCCATTTGTTATTTTGCTCTACTATTTCTGTTATTATTATATTTCCATTATTTTATTCTATTATTATTACATTTATTATTTCACTCTCTATATTATTATTAGAAAGCGATGTGAGCACATTTACATTGAAGAAGGTTAGAATAATGGTTTAATCAGAGTTGGACAATCTTATCTTAAATTACAGTTTTATGTATATATTCTAAAACATTTAACCTTTGGATGCCTCAATTAATGTAATTGTATTGGTATCTATTTTTATTTTGAAATTTAACAGTAACTGATGCATTTCTCACTCTTGGCTTATATTTGAGTCAATACGTTATCTCAGTTTTTTGTGGTAAAATTAGGGCCCTCGGCTTATATGCAGGTCAGCTTATACTCAAGTTTACCTGTCTGAACGTATCTTCCTCTATGAACCACCCAAGGACATTAAGATCATGCAGGGAGGCCCTGTTCTCAGTCCCACCACCTTCGCAGTCATGTCTGGTGGGAACGAGAGACAGGGCCTTTTCCATGGTAGCTCCTCAGTTGTGGAACTCTCTCCCCATTGACATTAGATCTGCTCCCTCCCTCCTGATATTTCATAAAACATGTAAAACTTGGCTATGGGGTCAAGCCTTTGAACAATCTATATAAATAAAAATGTAATCTTCGTTTGTGGGATTAATAGAATTCAAAAACCACTGGGGGAATTGACACCAAATTTGGACACAATACACCTAACACCCCAATGTATGTCCTTCACTCATAAAAACACTGAAAAATACAGCAGAAGGGACTTAAAAGCCCCAAAAAGCTAAATGATGGAAAACTAAATGACAATACAAAAAAAGGGAAGAGGGAGGGAAGGGGAGAAAAGAAAGAAAAGAAAAGAAAAGAAAAGAAAAGAAAGAGGAAGGGAAAGAAAGAAGGAAAGGGAGAAGGAAGCATGGAAGTAAAGAGAGAAGGAAGGAAGGAAAGAGGTAGAGAAGGCAGAGAGAAAGAGGGAGGGAAAGAAAAAGGGGGAAGGAAAGTTAGAGAGGAAGGAAGGAAGAAGAGAAGGAAAGAAAAAAGGAAAAGAAGGAAGGAAAGAGGGAGGGAAGGAAGGCGGGAAGATGTAGAGAAAGAGGGCGCAAAGGAAAGAGAGAAGGAAGAAAAGAGAGACAGCAGAAGATAAAGAAAAAGGGGGAGGAAGGAAAGAGATAGAGAAGGAAGGAAGAAGAGAAGGAAAGACAGGAAAGCAGGAAGGAAAGAGGGAGTGAAGGAAGGAGGGAAAGAAGGAGAGAAAGAGGGAAGGTTGGCCACAGTAACACGTGGCGGGTACAGTTAGTAGATGGAATAACTAGGAAGAGAATGTGTTAGTGACGGCAATGGAATGGCCTTGACTATGATTTGAACCAGCAAACTGTTTTTAAATTGAATGTTCTATAATTGTTTCTAATTGTGCTCAGGGGCGGCTTGTCCATTACGCGAAGTAAGCGGTCGCAGAACACTTTTTTTTGCCAGGGGCGCAGAGGCGCCTCTGTAAATGCCCCTCGACTGCCACTTGAGGAGCGCCCCCTCAGCTCACAACAGCCCTAGCAGTCCGGGGGGAGGCTCGGCTTTTTTGACTCGCTGCCAGGCAATCCTCTTCCCAAAGGGGCCGGGCCCTTGAGCCTCGCCTAGCCCCTCGTTCCTGCTCCACCCGGCCACCGGGTGCGCAAGCAGAGCCGGCACTCAATCGTTCTCCACGTTTGATCCCTTCCCCATGACCGGCTCCCTTTCCCGATCCCCCGGCGCTCCACCCGCCTCCTCTCCTCTCCTCTCCCCAATCCGCGGGTGGGCCAAGGGGCGGAGCTGCTTCGGGTCCAGAGGCGTGCGCACCAAAAGTCGCCTCTTCTCCTGACTTTCTCTTCAGCCATTGGGACCAAGAGAGAGAGAGAGAGAGCCCCTCTGGCTGGACGTATCTCCCACCTCCGCTCCCTCCTTTGTTTTGTTTTTGCGCCTACCTTCAGGAAAGGTGGGCATCTCCACCTCTCTCTCTCTCTCTCTCTCGGTCCCAATGGCTGAGGAGAAAGTCAGGAGAAGAGGTGACTTTTGGTGCACTTTTGGTCTTCAGGCATGCCTCTGGACCCAAAGCGGGCCAGGCAAGGGAGCAAATGCGGCAAGTGTAGTTACTGGGATGTATAGTTCACCTACAATCAAAGAGCATTCTGAACTCCACCAATGATGGAATTGAACCAAATATGGCACACAGAACTCCCACGACAAACAGAAAATATATATCAATGATTCCTTGGGGGGGGGGCAAAATACTGTTTGCTTACCGTTGAAAATTACCTGGGGCCGCCTCTGATTGTGCTTAACTGTATATGTTATTTTTAATGTACTGTGCCAGCACCTGATGGTGGCCTGTTGTAAGCTGCCCTGAGTGCCTCCTGGATTTGAGAAGGAAAGGATATAAATGGTCAAAATAAATAAATAAATAACATATTTCTTTCCTTTTGAAAAACAATATAGTTCTTGGATGTTACAAGATTTTGCCAAAACTAACAAAATGAAGTTCAACAGTGACAAATGCAAGATACTCCACTTTGGCAGAAAAAATGAAATGCAAAGATACAGAATGGGGGACAATGCCTGGCTCAAGAGCAGTACGTGTGAAAAAGATCTTTGTCCTCGTGGACAACAAGTTAAACATGAGCCAACAATGTGATGTGGCGGCAAAAAAGCCAATGGGATTTTGGCCTGCATCAATAGGAGCACAGTGTCTAGATCTAAGGAAGTAATGCTATGCCTCTATTCTGCTTTGGTTAGACCACATCTGGAATATTGTGTCCAATTCTGGGCACCACAATTCAAGAGAGATATTGACAAGCTGGAATGTGTCCAGAGGAGGGCGACTAAAATGATCAAGGGTCTGGAGAACAAGCCCTATGAGGAGCGGCTTAGGGAACTGGGCATGTTTAGCCTGAAGAAGAGAAGGCTGAGAGGAGATATGATAGCCATGTATAAATATGTGAGAGGAAGCCACAGGGAGGAGGGAGCAAGCTTGTTTTCTGCTTCCCTGGAGACTAGGACACAGAACAATGGCTTCAAACTACAAGAGAGGAGATTCCATCTGAACATTAGGAAGAACTTCCTGACTGTGAGAGCCGTTCAGCAGTGGAACTCTCTGCCCCGGAGTGTGGTGGAGGCTCCTTCTTTGGAAGCTTTTAAGCAGAGGCTGGATGGCCATCTGTCAGGGGTGATTTGAATGCAATATTCCTGCTTCTTGGCAGGGGGTTGGACTGGATGGCCCATGAGGTCTCTTCCAACTCTTTGATTCTATGATTCTAAGATACCTTTCAAAAGGAAAAGAACCATACACAGAGAGAAAACTACTGGTGGGGATTCTGAAAGAAAAACAGCCAAGAGATTATCAATATAGATACCTAAATTTTGAAAATCATTTGGTGCTTTCCCAGTATCACTTCCCAGTAGCAGGGACTCCATTAACTCCCCGGTAGATTCCTACACCTTAAGCTTAAATGATCAACATCCAGGAAAAATGAAATAAAAATTCAATATGTTTGGATGCTTGACCAGATATGACCTAGCCTAGTCCATGTCGATTAAGGATATCGCAATTAGAAAATGGAAAGGGAAAGCAGCCTCTTGAAAAGGCATTAAAGCAAACAAAGGGGCGAGGGCTTGGAGAGTTTCAACCACCTCTCTTTTCTTTTTGTATGGAGATCTGATACTGTTAGAATAAAGTGCTGGAAGTTTGATTAGTAATAAGAACATAGGAGATTAACCTCTAGCGTTTAGCTCTCTCGCTTCCATTGAATTACTGATCTTTATCTCATCGAGCTGTGCCAGCAATTGGCTTGGGAACATTATACTTTTCTAAGAGCTGTCACTCTTTGTCAGTGATGCTATGCAGCGAATTGGAATCGCTAGTTTGAAAGGACTGTGTCACCTTTACAAACGGACAGCGTTGTTTTTTTTTTCTAGCATATTGAATCCTCCACCCTTCCCCAAATATATTGATCCCTTATTGTGATTGCAGTTATGAGTAAACCATTTTCCAAAAACGAATGGTTTTTAGGGCGAGTATGATTTCAGGAAAACACATGAAGGATTGTCGAAGGCTTTCATGGCTGGAATCACTAGGTTCTTGTGGGTTTTTTCGGGCTATAGAGCCATGTTCTAGAGGCATTTCTCCTGACGTTTCGCCTGCATCTATGGCAAGCATCCTCAGAGGTTGACCTTCTCAACCTCTGAGGATGCTTGCCATAGATGCAGGCGAAACGTCAGGAGAAATGCCTCTAGAACATGGCTCTATAGCCCGAAAAAACCCACAAGAACCTACATGAAGGATTGCAAACAAGGATTAAGAAAGATAATAAATACTGTGGAGCTAGGAGCACTGGGACTGTGGCGCAGCTGGCTGGGAGTCAGCTGCATTAAGATCACTACTGACCAAAAGGACATGAGTTTGAAGCCAGCCTGGGTCGGAGTGAGCTTCTGACCAATTTGGTGTAGCTTGCTGTCGACAGTTGCATCTATCAAGTAGGAAATTTAGGTACCGCTTATGTGGGGAGGAAAATTTAACTAATTTACAAGGCCATAAAAATCTCCAGCAAGCATGTAAAGAATGAGGAAGTACTTCATCAGTGTCACACATGGTTGGTGAAGGGACAGCTCCCCTGGTGGCCAGATTAATAATAATAATATCATCAAAGGTTTTCATGGCCGGAATCACGGGGTTGTTGTAGGTTTTTTCGCGCTAAATGGCCATGTTCTAGAGCAGTGTTTCTCAACCTGGGGGTCGGGACCCCTGTGGGGGTCGCGAGGGGGTGTCAGAGGGGTCGCCAAAGACCATCAGAAAACATAGTATTTCCTGTTGGTCATGGGGGTTCTCTGTGGAAAGTTTGGTCCAATTCTATCATTGGTGGGGTTCAGAATGCTATTTCATTGTGGGTGAACTATAAATCCCAATAACGACAACTCCCAAATGGCAAGGTATATTTTCTCCAAACTCTACCAGTGTTCACATTTGGGAATATTGAGTATTTGTGCCAAGTTTGATCCAGATCCATCATTGCTTGAGTCCACAGTGTTCTCTGGTTGTAGGTGAACTACAACTCCAAAAACTCTACGTCAATGTTCACCAGACCTTCCCAGTATTTTCTCTTGGTCATCGGAATTCTGTGTGCCTAGTTTGATTCAATTCCATCATTGATGGAGTTCGGAAGGCTCTTTGATTTAAGGTGAACAATAAATCCCAGCAACTTCAGCATTACCAAATGACAAAATCTATCACCCCCAATTCCACCAGTATTCAAATTTTGGGCGCATTAGGTATTTGTGCTAAATTTGGTCCAGTGACTGAAAATACATCCTGCATATTTACATTATGACTCTTAACAGTAGCAAAATTATAGTTATGAAGTAGCAACGAAAATAACGTTATGGTTGGGGGTCACCACAACATGAGGACCTGTACTAAGGGGTTGCGGCATTAGGAAGGTTGAGAACCACTGTTCTAGAGGCATTCTCTCCTGACGTTTCGCCTGCATCTATGGCAAGCATCCTCAGAGGTAGTGAGGATGCATGCTACCTCTGAAGATGCTTGCCATAGATGCAGGCGAAACGTCAGGAGAGAATGCCTCTAGGACATGGCCATATAGCCCGAAAAAACCTACAACAACCCAATAATAATAACAGTAATGATAATAAAACTTTATTTATATCCTGCCACCATCTCCCCAAGGGGACTCGGGGCAGCTTACATGAGACCAAACCCAACAACACACCAGTAAAAACAATAAGCAAATAAAACAGTATAATTAATATAACTCACATATAAACAATAACACAGAGAATTAGAAATCTTATGGCCGGGCCATATGTAATAAATTTAAAAAATTAAAATAAACACTGGGCGTGAACAGAGGTAGGATGTATCTAAGCAGGAGGGTTTACTACTAATGGGTAGTAAAGTGCTTCTGAGGACAATTGCAGAGAATTAATCAGAATACCCTCAAGAAAAGCTGGAATGTTAAATGCTCTTTGATTGTAGGTGAACTATAAATCCCAGCAACTACACTGGGTGCTTTCCCCACAACAGGGGAGGCTTCCTGTGTTGTGCTGGCTCCAATGGAGCCAGAACGGGGCCTTGCTGAGAGGGCAATGCTTTCCCAATGCGATGAGGAAAGCATTGCTGAGAGGGAGCTGCATGCCCACAGCTCCTCTCTTCTTTCCCGGATAACAGGCAAAGAGAGATACTTTACCCAGCCTTTATGAGGTGGCCCTTGGGCTGAAGAATAGCACTATTTACTGGAGTTCTACAAGAACATCTGTTATAGAACTCCAGTATGCTGATGACAATGTCGTCTGTGCGCATTCAGAAGAAGATCTACAAGCCACTCTAAACACCTTTGCAGAAGCATACGAGAAGCTCGGCCTGTCATTGAACATTGAAAAAACCAAAGTTCTGTTCCAGCAGACACCAGCCATCCCCTCTCCAATGCCAGTGATACAGCTTATGAGTGTATCATTAGAAAATGTTGATCATTTCCGCTACCTTGGCAGCCACCTCTCCACCAAAGTCAACATCGACACCGAAATACAACACCGCCTGAGCTCTGCGAGCGCAGCATTTTTCCGAATGAAGCAGAGTGTTTGAGGACTGGGACATCCGTAGGGATACCAAGGTGCTTGTTTATAAAGCTATTGTCCTCCCAACCCTGCTATATGCCTGTGAGACGTGGACTGTCTACAGACGTCACATGCAACTCCTGGAACAATTCCATCAGCGCTGCCTCCGGAAAATCCTGCAAATCTCTTGGGAAGACAGGCGGACAAACGTCAGTGTGCTGGAAGAAGCAAAGACCACCAGCATTGAAGTGATGGTCCTCCGCCACCAACTCCGCTGGACCAGCCACGTTGTCCGGATGCCCGACCACCGTCTCCCAAAGCAGTTGCTCTACTCCGAACTCAAGAATGGAAAACAGAATGTTGGTGGACAGGAAAAGAGATTTAAAGATGGGCTCAAAGCCAACCTTAAAAACTCTGGCATAGACACTGAGAACTGGGAAGTAGGGCTGGGCGGTTTCGTTCGTTAATTTCGTAATTCGTTATTAATTCGTTATTTTTTTTGATAACAAAGCGATATTGAACCATTCAGGAGCAACTAAAAAATGAAACGAATTTTTCCAATTCGTTTCGTAATTGTTTCGAAATTGTTTCGTAATTGTTTCGTTATTATTTCGTTATTATTTCTGTATGTCTGGTGCAAGTTTTATAGTTGTTGTTTGTTTTATCAGTGATAAAAAAAAATATCACACCAACAGTCAACAACAGAGGGAGAGGGAAGCTTCAGAAGTTCCCCCTGTCCCATTTGGAGGGTTTTTTAGCGTATTGCGCAATCGCGTCTGCCATTAATGAATCGATTCGTTATTGTTTCGAAATTGTTTCGTAATTTCCGAAATTTCGTAAATATCGAACTTTTAAAAATAAAAATTTCGGAATTCTTTTAAGCAACGAAACGCAAAAACCCCCTAAAAACGACTCGAGTTTAGAAACAAATTTTTCCGTGGTTGGACAGCCCTACTGGGAAGCCCTGGCTCTTGACCGCTCCAGCTGGAGGTCAGCTGTGACCAGCAGTGCTGCAGAATTTGAGGAGGCACGAATGGAGGGCAAAAGGGAGAAGCGTGCCAAGAGGAAGGCGCGTCAAGCCAACCCCGACCGAGACCGCCTTCCACCTGGAAACCAATGCCCTCACTGCGGAAGAAGATGCAGAGCAAGAATAGGGCTCCACAGCCACATACGGACCCACAAGAATGTTGGAAGACAGTCATCCTCGGAAAACGAGGGATCGCCTAAGTAAGTAAGTAAGTAAGTAAGTAAGCACTATTTAACTTCAACATTCACCAAGTGTCCTGGATGTCATGTCCACTTGGCGGTGGTTGTGGAGGTTTCCTACTGCCCTCTTTATTTTTATTATTATTTGCCTTTAATTTGAATTTGCATTGTGGTGACCCTATGGATCTATTGTTGATGCTCTTTTCTCTCTCTTGTTTCCAAAGAGAAAGGCACAGAACAAAACAAAAGAGGCATATCTTTGGAGATAGTGAACAGCCAAGAAGACAAATGGAGGCTCAAACTGAGCAGCCAAAACTGAAATGCTGTGTATTGCACTAACCTCTGTCATCAAAGCAACACAGACAGAAATATGAGTCCCATTGAAGACTCAATTTTCCCAACGTGTTGCAATTGCAGAGCCATCCACGAGGAATAAATATCTGGGAGCCCACTGTGAAAATTAAGGATTCAAAAGCCCTTGGAACAACTCTTCCCTTTATATTTGACACGGAGGTCAAGCAAAATTAGAAACCAAAAGCAAAATTCTCTCTGTCTTGCACACCTACACGTTTTTGTGGGTTTTGTTGTTGGGCCCATAAAGTCTAAATATGTGGGTATTTTTATTTTTAAAAGATCTACAGAAAAAAGAAAAACAAGAAACCCACCTGCAGTGGGATATTCAGTGGGAGTAGAATGAATCATAGAATCCTAGAATCAAAGAGTTGGAAGAGACCTCATGGGCCATCCAGTCCAACCCCATTCTGCCAAGAAGCAGGAATATTGCATTCAAATCACCCCTGACAGATGGCCATCCAGCCTCTGTTTAAAAGCTTCCAAAGAAGGAGCCTCCACCACACTCCGGGGCAGAGAGTTCCACTGCTGAATGGCTCTCACAGTCAGGAAGTTCTTCCTCATGTCAGGCATGGGCAAACCTTTTTTCCACTAGGTCAGGCATGGGCAAACCTTTTTTCTTGGGGCCGTATTGTGGGCCTGGCTAGGAGGGCCAGGCTGGGAAAGTGGGTAGCCAACCAATGGGCTTGGAAGAGGGAAGGCCTGGAAGAGAGAAGGCGAGGTGGGTTATTCTCAGGTTGTCCTCCTGGCATAATGACAGGGCTACTCACCCCATTCTTATGCAGAGAGGAAAATGAGACATGTGGCGACTGACGCGATCCTCCTCCCCAATACTCCTCCCTCAATCTTCAGACTGTCCTGTCAGCATTATACTGGGAGGAGAGCAAGATGGGCCATGTCCAAGACCACTCCACAGCGTTCTGAATCACTGCATGCCTTCCTCAAGCCATCCTCCTGGCATAAGGACGGGGTTGTTCACACCATCCTTATGCCAGGAGGAGGACGAGACACGCGGTGTTTGAGAGCACTCCAGATGGCTCTCAGCTGCTGTGTGCCTTCCTCAAGCCATCCTCCCAGCATAACGACAGGGTTGCTCACATCGTCCTTATGCTAGGAGGAGGACGAGACACGCGGTGGTTGAGAGCACTCCAGATGGCTCTCAGCTGCTGTGTGCCTTCCTCAAGCCATCCTCCCAGCATAAGGACAGGGTTGCTCACACCGTCCTTATACCAGGAGGAGGACGGGACACGCAGCGGTTGAAAGCACTCCAGAGGGCATTCAGCTGTTGAGCCATGTAATGGTGCATGCACATTTCGTTGTGTAGTAGTTAGTTACAAAACTTCACAATTCATTGACAGGATGGCTTTGTACACTCGCCATACAATTCTATGAGTATAAAATTATGTTCCACTTTCTCAGTGTAGGATGTCGGCCTTTCATCCATATCAACAAACTAGATTGACTAATTAATAGGGGCCTATGGGAAAATGTGTACATTAAATGTGTACATTTTAAAAATATTTTTAAAACTTTATTGTTATTGTTGCTGCTGCTGCTGCTGTTGTGTGCCTTCAAGTCATTTCCAATTTATGGCAAACCTAATGTTAACCAGAGCATCTATGGCTGATATATTCCACCACATTTATGGGGCCCTTAGGTGGTATCCCTCCATGTTCCATAGATCTTCACCCCGATGAACCTGTCAGATCACAGCCCAAGCCACAGCTATCCCGGAACAAGAGTTCTCATGCATAGAGTTCTATGTGTGTTCATTCGTTCAGTCATCTCCAACTCCTTGTGACCTCATGGACCAGCCCACGCCAGAGCTCCCTGTTGGCCGTCACCACTCCCAGCTCCTTCAAGGTCAGTCCAGTCACTTCAAGGATGCCATCCATCCATCTTGCCCTTGGTCGGCCCCTCTTTCTTTTGCCTTCCACTTTCCCCAGCATAATTGTCTTCTCTAGGCTTTGCTGTCTCCTCATGATGTGGCCAAAATACTTCAACTTTGTCTCTAGTATCCTTCCCTCCAATGAGCAGAGAGTTCTATGTACAGTCTCTCAAATGTTCTTACAGTGAAGGCATCCAAATTATGCACAGAAACACCACGGTTCTTCCTCCAACTCTCCTTTTCCATGTCTTCACATTATGTTTGAAAGGAGCATCTGTGGCTGACATATTCCACCACATTTATGGGGCCCTTAGGTGGTATCCCTCCATGTTCCATAGATCTTCACCCCGATGAACCTATCAGATCACAGCCCAAGCCACAGCTATCCCGAAACAAGAGTTCTCATGTGTAGAGTTCTATGTACAGTCTCTCAAATGTTCTTACAGTGAAGGCATCGAAATTATGCACAGAAACACCACGGTTCTTCCTCCAACTCTCCTTTTCCATGTCTTCACATTATGTTTGAAAGGAGCATCTGTGGCTGACATATTCTGCCACATTTATGGGGCCCTCAGGTGGTATCCCTCCATGTTCCATAGATCTTCACCCCGATAAACCTGTTAGATCACAGCCCAAGCCACAGCTATCCCGGAACAAGAGTTCTCATGCGTAGAGTTCTATGTACAGTCTCTTAAATATTCTTACAGTGAAGGCATCCAAATTATGCACAGAAACACCACGGTTCTTCCTCCAACTCTCCTTTTCCATGTCTTCACATTATGTTTGAAAGGAGCATCTGTGGCTGACATATTCCGCCACATTTATGGGGCCCTTAGGTGGTATCCCTTCATGTTCCATAGATCTTCACCCCGATGAACCTGTCAGATCACAGCCCAAGCCATAGCTATCCCGGAACAAGAGTTCTCATGCGTAGAGTTCTATGTACAGTCTCTCAAATTTTCTTACAGTGAAGGCGTCCAAATTACTTACTTACTTACTTAGGCGATCCCTCATTGGATGAGTAAGATGGTCTTCCAGTGTACTTGTGGGTTTGTAGGTGGCTGTGGAGCCCTATTCTTGACCCGCATCTTCTCCCACAGTGAAAGCATTGGTTTCCAGATGGAAGGCGGTCCCGGTCGGGGTTGGCTTGACGCATCTTCCTCCTGGCACGTTTCACCCTCCACTCGTGCCTCCTCAAATTCTGCAGCACTGCTGGTCACAGCTGACCTCCAGCTGGAGCGCTCAAGGGCCAGGGCTTCCCAGTTCTCAATGTCTATGCCAGAGTGTTTAAGGTTGGTTCTTGTGGGTTTTTTCGGGCTATATGGCCATGTTCTAGAGGCATTTCTCCTGACGTTTCGCCTGCATCTATGGCAGGCATCCTCAGAGGTTGCCTGCCATAAGGTTCTCATGCGTAGAGTTCTATGTAGAGTTCTCTGTTTAAGGTTGGCTTTGAGCCCATCTTTAAATCTCTTTTCCTGTCCACCAACTTTCTGTTTTCCTTTCTTAAGTTCAGAGTAGAGCAACTGCTTCGGGAGACGGTGGTCAGGCATCCGGACAATGTGGCCGGTCCAGCGGAGTTGATGGCAGAGGACCATCGCTTCAATGCTGGTGGTCTTTGCTTCTTCCAAATTCATCCAAATTATGCACAGAAACACCATGGTTCTTCCTCCAACTCTCCTTTTCCATGTCTTCACATTATGTTTGAAAGGAGCATCTGTGGCTGACATATTCCGCCACATTTATGGGGCCCTTAGGTGGTATCCCTCCATGTTCCATAGATCTTCACCCCGATGAACCTGTCAGATCACAGCCCAAGCCACAGCTATCCCGGAACAAGAGTTCTCATGCGTAGAGTTCTATGTACAGTCTCTCAAATGTTCTTACAGTGAAGGCATCCAAATTATGCACAGAAACACCATGGTTCTTCCTCCAACTCTCCTTTTCCATGTCTTCACATTATGTTTGAAAGGAGCATCTGTGGCTGACATATTCCGCCACATTTATGGGGCCCTTAGGTGGTATCCCTCCATGTTCCATAGATCTTCACCCCGATGAACCTGTCAGATCACAGCCCAAGCCACAGCTAGCAGAACGTAAGCCATGAAGAATGGGATCACGACCCGCAAGGTGACACATCAATTAATGAGGAACCTGGCCTGAAACAGACATTCAACTCAAGAATCCAGGGGAATCTTCTGAAATTTATACCACTTGTCAGCAGTCCTTAAAACATTTGGTAAGTGGATTAGAGCTATCCATAACTTATCTCCCTTTCCCCCCACTCTCCCCATCCAACAAATGTGATAAATGTGGCGAGTTTTTCCATTTCCCTAAGGCTGGATGCGCACAGACTGCAATGATGGCACTGATATCCTTCAAAAAATGTTTCAAATAATTAAAACATTAATTCAATTAATCTGGTAAGTGGCTGAAAATGCACTGCTCTGAACGCTATTAACAGCCAGTTCATTGGTTTATCGGGATGGGGATGGAAGATTAATCAAACACTATAGAGCTATATTTCAGATTAGAGAAAACAATACTGTACCAACTGCCCACTTAATTCCCTCTAGTGCTTTATTAGACGTGCCAATATTTGGTCCTGATGTGCCGTATTCCCTTAATGAACACAATAAAGGAGGAACGGCGGGTAAAGCCTTCAGCTCAGCCTCGCCATAAAAATCAAAGTGTTCGCAAGGTGTTATACAGAGATTAATTTATAGATTCCTATTAATATACTGCAAGCTCCCTTTTGTATGACTATAAAATCTTATTTCTTGGCGAAGAAAGATAACGTTCGTCATATAAAGCCCTGAGTCACGACACACATCGTTTTACATTCATGACTCAAAAGTGTTGTACCAAAAAAAAAAAAAAAAAAAAAAAGGAAGGAAGGAAGGAAGGAAAAAGGAAAGAAGGAAGGCCAGGGAGGGGAGCAGGCTACTTTGCAGGTAAATGGAGGAGACCTTTCCCTCCTCCTCTGAATTATTAAATACGGCTAAATGGCTCTCCTTTTAATGAATAATCCTATCACCTTTCAGGAGATAGCCGTACGACAGATCAACCTCATGGGATTATATGTTACATAGCAATGTTCTCTGCTAAATTCCAGGGGCAGGAGATATGTTCTGAGCAAAGCAATGGGCAGTCACCAGAATTATATTGATAATCCCTATTTTTTTAAAATTGCAGTACTTTAAGGAGGTTGTAAACAGATTCATACAATCACTGAGTCGGAAGAGACTTCATGGGCCATCCACTCCAAGAAGCAGGAAGATTGCATTCAAAACACCCCCAACAGATGGCCATCCAGCCTCTGTTGGAAAGCCTCCAAAGAAGGAGCCCATACCACACTCCGGGGCAGAGAGTGCCACTGCTGAACAGCTCTCAAAGTCAAGAAGTTCTTCTTCATGTTCAGGTGGAATCTTCTTTCCTGTAGTTTGAAGCCATTGTTCTGTGTCCAATAATAATAATAATAATCATCATCATCATCATCATCACTGTCATCATGTTCCACATCTACATAAATGACCAGCCACTGCCAGAAGGGACAGAGAGTTTCATCTATGCTGATGAGCGTGCCATTACCGCTCAAGCAGGGAGCTTTGAGATGGTAGAACAGAAGCTTTCCGAAGCTCTAGGTGCTCTCTCTGCCTATTACAGGGGAAACCAGCTGATCCCCAACCCATCTAAAACACAGACATGTTTTAGCCATTGTTCTGTGTCCAATCATCATTGTCATCATCGTCATCATGTCCAACATCTACACAAATGACCAGCCACTGCCAGAAGGGACAGAGAGTTTCATCTATGCTGATGAGCGTGCCATTACCGCTCAAGCAGGGAGCTTTGAGATGGTAGAACAGAAGCTTTCCGAAGCTCTAGGTGCTCTCTCTGCCTATTACAGGGGAAACCAGCTGATCCCCAACCCATCTAAAACACAGACATGTTTTAGCCATTGTTCTGTGTCCAATCATCATTGTCATCATCGTCATCATGTCCAACATCTACACAAATGACCAGCCACTGCCAGAAGGGACAGAGAGTTTCATCTATGCTGATGATCGTGCCATTACCGCTCAAGCAGGGAGTTTTGAGATGGTAGAACAGAAGCTTTCCGAAGCTCTAGGTGCTCTTACTGCCTATTACAGGGAAAACCAGCTGATCCCTAATCCATCGAAAACACAGACATGTGCCTTTTATCTCAAGAACAGAGAAGCATCCTGAGCTCTGGGGATGACCTGGGAAGGAATCCCACTGGAGCATTGCAGCGCACCCAAATACCTGGGAGTCACTCTGGATCGTGCTCTTACCTACAAGAAGCACTGCCTGAACATCAAGCAAAAAGTGGGTGCTAGAAACAATATCATACGAAAGCTGACTGGCACAACCTGGGGATCACAACCAGATACAGTGAAGACATCCGCCCTTGCGCTGTGCTACTCTGCTGCTGAGTATGCATGCCCAGTGTGGAACACATCTCACCACACTAAAACAGTGGATGTGGCTCTTAATGAGACATGCCGCATTATCACAGGGTGTCTGCGCCCTACACTACTGGAGAAATGACATTGCTTAGCCGGTATTGCACCACCTGACATCCGCTGGGAAGTAGCAGCCAATAGTGAAAGGACCAAGGCAGAGACATCTCCAGCTCATCCTCTGTTTGGGTATCAGCCAGCATGTCAACGACTTAAATCTAGAAATAGTTTTCTAAGATCTACAGAGACACTCGCTGGAACACCTCAGCAAGCGAGAGTCCAAAAGTGGCAGGCTCAAACCCAGAACATCAACCAATGGCTGATACCAAATGAGAGACTCCCCCCTGGGCACACAGAGGACTGGGCGACTTGGAAGGCGCTGAACAGACTGCGCCCTCCTCCCCATGACTTACCCTCACATAGGGTTGTTGTAGGTTTTTTTGGGCTATTATGGCCATGTTCTAGAGGCATTCTCTCCTGACGTCTCACCTGGATCTATGGCAAGCATCCTAAGAGGTAGTGAGGTCTGAGGATGCATGCCATAGATGCAGGCGAAATGTCAGGTGAGAATGCCTCTAGAACATGGCCATATAGCCCAAAAAAACCTACAACAACCCAGTGATTCTGGCCATGAAAGCCTTCGACAATACATACCTTCACATATTTATACATGTGTCCATCATGTCTACTCTTAGCCTTCTCTTCTTCAGGCTAAACATGTCCAGCTCTTTAAGCCGCTCCTCACAGGGCTTGTTCTTCAGACCCTTGATCATTTTAGTCGCCCTTTTCTGGACATATTCCAGCTTGTCAACATCTCCCTTCAATTGCGGTGCCCAGAATTGGATTGATTCTTTTCAGGTGGTAAAATAAATGAATGGCTTTCTCTCTTTTTAAAATGGACATTAAGAAGTAGTTCTAGGCTACAGAATGCACCAATGGAACAGTCACTTTGCATGCGTACGTGTCTATCACATCCCGGTATATGTTTGCTCTAAGACCTGAGGTACAAAAGGACACCTTTCCTTAAAAGCATGTTGAAATATTAATAGACATCTCAAACTGTTGTCTGTCGAGGTTTGCCCGTCTTGTGAAAGATTACATGAAGTTGGAAATGGCAAGAAAAGTCCGAGACAAAGTGGTGTCAAAGGGGTCACTAAAGGCCATGAGAAAACACAGTATTTTCTGTTGATCATGGGGGTTCTGTGTCCTCATTCTAACATTGGTGGGGTTCAGAATGCTCTTTGATTGTAGGTGAACTATAAATCCCAGCAACGACTACTCCCAAATGTCAAGGTCTATTTTCCTCAAACTCCACCAATGTCCATTATGCTGGGCCTATGACAATGTCTGTTTACAGGACGTGCTTTCTGTATGCCCAACCGGATGCTGGGGTGCCTCAGCGAAAGGGTCCCTTAGGTTTCCCAACACAAAGTTCTGTAGAGGCTCAAAGTAAGTTCAACAAAGTTCTTTATCAGGGCTCAAATCTTCGAACAAATGAATTAAATGCTTTATAATCTTGAAAAACTAGTAGCTTTCTTGATCTGCCAACAAGGGACAGGCAACTGCTTGATAAACTGTATTGTCAAAGGTTTTCATGGCTGGAATCACTAGGTTCTTGTGGGTTTTTTTGGGCTATAGAGCCATAGAATCATAGAATCAAAGAGTTGGAAGAGACCTCATGGGCCATCCAGTCCAACCCCCTGCCAAGAAGCAGGAATATTGCATTCAAATCACCCCTGACAAATGGCCATCCAGCCTCTGCTTAAAAGCTTCCAAAGAAGGAGCCTCCACCACACTCCGGGGCAGAGAGTTCCACTGCTGAACGGCTCTCACAGTCAGGAAGTTCTTCCTAATGTTCAGATGGAATCTCCTCTCTTGTAGTTTGAAGCCATTGTTCCGCGTCCTAGTCTCTAAGGAAGCAGAAAACAAGCTTGCTCCATCCTCCCTGTGGCTTCCTCTCACATATTTATACATGGCTATCATATCTCCTCTCAGCCTTCTCTTCTTCAGGCTAAACATGCCCAGTTCCCTAAGCTGCTCCTCATAGGGCTTGTTCTCCAGACCCTTGATCATTTTAGTCGCCCACCTCTGGACACATTCCAGCTTGTCAATATCAATATGGGGTGGGGCAAGGAGCTCTTCCCTGCTGCAGTTAGGTGTGAATGTTTCAGCTGATCTAATGCTAATGAAGGTGATCAGCTGAAACATTCACACCTAACTGCAGCAGGGAAGAGCTCCTTGCCCCACCCCAGCCATTCCACAGATATATAAACCCATTGTCCTAATTCCAACAGACCTCACTACCTCTGAGGATGCTTGCCATAGATGCAGGCGAAACGTCAGGAGAAATGCCTCTAGAACATGGCTCTATAGCCCAAAAAAACCCACAAGAACCTGCTTGATAAACTGTTCCTTTCTTTCTTGGGGAAACCTTCTGACCCCTTCTTGGGCAATCTTCCTTTACCTTCATGGCGTGAGGCCCCTACTCCTGGCTCCGATCTGCTTTATGGATAGCCTGAGTGTCCCTTACCAGATAAGGTTTTCTGTAGATCTGCCAAGCTGGTGTTCTTTAGATTTTCCATGAAGGTTGTGGAACCATTCCTTTTGCCTAGCAAAGCTGGCTGTATTTCCCAGCAAAGTTGACTGTATTTCTTTTTCCCCAGCAAAGCTGTGAGAAATGAAGCCTTTTTGCAGGTTGGAGAGAGAAGCTCACGCGTCCTGTTAGGCTCCAAGCTGTGGGACTGAACTAAAAGTCCCCTTTTCCCTCCAAACCTGGGGAAAGGGGCGGGTGTGAAGGCTCTAACGATGATTGATAGGTTGTTGGTCCTATGATTGCAACCTGGGGGAAGCTACCCGATTGCAAAATGCATGGCCCAGATGAATTCAAACAGACTAACAGTGCAAGAAAAAGAATCAAATCTCCTGGCACAACTCTGCCAGCACATCCATATTTGGGCATATTATTTGTGCCAAGTCTGGTCTAGATCCAGGCATGTAGGCAGCGCAGGGGGGGGGGGGGGAGCTTGTGGGGCTTCAGCACCCCCCCCCCCAAATTCTCATGGTGGTCTGCGAGAAGACCTTACTGGTACATTATTTAAATCTGATCACCATGCTTAACACCCCCCAGTACCAACTGCCACTCTGGGCCAGAGCGAAGAGAGGGGAGGCCAGGGGACAGCACCATCTTGTCTCCTGTGCTATTCTAATAATATGTTATAATATAATATATAATATATTGTATATACATATAATATTTATAATATTGTGATGTAATGCAATATAATACTAATAATAATATAATTATATATTTATATTACATGTAATATTACTAATAATATTACAGTATAATTGATATAGTGCAATATAGCAATATTTAAAACTGATATTGTACTATGTTAATAATATATTGTATGTATGTATACCTTGTAAGCCTCTCTGAGTCCCCTTCGGGGTGAGAAGAGCGGCATATAAATGTCGTAAATAAATAAATAAATAAATAAATAATATCCCATATGCATGGAGGTGTTGGGGTAACGATACAAAAGGTTTGCTAGAGTAGACCCTCTTTCACTCAGACTCAGCCCCTCCCCGAATCAAACTCAGCTCCCCCCCCCCCCCCGAATCAAAATCCTGGCTACGGGCCTGTCTAGATCCATCATTGTTTGAGTACACAGTGCTCTCTGGATGTAGGTGAACTACAACTCTAAAATGCAAGGTCAATGCCCAGCAAACCCTTCTAGGATTTTCTGTTGGTCATGGTAGTTCTCTGTGGGCCAAGTTTGGTTCAATGCAATTGTTGATGGAGTTCAGAACTCTCTTTTATTGTTGGTGAACTATAAATCCCAGCAACTACAACTCCCAAATCACAAAATCAACCCCCTCCCCCCCCCCCCCCCAACGTCACTAGTATTCAAATTTGGGCATATCAGTTATTTGTGCCAAATTTGGTCCAGTGAATGAAAATACATCCTGCATATCAGATATTTACATGACAATTCATAACAGTAGTAGTTATGACGTATCAAGGAAAATAATGTTATGGTTGGGGGTCACCACAACATGAGGAACTGTGTTAATGGGTTGTGGCATTTGGAAGGTTGAGAACCACTGTTTTAAGCCTTTACACTGAATACTGAGTATTTTTACGCATTTTCTGCAGCCTACACCAAAAGTGCTATGGAGGAGTCAAAGGACAATATCCCGGTGTTCCTCATAAACTTCCATAATGAAGATAGAAGTTTCTCACATTATTTAGACTACTAGAACAGGGAAACACACACAATGCAAATGTACCTTCAGTCTTATTAAGGCCCATCACTCATTCCTCATTGCCGGCACACCAGTTTTGGCTTGTGGTTGCTTGAGAGTGCTCTCCTCCACGCATTAATCTTTCCGGTTGTCAGACAGAGAACCAGAGCCCTTGCATAGTGGATGCAGGTGGGTTGATGGGTGTCAGGAGGAAAAACAGCTCATTAAGTATGGAGAGCATAATGTAATCCTAGGCCCCATACTGTCTCCATTGTGCTTTCACAGGCGGCTTAGCCATAACTGCAAGGGAATTAAAATCTTCCAGGGAACCTTAGGTTGATATATGAAAGACATAACTGAGTGGTGTTCCCAGCCAAACCCAGTTGGGAAAACCCACGTCCCAAACAGCAAAGCTGCTAATGTAGCAGGTTCTCTAGTAGCTTTCTATTGTAGATTAGGGTTCTCCACCAAAATTGTTTCAACTCACAGGTTTATTCACGCCATCCTACCACTTGATACTAAATATACATGATGGATCTCCTTTTACTCTTAAGGTTACTCTCTCGATCTGGTACTTGGTTTTCAAGGTGACTACTACAAGTTGATCATTGTGGTGATGAATGCATTGTCACATTGCCAAGGCTCTGCCTTATTTAGGTAGAGATGAACCAAACTCCCAGTTTTATCAAACAGTCTAATGAAAACAGCACTTACATTTGGGAGTGGTAGTTGCTGGGATTTATAGTTCACCTTTCCCGGAAAGAGCATTCTGAACCCCACTAACGACAGAATTGGGGCAGACTTCCCACACAGAACCCCCTGACCAATAGTATTGCAATCTATATAAATAAAAATGTAATGTTCGTTTGTGGGATTAACAGAACTCAAAAACCACTGGACGAATTGACACCAAATTTGGACACAAGACACCTAACAACCCAACGTATGTCCTTTGCTCAAAAAAATTGATTTTGTCATTTGGGAGTTGTAGTTGCTGGGATTTATAGTTCACCTACAATCAAAGAGCATTCTGAACCCCACCAACAATGGAATTGAACCAAACTTGGCACACAGTTCTCCCATGACCAACAGAAAATACTGGAAGGGTTTGGTGGGCAGTGTCCTTTGGTTTTGGAGTTGTAGTTCACCTACATCCAGAGAGCACTGTGGACTCAAACAATGATGGATCTGGACCAAACTCTACACGAATTCTCAATATGCCCAAATTTGAACACTGGTGGAGTTTGGGGGAAATAGAATCTTGACATTTGGGAGTTGTAGTTGCTGAGATTTACAATCACAGAACATTCTGAACCCTACCAACGATAGAATTGGGCCAAACCTCCCACACAGAACCCCCATGTGGGCCACAGCAACGCATGGCAGGGGACGGCTAGTAATCTAATATATCGTATGTAATATATACCTTGTAAGCCGCTCTGAGTCCCCTTCGGGGTGAGAAGGGCAGCATATAAATAAATAAAAATAAATAAAATATTTGAAAATATCCTCACTACCTCTAAGGATGCTTGCCATAGATGCAGGCGAAACGTCAGGAGAGAATGATTCTAAACCATGGCCCTATAGCCCAAAAAAACTCTACAATAACCCAGTGATTCCGGCCATGGAAGCCTTCGACAATACTAAAATACTTCGACAATATTAAAATATTCCCATCCAAACCCAATTAATGAACCCAAATAATTTTATTTATTTAAAAATAAATAAAATATTTGAAAATATCCTCACTACCTCTGAGGATGCTTGCCACAGATGCAGGCAAAATGTCAGGAGAGAATGCCTCTAGATCATGGCCATATAGGCCCAAAAAACCTACAACAACCCAGTGATTCCGCCCATGAAAGCCTTCAACAATACATTAAAATATTTGAAATATTAAAATATTCCCATCCAAACCCAAATAATGAACCCAAATAATTTTATTTATTTAAAAATAAATAAAATATTTGAAAATATCCTCACTACCTCTGAGGATGCTTGCCATAGATGCAGGCGAAATGTCAGGAGAGAATGCCTCTAGATCATGGCCATATAGCCCCAAAAAACCTACAACAACCCAGTGATTCCGGCCATGAAAGCCTTCGACAATACATTAAAATATTTGAAATATTAAAATATTCCCATCCAAACCCAAATAATGAACCCAAATAATTTTATTTATTTAAAAATAAATAAAATATTTGAAAATATCCTCACTACCTCTGAGGATGCTTGCCATAGATGCAGGCGAAATGTCAGGAGAGAATGCCTCTAGATCATGGCCATATAGCCCCCCAAAAAACCTACAACAACCCAGTGATTCCGGCCATGAAAGCCTTCGACAATACATTAAAATATTTGAAATATTAAAATATTCCCATCCAATCCCAAATAATGAATGTAGAGGCATTACTTTTCATTCAACCCTCGTAATAAAGAGGAAAAGAGATGGTGAACTCTTTCCGGAAGCACAAGGGAGCCTGGGCTTTAGTAGGTCAGGCACTGCATGCTCTGTGCCACAGTTTTGTATCCTAAGAGCTAAGAACCGGAGAGACTTTCCCTCCCTCATTCAAACTCCTGACTCCTCATTTGAACATGCAAACAAAAAATCAGAGCTTGAAGGGAATTAAGGACTTGCTAGTAGAGGATAACCAATTGTGCAAACAAGTCCTTAGAGGATCAAACATAATTGCTGTATTAGCTGCTTTTTTGCCATCTGGTAACTGATGATAGGCAATGGGCAGGCAGCTTATACACCTATTTGCAACATGTACAGGCCAAAATTCCTGCCCACACGATTTCCCGTTACCTGCTTATCCTTCCTTGTGGATTGTCTAGTTCCTGTTACGGGATTGAGCTAATGGTGTTTTCTCTCTCCCTCTCTTTTCTCTCTCTTCGAAATCAGGTCATGAGTTTCTGTGTTAGTGAACAGCCTAAGGTTAGCGAGTCAGACGGTCAGTCTGCAAAACAAATCCATCTTCCTAAGCTTTAAGGCTGATAAAGCATAGTGATAACCGTGTTTGTGAATGTGGCCACAGAGTAAATACCAGGTGGGAAAAATAGATTCTTTGGAGAGCTAGTTTGGCTAGCGAGGATTCTGGAAAAAAAAGTGCTAACCTCCTTTTCTCCATAAATGGGGCATGGCGAACGTTAACATTTATTTATTTATTTATTTATTTATTTGGTGCATTTGTTAACCGCCATTCTCAGCCCTAGGGCGACTCATGGCGGTGTACAACATATAAAAAGGCAATTTACAAAAAGGCAATTACAAAACAACATATTAGCAATACAACAATTATAAAGTTACACTAAATAATCCGTTTCGTCTCATAGTAGAATCGTAACCAATCTCATATTCCTTGTTCCATTCCAGTCATCTTTACCACAGCACTTAATTAAATGCCTTCTCGAACAGCCATGTCTTAAGGCTTTTTCGGAAGGACATAAGGGAGGGCGCCTGTCTGATGTCTGCAGGGAGAGTGTTCCACAGCCGGGGGGCCACCACCGAGAAGGCCCTCTCTCTCGTCCCCGCCAGCCGAGCTTGAGAAGCAGGCGGGATCGAGAGCAGGGTCTCCCCAGAAGATCTCAAACTCCTGGTGGGTTCATAGGCAGAGATGCGGTCAGATGTTATGCCTCTGCTTGTAGTCTGTCTACACGATCTTCTTGCAGCAGCTGTGAGGCAGGCGGGATCGAGAGAAGGGCCTCCCCAGACGATCTCAAGGTCCTCGTGGGCTCATAGGCCAAGATGCGGTCCGAAAGGTATTTTGGGCCGGAGCCGTTTAGGGCTTTGTAGGCCAAAACCAGCACCTTAAATTGGGCCCGGTAGCAAATCGGCAGCCAGTGGAGCTGGGACAACAAGGGCGTTGTGTGCTCCCTGCATCCCACTCCAGTTAGTAACATGGCTGCCGCGCGCTGAACCAGCTGAAGCTTCCGGGCCGTCTTCAAGGGCAGCCCCACGTAGAGAGCGTTGCAGTAGTCAAAGCGGGATGTGACCAGAGCGTGTACCACCGTGGCCAAGTCAACATGCAATTATAAACTCTAAAATAGGCCTGGGTAACAATGGAAAAATTTGTTTCTAAAATCGATTTGTATTTGGGGGGTTTTTTTGTTTCGATATTTAAAATAATTACAAAATTTTCCCTTAAAAAAGTTCAATATTTACCAAATTTCGTAAATGGTAAAAAATTAACGAATCGATTTCCGAAACAATAACGAATCGATTCGTTAATGGCGGACGCGACCGCGAAATACGCTAAAAAACCTCCAAAAACTTCTGAAGCTTCCCTCTCCCTCTGTTGTTGACTGTTGGTGTGATATTATAATTTTTTTTCACTAATTAAACCATAAAACTAGCCCAGACATGCGGAAATAATAATGAAACGATCTCAAAACAATAACGAAACGAACACAATAACGAAATACGAAGCATTTACAAAACATATTTAAAAATTCGTATTTTAAAATAATTGCTCCAGAATGGTTCGTTATCGTTTTGTAATTGAAAAAATTAACGAATTATTAACGAATTACGAATTAACGAAACGAAACCGCCCAGGCCTACTCTAAAACCCATTCATGTACCTGCACTGGTTGAACAAGGACTTAAAGATTTTGGAGAGCACCGAAACCTTATATAAATAACTGCCTTGATTTCGATCAAAAAACTGTCTTTGTGCTGGTACAACTGTACCAGGAGCTCCAATGTTGTTTGCTTTGCATTTAATGTTTGTTACAGTCCTAAGTTTCAGGGACTCAGCAGATAGGTGGCTTCTTTTGGCTGCAATCATAGGGCAAGCCACCTGTCAATTATCGTTAGGTTCCCTGGTCCCGCCCCTTTTTGAGTTTTGGAGGGAATAGGAGCCTTTTTGAGTCAGTTCTCACAGAGAAGCCTTTCGCACAGGACATAAAACGAAGAGCTCCTGTAGAAAGCTTTGTCTTCTATGGCTTGGCCAGGGAGATATAGTCTACAGCTTGGCCGGGGTTATACAGCCCTATGGCTTGGCCGGGGAGAACTACAAACCCACAGCTTGGCTGAGGATTTTGCAGCCTTACAGCTCCTTTGCTGAGGGACTTCAGCCGGCTATCACTGAAACCTGAACTCCTGGAACTCCTGGAAGTCTACAAAGCTCTGCTTGGTAAGGGTCGCTCGCGGAAGCCAGACGCAGTTGGTACCGGGTTCAGGGGCTCCACGCCAACAGAGGCAAAGACAGATTGCCCAGATTAGAAGTTAAGGATTTCCCCATTAGTTAGTATACAGTTATGAAGATAGTGCCTGTTCCCAGTGAACAAGATTGCAAGAGCCAAGAGACTGTTAAGAAAGCTTTAAAGTACCTGTTTGTTTTCATCAATAAAGAACTTTGTTGAACTTACTTTAAGCCTCTACAGAACTTAGTTTTGGGGAGGTCCAAGAGCCTTTAATCTGAGGCAGCCCCGGCGTCCCATTGGGCACACGGAATTTATGTCCTGTCTACAGTCATATGCACAGGCCCAGAGTGCGACAGCACAGTCTTGATTTTGACCCCTGCACTTTCCTGTAGACATTTGCTGCCGTAGAGACCGGTCAAGATGTCCGCCACCAAAAAAAGTTGTTAAAAGCTTATTTCTTGGTTTGAATACATGTGTGTGTGTGTGTGTGTGTATTCCCCTGACATGAAGTCCAGTTGTGTCCAACTCTGAGAGTTGGTGCTCATCTCCATTTCAAAGCCGAAGAGCCGGCGTCATCCGTAGACACCTCCATGCGGCCATCATGACTGCATGGAACGCCATTACCTTCCCGCCGGAGCGGTACCTATTGATCTACTCACATTTGCATGTTTTTGAACTGCTAGGTTGGCAGAAGCTGGGGCTGACTGCGGGAGCTCACTCTGCTCCCTGGATTCAAACCTGTGACCTTTTGGTTAACAAGCTCAGCAGCTCAGTGGTTTAATCCACTGTGCCACTGGGGGCTCCCGTGTGTATGTGTGTGTGTGTATATATTAGGGCTGGGCGGTTTCGTTTCGTTAATTCGTAATTCGTTAAAAATTTGTTATTTTTTTTTGTTAAAGAAGCAATAACGAACCATTCTGGAGCAACTTAAAAACGAAACGAATTTTTCAATTCATTTCGTAAATGCTTCGTATTTCGTTATGTATTCGTTTCGTTATTGGTTTGAGGTCGTTTCGTTATTATTTCCGCATGTCTGGGGCAAGTTTTATAGTTGTTTTTTGTTTAATTAGTGAAAAAAATTATAATATCACACCAACAGTCAACAACAGAGGGAGAGGGAAGCTTCAGAAGTTCCCCCTGTCCCATTTGCAGGTTTTTTAGCGTATTGCGCGGTCGCGTTTGCCATTAACGAATTGATTCGTTATTGTTTTGTTATTGTTTCGTTATTGTTTTGTAATTTTTTTACCATTTACAAAATTTCGTAAATATCGAACTTTTTTTTTAAAAAAAATCGGAATTCTTTTAAATATCGAAACGCAAAAAACCCAAAAAAATGAATTGATTTTAGAAACAATTTTTTCCGTTGTTACCCAGGCCTAGTATATATATAGAGAGAGAGGGGAGGGGAGCTCTGGCGTGGGGTGGTCCATGAGGTCACGAAGAGTCAGAGACGACTGAATGAATGAACAACAACAACAATATACTTGATACACACGGCATGAAAGTGCCTTCATACAACATTTTAAATAATGTTGTGCATGAAACAAGCTTGTGCACACTGATCCATCAGAACGCAAAAGTATTATTATCTCAGTCACCTATGTGTGCAATTCTGGATAGTAGAGTAATTCAGATTTTGGCATTCTGGATAAGAGATGCCCAACCTGCACTGAAAACAGGAGGGCTGGAGCCCCACGGAGAGGCCAGGAAGCCTGTCGATGAACTGAGAAGCAGCCTGTTTAGCTTGGCTCAACATGTTTCATTTCAATCAGAGCACGAGAGTCTCCTGGCTGCCTTTTATTAATACGAGAACCCACAAGAAACACTTCCTTTGCGTCCTTTGCATCATTTCTTGCCTACCCGCCTGAAAAGCGTGCTGTCGAGAAGAGAGAGCGCTCCAGCCTGCAGCCGGGGAGGAAATATCTCCCCTGTTCAGCTTGTTATTCAAACACAAAGTGGATAAGCTGCGTTTGAACTTTGAAACACCTGAACCTGAACTAAGCTTAGCAACCTGCAAAGCGATTGGGAACTTAGAAGCTTAATTCACATTTGGCTCAGCTACACATTTTCCCAGTTAAGACATCAAATATGCTATGACAACGTCTAATCTATCACTTAGGCATCTTCCCCCCATAGATCTTTTTCCTCTTCTCTTTTCCTCCCTCTCCTCTACAAATCTTTCCCACTCGTTTTAGGATATATTAAAACGTTTTACATCAAACATCTGCAGCAGCACCTTTCAACAGCCCCCCTGACACAAAACCTTTCTCTCTGACTTTTATTCAAATGGCGGTCGGTTAGTCTAATAATTGTAAAATCACATCGCGCCCATTAAACCGCTTTATCTTATTGTCAGGCAACCAATGCTTGTGGAGATTTATCTTATGTTAAACGTTATAATGTGGAACGTAATTCAAAACTCACTTTTGATATTAATATTGATTAGGTAAAGGTAAAGGTAGTCCCCTGACATTAAGTCCAGTCATGTCTGACTCTGGGGTGTGGTGCTCATCTCCATTTCTAAGCCGAAGAGCCAGCGTTGTCCGTAGACAACTCCAAGGTCATGTGGCCAGCATGACTGCATGGAGCGCCGTTACCTTCCCGCCGGAGCGGTACCTATTGATCTACTCACATTTGCATGTTTTCGAACTGCTAGGTTGGCAGAAGCTAGGGCTGGTAGCGGAAGCTCACGCCGCTCCCCGGAATCGAACCTGCGACCTTTCGATCAACAAGCTCAAGCAGCTCAGTGCTTTAACCCACTGCGCCACCGGGGGCTCCATAATATTGATTAACCAGAGGGGAAAAATTAATTTCTATTATTATTTGATACTAGGCCTGGGTAACAACAGAAAAATTTGTTTCTAAAATCGATTCGTTTTTTGGGGGGTTTTGTGTTTCGATTTTTAAAAGAATTCCGAATTTTTTCTGTAAAAAAAAATTCCATCTGAACATTAGGAAGATTCCATCTGAACATGAGGAAGAACTTCCTGACTGTGAGAGCCGTTCAGCAGTGGAACCCTCTGCCCCAGAGTGTGGTGGAGGCTCCTTCTTTGGAAGCTTTTAAGCAGAGGCTGGATGGCCATCTGTCAGGGGTGATTTGAATGCAATATTCCTGCTTCTTGGCAGGGGGTTGGACTGGATGGCCCATGAGGTCTCTTCCAACTCTTTGATTCTATGATTCTATGATTCTATATACGAAATTTCGTAATTCGTAAAATAATTACGAAACAATTACGAAACAATTACGAATCGATTTGTTAATGGTGGACGTGACCGCGCAATACGCTAAAAAACCTCCATATGGGACAGGGGGAACTTCTGAAGCTTCCCTCTCCCTCTGTTGTTGACTGTTGGTGTGATATTTATAATTTTTTTCACTGATTAAACAAACAACAACTATACAACTTGCCCCAGACATGCGGAAATAATAACGAAATGAATACAAAACGAATCCGTAGCAATAACGAAACGAATTTAAAAATTTGTTTTGTTTTTTAGATGCTCCTGAATGGTTCGTTATCGCTTCGTTATAATAAAAAAATAACGATTTTTTAACAAATTACGAAATTACGAAACGAAACCGCCCAGCCCTATTTGATACATAACAAGTAGGCTTGGGTAACCACGGAAAAATTTGGTTCTAAACTCGTTTTGTTTTAAGGGGGCCCTTGCGTTTCGTTTTTTAAAATAATTCCGAAATTTTCCTTTTAAAAATTTCGAAATATACGAAATTTCGTATAATTACAAATCGACTCGTTAATGGCAGACGCGATTGTGCAATATGCTAAAAAAAACCTCCAAATGGGACAGGGGGAACTTCTGAAGCTTCCCTCTCTCTCTGTTGTTGACTGTTGGTGTGATAAAACAAACAACTATAAAACTTGCACCAGACATGCGGAAATAATTACAAAATAATTATGAAATAATTACGAAATAATTATGAAATAATTATGAAATAAATTGAAAAAATTGTTTCAAATCTAATTTACTCCTCACACTATTCCTGCATGGCTCAATATTGGATCGTAAGCTAATTTAAATACGAATTAATAACGAATTACGAAATTAACGAACGAAACCGCCCAAGCCTAATAACAAGATTAGTACACAGCAAAGAAGATCACTATGCTGGCTTTTGTATTACATCAGACACTTTCCAAGTGTCTAGGACTGTGTGATATATCAGTGAATAATGTGTGCAGATCTGAGTAGGGTGGCCTTTTGCAGCTGACAAATGGTAATTTTGTCAGCGCCGATTGTTTTTAAGTGAAGGCCAAGGTCTTTAGACACTGCACCCAGTGTGCTGATCACCACTGGGGCCACGTTTACTGGCTTGTGCCAGAGTCATAGAATTATAGAATAGAATCATAGAATCAAAGAGTTGGAAGAGACCTCATGGGCCATCCAGTCCAACCCCCTGCCAAGAAGCAGGAATATTGCATTCAAATCACCCCTGACAGATGGCCATCCAGCCTCTGTTTAAAAGCTTCCAAAGAAGGAGCCTCCACCACACTCCGGGGCAGAGAGTTCCACTGCTGAACGGCTCTCACAGTCAGGAAGTTCTTCCTAATGTTCAGATGGAATCTCCTCTCTTGTAGTTTGAAGCCATTGTTCCGCATCCTAGTCTCCAAGGAAGCAGAAAACAAGCTTGCTCCCTCCTCCCTGTGGCTTCCTCTCACATATTTATACATGGCTATCATATCTCCTCTCATCCTTCTCTTCTTCAGGCTAAACATGCCCAGCTCCTTAAGCCGCTCCTCATAGGGCTTGTTCTCCAGACCTTTGATCATTTTAGTCGCCCTTTAGTCTTTGCAGTTCAATCTTTAAATCCTCATATTGTGTAAGCTGCTTCTCGTCAATCCTACTGTCACCTGGAATTGCAACATCGATGATCCATACTTGTTTTCTTTCCACGATTGTGAGGTCAGGGGTTTTGTGCTCCAAAACTCTATCTGTCTGAATTCGGAAAATATTCATTTTCTCGAACTTTTTCAGGCTTGTGATCCTACCAGAATTTTGTCACTGGCAGATTGTATTAATTAATTAATTATTTTATTTATTCAACTATACGGCTATTCCCAATTTGGCTCAGAGCGGTTTACAGAAACAGATCGAAACAATACAATTAGCTTTAAAATGACCATAACAATAACAATAGAACAGGGATAGTCCAAATTATTCACCCATCAAAAGCTTGCCCAAAAAAGAAAAGTTTTACAGCAGTGTTTCTCAACCTTCCTAATTCTGTGACCCCTTAATACAGTTCCTCATGTTGTGGTGACCCCCAAACATAACATTATATTTGTTGCTACTTCATAACTGTAATTTTGGTACTGTTATGAATCATAATGTAAATATCTGATATGCAGGATGTATTTTCAAATCCCAAATACCCGATATGCCCAAATTTGAATACTGGTGGGATGGGGGTGATTGATTTTGTCATCTGGGAATGTTGGAGTTGCTGGGATTTATAGTTCACCTACAATCAAAGAGCCTTCTGAACTCCACCAATAATGGAAGTGAATCAAACTTGGCACACAGAATTCCCATGACCAAGAGAAAATATTGGGAGGGTCTGGTGGACATTGACGTTGGGTTTTTGGAGTTGTAGTTCACCTACACCCAGAGAGCACTGTGGACTCAAACAGTGGTGGATCTGGACCAAACTTGGCACAAATACTCAATATGCCCAAATGTGAACACTGGTGGAGGTTGGGGAAAATAGACCTTGACATTTGGAAGGTGTAATTGTTGGGATTTATAGTTCACCCACAATGAAATAGCATTCTGAATCCCACCAATGATAGAATTGGACCAAACTTCCCACACAGAACCCCCATGACCAACAGAAAATACTATGTTTTCCAATGGTCTTTGGTGACCCCTCTGACACCCCTTCGCGACCCCCACAGGGGTCCCGACCCCCAGGTTGAGAAACACTGTTTTACAGGCTTTCCGAAAAGCAAGTAGATCTCGGATGGTTCGAGTTTCAACCGGCAAAGCATTCCATTAAAAAGGGGCCACGATTGAGAAGGTTCTATGCCTAATAGATGACAAATGATAGGTCCGGATGTTAGGGACTGCAAGCAGATTTTGGTCTTCAGACAGGAGTAATCTCTGGGGTTGGTAGGGGGATAAGCGGGCCCTTAGGTACGCCGGCCCCAGACTATATAAGGCCTTAAAGGTTAGTACCAGCACCTTGAAAGTGATCCGGTACTCAATCGGTAGCCAGTGCAGCTGTTGGAGAATTGGGGTAATATGACACCTTGCCGGCACCCCGGTGAGAAGACAAGCCACCGCATTTTGCACCAGCTTCAGTTTCCGGATCACTGACAAAGGAAGGCCAATGTAGAGGCCGTTACAGTAGTCAAGCCTTGAGATGACCATCGCCTGGATCACCGTAGCCAGGTCATTCCTAAATTGGAAGGGAGCCAGAAGCCTAGCCTGACGTAGATGGAAAAACACAGATCTGCTCACAGCAGAGAGCAGGCCCGTAGCCAGGATTTTGATTTCGGGGGGGGGGGGCTGAGATTGATGGGGGGGGCTGAGTCTGAGTGAAAGAGGGTCTACCCTAGCAAACCTTTTGTATCCTTACCCCAATACCCCCATGCATATGGGATATATTGAGCATGGTGATCACATCATGATATGAATAAACATAACAGTTTAAATAATGCACCAGTAAGGCCTTTTTGCAGACCACCATGAGAATTTTGGGGGAGGGGGCTGAAGCCCCCAAAGCCCTCCCCGGCTACATGCCTGGTCAGGAGGATTATGTTTTCTTGCTCTGATGAAGGGTGTTGGATTGGATGACCTTAAGTATTTTCTGTTGGTCATGGGTGTTCAGTGTGGGAAGTTTGCCCCAATTCTGTCATTCGTGGAGTTCAGAATGCAATTTGATTGTAGGTGAACTTTGAATCCCAGTGACTACAACTCCCAAATATCAAGGTCTATTTCCCCCAAACTCCATCTGTGATCATATTTGGGCGTATTGAGTAGGCCTGGGTAACAACGGAAAAATTTGTTTCTAAAATCGATTCGTTTTTTGGGGGGTTTTGCGTTTTGTTATTTAAAATAATTACAAAATTTTCCTTTTAAAAAGTTCGATATTTACGAAATTTCGTAAATGGTAAAAAATTAACGAATTGATTTCCGAAACAATAACGAATCGATTCGTTAATGGCGGACACGACCGCGAAATACGCTAAAAAACCTCCAAAACCTTCTGAAGCTTCCCTCTCCCTCTGTTGTTGACTGTTGGTGTGATATTATAATTTTTTTCACTAATTAAACCATAAAACTGGCCCAGACATGCGGAAATAATAACGAAACGACCTCAGAACAATAACGAAACGAATACAATAACGAAATACGAAGCATTTACAAAACGTATTTAAAAATTCGTGTTTTTTTAATAATTGCTCCAGAATGGTTCGTTGTCGTTTTGTAATTGAAAAAATTAACGAATTATTAACGAATTACGAATTAACGAAACGAAACCGCCCAGGCCTAGTATTGAGTGCTTGTGCCAAGTTTGGTCCAGATCCATCATTGTTTGAGTCCACAGGGCTCTCTGGATGTAGGTGAACTACAACTCCAAAACCCAAGGCCAATACCCACCAAACCCTTCCAGTATTTGCTGATGGTAATGGGAGTTCTGTGTGCCAAGTTTGGCTCAATTCAATTGTTGATGTAGTTCAGAATGCTCTTTGATTGTAGGTTAGCTATCAATCCCAGAAACTACAACTCCCAAATGACAAAATCATAATTTTTTGAGTGATGGTCACTCCTTGTGTTGTGAGACATTTTGTTGCCAAATTTGGTGTGATATCGTTCATTGGTCCTTTTGTTTTTAAGGTACTCATTATGCACAGAGCATTTTTATATATATAGATGATGATGATGATTATGATTATTATTATTGACACAAAAACACATAATGACATAGCAAACAAGATATATATACTGGATTTTATATCAAAAAATCACATGCCACACACTTCCCAAGCGTCTAGGACTGTGTGATGTATTTTCGAATGATGTGCACAGATCCAAGTAAGGTGGCCTTTTGCCGTTGACAGATCATGATTTTGTCAATGTTTATTGTTTCCAAATGCTATCTGAGATCTTTTGGCATGGCACCCAGTGTGCTGATGACCACTGGGACCACCTGTACTGGTTTATGGCTGAGCCTTTCCAGTTTGATTTTGAGGTCCTGATAATGCCTGAGTTTTCCCTATTGTTTTTTGTCAATTCGACTGTCACCTGGTATGGCGACATCAGGGATGGAATTGCCAAATGATGCGAAATTTTGCCAAGAAGCTGTTATAATATTTTGTTGCAGATCCCACATATTAAAATAAAATTTCCAAAAGGTAGATTATTCCTATAAGGGGTTTGAGTGGAGACCGCACCACACTTTACGCCATGCATTTTTGAACGGTAGGATTTTATGAACGCTCTAGTGCAGTGTTTCTCAACCTTCCTAATGTCGAGACCCCTATGTTGTGGTGACCCCCAACCATAACATTATTCTCGTTGTGACTTCATAACTGTAATTTTGCTCCTGTTGTGAATTGTAATGTAAATATCCGATATGCAGGATGTATTTTCATTCACTGGACCAAATTTGGCACAAATACCCAATACACCCAAATTGGAGTACTGGTGTGGTTGGGCAAGGGGGGATTGAATTTGTCATTTGGGAGTTGTGGTTGCTGGGATTTATAGTTAACCTTCAATTAAAGAGCATTTGGAATTCCACCAAAGATGGAATTGAACCAAACTTGGTACACAGAACTCCCATTACCAACAGAAAATACTGGAAGGGTTTGGTGGGCATTGACCTTGAGTTTTAGAGTTGTAGTTTGTAGGGCTGGGCGGTTTCGTTTCGTTAATTCGTAATTCGTTAATAATTCGTTATTTTTTTTCAATTACAAAACGATAACGAACCATTCTGGAGCAATTTTTTTTAAAAACGAATTTTTAAACACGTTTTGTAAATGCTTCGTATTTCGTTATTGTATTCGTTTCGTTATTGTTCTGAGGTCGTTTCGTTATTATTTCCGCATGTCTGGGGCAAGTTTTTTGTTTAATTAGTGAAAAAAAATTATAATATCACACCAACAGTCAACAACAGAGGGAGAGGGAAGCTTCAGAAGTTTTTGGAGGTTTTTTAGCGTATTTCGCGGTCGCGTCCGCCATTAACGAATCGATTCGTTATTGTTTCGGAAATCGATTCGTTAATGTTTTGTAATTTTTTTCACATTTACGAAATTTCGTAAATATCGAACTTTTTAAAAGGAAAATTTTGTAATTATTTTAAATAACGAAACGCAAAACCCCCTAAAAAACGAATCGATTTTAGAAACAAATTTTTCCGATGTTACCCAGGCCTAGTAGTTTGCCTACACCCAGAGAGCACTGTGGACTCAACCAATGGTAGATCTGTACCAAACTTGGCACAAATGCTCAATATGCCGAAATGTGAACACTGGTGGAGTTTGGAGAAAATAGTCCTTGGCATTTGGGAGTTGCTGGGATTTACAATCAAAGAGCATTCTGTACCCCACCAATGATACAATTGGGCCAAACTTCCCACACAGAACCTTCATAACCAAAAGCAAATACTGCATTTTCTGATGGTCTTTGGCGACCCCTCTGACACCCCCTTGCGACCCCCCCAGGGGTCCCGACCCCCAGGTTGAGAAACACTGCTCTAGTGCTTTTTTATTAAAATATGACTAATACTATTTCTGAGAAAGGTTCATGCTTGGCTCCACGAATGCTTCTCAGGTACACAGACAACCATCGTCGACCGCAATGCAAATGTTTTCAACGCCCTCCCTGCCGCTCTCCACGGCAACTCCAGACGTATAATTTATTAATAAAGTGCTCCTTTTATAAGGGAGAGTTAATCTAGCCTATAGAAGCCCTCGAAAGGAAGAGCTCACTCAACCAGAGGCCCTTCAGAGCACAAACACCACTTGTATAAAATATCGCACAATATTATTTTATACCTCTCGTTTCAAAGGGCTGTGTACTTTCCCCCCATTAGACTAACAAATTACAGCAATTGTGGTCAGTAATGTGGAGGTTTCTCTGCAGAGTCGGTGCCTCCCGGGAGGAAGGAAAGCAGAGGGGTGTTAAAGCAACGGTGCCTGCCACACAGTGCGCAAAGCCGCTTGGTAATGCGCAGCGATGGAAAGCTAAAGGCGTCCAGGTCAAACTTTACTGCAGATATTCACCTGCCATAGACTTCTGTCTTTGACTGCGGGAAATTGCTTTTTGTGCCAGAATCCCTTTGCTGGCACAATCAATACAGTAGCTTGAGTCTGAAGGCTTACCTACATCACCCAAAACTCCCATGTTCACTGCAAATGAAAGACATTGTGGGAAGGTAACGGCGTTCCATGCAGTCATGCTGGCCACATGACCTTGGAGGCATCTACGGACAATACCGGCTCTTCAGCTTAGAAATGGAGACGAGCACCAACCCCCAGAGTTGGATGCAACTAGACTTAACATCAGGGGAAAACCTTTACCTTTACCTTTATGTGTATCTACATTAGCAGGTAGACATAATACACATCTGTATTCTCCTTTGCCATAGTTTCAGTGATCCATTCCACCACCCCCCCCCCCCCCCCACTGGACTGGATCACGAGGCCACCATATCCCGGAAGCAGCTATGTATTTTGCATTATTGGCCTGACCTAGAGCTCACATTCAATCATTTCCCATTAACAAAATGATAACTAATTTATATCATGATTGAAATACAGCAAGGCATAACATTACTCTCTTCATAATAGAATTGTCACTTTTAGATGCATTATTTTGTAAGACCACAAGGCTATATTAATTTATAGCCTTGTTTATTTATTTAATACATTTATATTCCGCCGTTCTCACCCGAAGGGGGCTCAAGGCAGAGCACAACATATATATTCCAAAAAATGAAGGAAACACTGAATAGCATTCCATGGACACAGATACTAAAAGACAAGGGAGTTACGGATGGATGGGAGTTTCTCAAGAGTGAAATACTCAAGGCGCAATTGCAAACCGTGCCAACAAAGAGAAAAAATAGGACAAGTGCAAAGAAGCCAGAATGGATGTCCAAAGAACTTCTAACTGTGCTAAGACACAAAAGAGACATGCACAAGAAGTCGAAAAAGGGAGAAATCACCAAAGAAGAATTCAAACAAATAGCCAACACCTGTAGGGAAAAGGTCCGCAAGGCTAAAGCACAAAACGAGCTCAGGTTTGCCAGGGACATTAAAAACAATAAAAAGGGCTTCTTTTCTTATGTCAGTAGAAAAAGGAAAAACAAGGAGGAGATAGGGCCTCTTCGAGGAGAAGATGGGGCAATGTTGACAGGGGATAGGGAAAAGGCAGAACTAATTAATGCCTTCTTTGCCTCGGTCTTCTCACAAAAAGAAAGTCATCTTCAACCTCAGCAAGACGGAGTGGATGAGGGATTAGAGGACATCCAACCCCAAATTGGGAAACAAGTCGTCCAGGAATACCTGGCTGCTCTTGTAGTTTGAAGCCATTGTTCCGCGTCCTAGTCTCCAGGGAAGCAGAAAACAAGCTTGCTCCCTCTTCCCTGTGGCTTCCTCTCACATATTTATACATGGCTATCATATCCCCTCTCAGCCTTCTCTTCTTCAGGCTAAACATGCCCAGCTCCTTAAGCCGCTCCTCATAGGACTTGTTCTCCAGATCCTTGATCATTTTACAAACCATGATGGATTGTATGCATCCACAAACTTGGCACGAATCCTCAACATGCCCAAATGTGAACACTGCTGGAATTTGAGGAAAATAGACCTTGATATTTGTGAGTTGTATTTGCTGGGATTTATAGTTCACCTACAATCAAAGAGCATTCTGAACCTCACCAACAATAGAATTGGGCCAAACTTCCCACAAAGAACCCACCATGACTAATGGAAAATACTCTGTTTTCTGATGGTTTTTGGCGACCCCTCTGACAACCCCTCATGACCCCCCCAGGGGTCCCGACCCCCAGGTTGAGAAACACTGATATAGATGTTAAACAAGTTATTTATTTATTTATTTATTTTATTTATATACCGCTTTTCTCAGCCCTCAGGTGACTCAAAGCGGTGAACAACATCAATACTAATATCACGAGACAAGTATAGGGCAATTAAAAACAATTGTAACATAAATCATTAAACGTCCGTATAACAATCATTAGCGCCTCAACAGTAAAATCAGAATCCAGTCTCATCATCCATTATTCCGTATTCCTATATTCAATTACACTGTTTAATTAAAAGCCAGGTCTTCACTTTCCTCCGAAACACCAGCAGGGAGAGGGCCGATCTGTTATCTGCAGGCAGGGCGTTCTACAGCCGAGGGGCCACCACTGAGAAGGCCCTGTCTCTCGTCCCCGCCAGGCGCGCCTGTGATGCAGGCGGGACAGAGAGCAGGGCCTCCCCAGATGATCTTAGTGTCCTAGCCGGTTCATGGGAGGAGATGCGTTTGGAGAGGTAAGTAGGGTCGGAACTGTTTAGGGCTTTATAGGCTAACACCAGCACTTTGAATTGTGCCCGGTAGCAAACTGGCAGCCAGTGGAGCTTGCGCAATAGAGGAGTTGTATGCTCCCTGAGTGCTGCTCCTGTTAGCATCCTGGCTGCCGATTGTTGGACCATTTGAAGCTTCCGAGCAGTCTTCAGAGGCAACCCCACAGTTGCAGTAGTCTATACGGGATGTAACCAGAGCGTGGACTACCGTGGCCAAGTCAGACTTCCCAAGGTACGGCGCACAAGTTTTAACTGTGCGAATGCTCCCCTGGTCACCGCTGAAACCTGGGGTTCCAGGCTCAGCGACGAATCCAAGATCACACCCAAGCTGCGAACCTGCCAAATGGTGAAGAAGGAATATGTACTCAAGTCTTAGCTTTGATGTGTATGTTACATTGAGGACAATGGGAAAGAATGTGTGCTTTGTACCACAGGCAGATGACTTGTGGCACTCATAGTTGTTGTTTTTTTTTTCTTGTAATTATTTTCAAGAATGAGAAAGTAGTTGCTTTTCAAATAACTACTACTCTAAATGTAACCAACTACTTTTGGGATCTTGCAAAGATTGCACAACTAATTAAAAAGTAATGTTTCAAGCTCTGGCCTGATTTCGCAAGTGCCTTTTTCATGTGCCGATGGAATCATCTGAAGTCCTAATGTGCCTCTTCAAGCGGCTCTTGAACATAAAGCGGCTTTCATTGGTATTTAATTTCTTCACAAACGTTGCCTTCTTCTCGCCTCCCCTTCCTCCAAATTGCTTTTTAGACTTAGGAAGGTGGCTGACCTGTCTAATTATTCCACATTACATGTATAGGTAAGTGTTCTCTCAAGGTATTTGAAATGATTTTTCCTCCCCAAAAATGAAGTGTCTGAACATTACGGCAAAATGGCCCAGAGTTGAAACATTTTAATGGAATGGGAATTTGAATGTCTGCACTTGAAAGTCTGGTTTATTTTGACTAGATTGCTTTTCTCCACGGTCGTCCCTGACCTCCTGCATTACTCTCAGTGGATTATTTTTTTTTCCACCAAGGGAGATTTCTAAGCATGGACCAGAGTAGATAAGTGATATGGTCAAAATCACTACGAGCAAGCCCTCGAATTACTGACCACTTTAATAGCTCCTGCTGACCTCTAAATGAAACTTCACCTTTGGTTATTAACATGTCTTTCCACTTTTATGATTTTTTTGGAACATAATTTGTCACAGTTTTTATCTGCTCAGAGCAAACGTTAGGCTTTTAAAAACTGAGTTATCTTTTTTACAACTGCTAACAATTACACATCACAGAACAGACCGGTCGGAAAAACCAATTACGGAACGACCCGCGCAGAAAGCGTATTCAGTGTTGGGAAATTTTGAATTATAGATTTTTGAAGCCTAGCCATGTGGCAGAGCCGTGCGGAGGAAATGGAAAGGAGAGTCTGCGTTTGGGAATAGCTTGTAAGATCTCGGAGATAAGATAAGGGATGCAGAAATTAATTGCCCTTGTTTTGTATTAGGAGATCGGCAGTGTTGTTTTCAAAGTGCACTGCAAGCTGTGGCTGAATCTTTTGTATCAGAAAGCAACACCCTTCTTATTCACAGTGTTGCCATTTTTAACCACTGATCCTAGATCGCTGATATTATGATTTTTTTCGTGTCAGGAATGACTTGAGAAACTGTGAGTTGCTTCTGGTGTGAGAGAATTGGATGTTGCCCAGGGGATGCCTGGATATTTTACCATCTTGTAGAAGGCCTCTCTCATGTCTTTGCATGAGAAGCTGGAGCTGACAGGTGGGAGCTCACCCTGCTCCCCAGATTTGAACCACCGACCGTTCAGTCTGCAGTCTTGCCACCACAAGGGCTTAACGCATTGCACCACTGAGGGCTGATTCCACCTGCGTCACAGGCCCGTTTGGTGGGGACGCGTGACAGGGCCTTTTCTGTGGTGGCCCCCCGACTCTGGAACACCCTCGCCAAAGACCTTAGACAGGCCCCTACATTGGCAGTCTTTAGAAAGAATTTGAAGACCTGGCTGTTCCGATGTGCCTTTCCAGAATAGGAATCTTCAATAACAAGTCCCAGAAGCACTTTATTAGAAGATTGCTGCACACCGCACACTGCACTTGCCCTATAATCCTTACATATCACCTGTCACATCAGCACTTTTAACCTTGTACCCATTACTCTGGCCTGGCCCAGTTTTATTGTGTCTTGGTGTATTGTTTATTGCTTGTTGTTTAATATTGCTTTAACTGTTTTTGATTAGCTTTAGGTGTTGTATTGTTATGTTGTGTATTGAGGCCTTGGCCTTTGTAAGCCGCATCGAGTCCTTCGGGAGATGCTAGCGGGGTACAAATAAAGTTAATAATAATAATAATAATGAGGGCTCCACCATTCTATGTGTCACACTGCCAGGGCTCTGCCTCATACAGGTAGAGATGAACCAAACAATCATTATTTATTTATTTATTTATTTATTTAAAACATTTATATTCTGCCGTTTTTACCCCAAAGGGGACTCAGGGCTGTAGAAGGCCTCTCTCATGTTTTCGCATGAGAAGCTGGAGCTGACAGATGGGAGCTCACCCTGCTCCCCAGATCTGAACCACTGACCGTTCAGTCTGCAGTCTTGCCACCACAAAGGTTTAACCCATTGTGCCACCGAGGGCTCCACCATTTTATATATCACGATGCCAGGGCTCTGCCGTATACACGTAGAGAAGAACCAAACAATCATTATTTAGGTTGTTGTAGGTTTTTTCGGGCTATATGGCCATGTTCTGGAGGCAATTTTTCTCCTGACGTTTCGCCTGCATCTATGACAAGGATCCTCAGAAGTAGTGAGGTCTGTTGGAAGTAGGAAAAATGGGATGACCAGGGTGAGACAAAGGACTTTTGTCTGCTGGGGCTAGATGTGAATGTTTCAGCTGATCGTAGCACCCAGGCACGCATCAAGGAACATGAAAGGCACTGCAAACTACTCCAACCAGAGAAATCAGCCATAGCAGAGCACCTGATGAACCAAACTGGACACAGCATATTATTTGAGAACACAGAAGTGCTGGACCACTCTCACAACCACCATGCCAGACTACACAGAAAAGCCATTGAAATCCACAAGCATGTGGACAATTTCAACAGAAAGGAAGAAACCATGAAAATGAACAAAATCTGGCTACCAGTATTAAAGGACTCAAAAATCACAACAGCAAAACAACAGAGGGGAAACAAACAGGCACATAAAATCACTCTCAACAAGGGATTCCCCCCGGGCACTTCCAAGCCATTGAATGCTAATCCAGGTGATCAGCTGAAACATTCACAGCTAGCCCCAGCAGACAAAAGTCCTTTGTCTCACCCTGGTCATTCCACAGATATATAAACCCATGTTTCCTACTTCCAACAGACCTCACTACCTCTGAGGATGCTTGCCATAGATGCAGGCGAAACGTCAGGAGAAAAATTGCCTCCAGAACATGGCCATATAGCCCAAAAAAACCTACAACAACCCAGTGATTCCAGCCATGAAAACCTTCGACAATACATTGAATCATTATTTATTTATTATTTATTTAAAACATTTATATTCTGCCCTTTTCACCCCAAAGGGGACTCAGGGCTGTAGAAGGCCTCTCTCATGTCTTCGCATGAGAAGCTGGAGCTGACAGATGGGAGCTCACCCTGCTCCCCAGATTTGAACCACCGACCGTTCAGTCTGCAGTCTTGCCACCACAAGGGTTTAACCCACTGCGCCACTGAGGGCTCCACCATTTTATGTATCACGATGCCAGGGCTCTGCCCTATATGGGTAGAGATGAACCAAACAATCATTATTTATTTATTATTTATTTAAAACATTTATATTCCGCCCTTCTCACCCCGAAGGGAACTCAGGGCGGAGCACAGCATATACATGGCAAACATAATATTTAATACCGATAATACTATCTACTGTGCTAATAATATAACATATTGTATGTATATATATATATCTTGTAAGCCACTCTGAGTCCCCTTGGGGTGAGAAGGACGGCATATAAATGTTGTAAACAAACAATCAAACAATCAAAACAATAAAGGCAAACTGTAGGTGAAAAATACTTGCAAGGATGAATAATTTCAGCACAGCATGAGGCTACAATATACATAACCACACACACACATAGACATGGTTGTGTTTCCCAGACCACATATGTTCTTTCAGTTGAGGTTTTGTTTTAATTATTCTTTACATTGCAACTGGGGTACATCCTATTAACAGCAGTTCAGCATGTGTTAAGAACTCCCACTAGTAAACTTCAAAGCAAATCATACCCCGTCCCTCCTCCTCTCTCGTGCTCAGTATGTCAAAAGCATTTGTTTTAATCAGACTTACAACTTCATTATCGTGACTGAACACAGAGCAACTGGGTGTTGTGGCTTGTATGTTGTGGCGTAACATTAATTCAACCAGAACTTCCATCTAGCCTGGCGACAAAGAATCCTTGAGTGATAATTGTTTGCAGTGGCAAATGTCTCAGTGTCATTCTTACATTAGCGAAAGCATTTTTAATCAGCGGCCTGTTGCTTCCTCCTCCAATTTGTTTCCCACTCACTGTGATTTCAAGATCGGCGTGGCGTAACAGGAAGGAGGAATTTACTACCTGAACTCATTCTCTGGAATAAGGGGGGGGGGGGATGGTGGTAGAGGGAAATAACATTGTGTCACTCCAGGGGCGGCTCGTCCATTACGCGAAGTAAGCGGTCGCAGAACACTTTTTTTTGCCAGGGGCACAGAGGCGCCTCTGTAAATGCCCCTCGACCGCCACTTGAGGAGCGACCCCTCAGCTCACAACAGCCCTAGCAGTCCGGGGGGAGCCTCAGCTTTCTTGCCTCGTTGCCAGGCGATCCTCTTCCCAAAGGGGCCAGGCCCTTGAGCTTCGCCTAGCCCCTCTTGTTTCTGCTCCACCCGGCCACCGGGTGCGCGAGCAGAGCCGGTGCTCAATCGTTCTCCGCATTCGATCCCTTCCCCATGACCGGCTCCCTTTCCCAATCCCCCGGCGCTCCACCCGCCTCCTCTCCTCTCCCCAATCTGGCCTGCTTCAGGTCCCGAGGCGTGTCTGAAGACCCCAGCGTGCGCACCAAAAGTCGCCTCTTCTCCTGACTTTCTCTTCAGCCATTGGGACCGAGAGAGAGAGAGAGAGAGAGAGCCCCTCCGGCTGGAGGTATCTCCCACCTCCGCTCCCTCCTTTGTTTTTGCGCCTACCTTCAGGAAAGGTGGGCATCTCCACCTCTCTCTGTGTGTGTGTCTTGGTCCCATTGGCTGAGGAGAAAGTTACAGGTCAAAGGCCAGGGGTTCAAGCAGGCATCTCCCAGCTTCACTATCTGGGATCGACCCTCCAGGAAGGACCGAAGCCACAACAAGACCGTGCCCCCGAGACCCATCCCAGAGAGTCGTCCCAGAAGGATACCATGATCGATGGTATCGAAAGCCGCTGAGATATCCAAGAGAACCAACAGAGTCACACTCCCCCTGTCCAGCTCTCTGCAGAGGTCATCCATCCTTGCAGACGTCCAATTCTTTCACACCAGAAGTGATTTGCAGTTTTTCAAGTCACTCCTGACACGAAAAAAAAATATCCAAAAAGCAAACCTTGATTTTGCCATTTTATATAAGGGATATTATTTGACTAGGCTTTTATATATAATGGGACATGAGTATCCACATATTTTTGTATCCAGACAGGTTCTTGGAACCAAACACCTAACAGATACCAAGGGCCCACGGTACCGTTTTTTGTGATGACTCTCCATTCTGAGAAAAAGGCAGGATAAATAATATAATTTCTCAAATAAATAAATAATTATGCCCAGCAAGGTTTCTTGGGATGTCGCCATATACTGTTGTTAAGCAACCGTATAAACGGCTCAATGACACATTAAAAATGAAATAAAGAAGTGTCACTAAAATATCTATTACCTGAAGCAGGAAAAAAAAGAGGAAGAAAGAAGAAAGAAATCACTTCTCTTCCGCCTCTTATTTAATCTTCTGTCCTCGTATGACTGACATGTAGTCGGAGAAGCGTGTAAAATGACAAATGTTTTATAATTAGTATATTGGGAATTCTTATCCTTAAGAGAAGTGTAACTGACAACACACCGTAAGAGAGATGGCACTAGGGAGGGATGAACGGCACAACTTCAACTCCAGGCGCTGTAAACAACGAAAGACTATTTTTCAATTAGAAAAAACATCCCTCTCCTCTTCGCACATACCTTTTTCCAGGGGCTGTTGTTCCCATATGGCAGTGCTGTCCCTGGGCTAGTAGCATATGTACGGATAGGGGATTTTTATGACTGATTCTTAGTAAGATTTATGGAGCTGATCCATGATCAGCCATTTTTCACAAAGTGGAAAAGCGGGAGGAAAGAGGTGCTGGGGAAGAGAAGGGTCGGAAACACCAGACTATATGGTTTAGAAGCATGTTCTGTGCCAATAAGAAGGAAAAAAGGCATTGTTTTCAGACAACTAAACAAATTAAAAATGCAAATCAAGGAACATACAGGCAGTCCCCAAGTTATGAATAACAAAGATTCTATAGCAGTGGTAAGGCATTAACACTCTTTGACGTAAAATGCTAAAGCTGTACATCTGTATGTGCTGCAAGACAACTGAACCCCTCTCTTTGGGATTGCAGCAGTCCCTATTATTATTATTAATAATAATAATAATAGTAATAATTTTATATTTATTTATTTATTTACTATTTTTGTATACCGCCCCTCTCAGCCTCGAGGCGGTTTATATTTGGCAATCAATGCCCCACAAGATAAAATACAGTAGAAAACAATTACATATAGTATAAACCGTGTAAAAACAATAAACAATTAAAATAATAAAAATACAGTTCTCAGCATCTCATCATTAAAATCATTTTTCATTGGATTGTCCTGTCGTTCCATGAGTCTCAATTAATCAGTTATACTGTGTCTGCACATGCCTGCTTGAACAGCCAAGTCTTAATTCTCTTTCAAAATGTCAGGAGGGAGGGGGATGATCTGATGCCCCCTAGGGAGGGTGTTCCATAGCCGAGGGGCCACCGCTGAGAAGGCCCTGTCTCGGAATTGTGCTCGGAATTGGATAGGCAGCCAGTGGAGCTGACATAACAGAGGGGTGGTATGCTCCCTGTATGACGCTCCGTTGAGTACTCTGGCTGCCTCCCACTGGACTAATTGAAGTTTCCGAACAGTCTTCAAAGGCAACCCCACGTAGAGTGCATTGCAGTAATCTAATCGGGATGTAACAAGAGCGTGGACCACTGTGGCCAGATCAGACTTCCCAAGGTACAGGCGCAGCTGGCGCACAAGTTTTAATTGTGCAAAAGCTCTCCCGGCCACAGCCGAGACCTGGGATTCCAGGCTCAGCGATGAGTCCATGATCACTCCCAAGCTGCGAACCTGCGTCTTCAGGGGGAGTGTAACCCCGTCCAGCACAGGCTGTAACCCTATGCCCTGTTCGGCCTTACGACTGACCAGTAGGACCTCTGTCTTGTCTGGATTCAATTTCAATTTGTTAGCTCTCATCCAGTCCGACACAGCAGCCAAGCACCGGTTCAAGGTCTGGACAGCCTCCTTGATGACATGTGAGAAGGAGTGACAGATTTGGACATAACACCTCATTCCGAAACTCCGAATGATCTCCCTCAGCGGCTTCATGTAGATGTTAAATAACATGGGGACAGGACTGAACCCTGTGGGACTCCACACAACAACGGTTGTGGGGCCGAACAGGTGTCACCCAATAACACCTTCTGGGACTGTCCCTCAAGAAAGGATCGGAGCCATTGCAGAGCAGTGCCCCCGAGCCCCATATCTATGAGGCGTCCCAGGAGGATACCGTGATTGACGGTATCGAAGGCCGCTGAGAGGTCCAGCAGAACTAACAGGGACACACTCCCCCTGTCCAGTTCCCGGCAAAGATCATCTACCAAGGCGACCAAGGCTGTCTCAGTTCCATGTCCCGGCCTAAAGCCTGACTGTGCTTTATACACATTTGCCAAACAGATATGACATCATTTTTACCTTTTCAATAAGGTTATGGTGATATACAAAGAACTATTCGAATGGAATAAAGAAACAAATGAGGAAAAAGAATATATGAAAAGATGGAAAGAAAACATTGGAAGGAATATAAAAATAGAGGAATGGGAAGAAATTTGGACTAGGAAATTGAAATATGCGTATGCATCTGATCTAAAAGAAAATTAGATAAAAATATCACACAGATGGTATATGACACCCCATAAATTAGGAAAGTGTTACAAAAATGTCAACACAGAATGTTGGAAGTGTAGAAAGAAAGAGGGTACATATTTCCACATGTGGTGGACATGCGAAAAAGCAAAGACCTATTGGAAGAGGATACAGGAGATACTGAAAAAAGTATTAGACATAGATATTCATTTAAAACCTGAACTATTTTTGCTGGGAATGATGGAACAAAAAATGGAGAAAAACACAGACAAATTGTTGTTTCTGTTAACCACAGCAGCTAGAATCTGTTACGTAAAATTATGGAAAAAACAAGAAATACCAGACATAGAAGATTGGTTAGAAAAAGTACTCGATATTAGAATCATGGACAGACTTACTTATCTGCTATCCAGATACAAGGATACACCGATAAAAGAGACAAATTAGATGAAAGTTACAGAATATTTAAAAGAAAAAAACTATAAACTTATGGAATCAACCCCATATGAAAGAAAGAGAGAAGGATTATAATAAAGAAATACAAAAGAGAAAGAGAAATAAAAAGGGAAAAGGAGAACACCTCACAGAAGATACGCAGGAAGTCATGAAGAAATTTGTTTTTAATTTTTTTTTCTTTTTTCTTCTTCTTTTTATTCTTTTTTCTCTTTCTCTTTTTCGCCCTTCCAAGGACATTTTTTTTCTTATTTTTATTTTTATTATTATTATTTTACTATCTTTGTTTTCTTTACTCTCTTTGATTTTGATTTTAATTTATGTTATAGAAAATTTCAATGAAGATTATTAAAAAAAGAAAAGAAGGAATGTAGAGAGAAGAAAGAGTATGGAGAAAGAACACCAGGTTAGAATGTGTTTCTGTCCTGTGTTATTGTATGCAAACCTGAGATCCTTATATGGGAGAGGGACATCGACTTTCAATCTATATAAATAAAAATGTAATGTTCGTTTGTGGTATTCACAGAACTCAAAAACCTCTGGACGAATTGACACCAAATTTGGACACAAGACACCTAACAACCCAATGTAGGTCCTTCACTCAAAAAAATGATTTTGTCATTTGGGAGTGGTAGTTGCTGGGATTTATAGTTCACCTAAAATCAAAGAACATTCTGAACCCCACCAACGATGGAATTGAACCAAACTTGGGATCAGTTCTCCCATGACCAACAGAAAATACTGGAAGGGTTTGGTGGGCAGTGTCCTTTGGTTTGGGAGTTGTAGTTCACCTACATCCAAAGATCAGTGTGGACTCAAACAATGATGGATCTGGACCAAACTCTACTAGAATACTCAATATGCCCAAATGTGAACATTGGTGGAGTTTGGGGAAAATAGAATCTTGACATTTGGGAGTTGTAGTTGCTGGGTATAAAGAAGATAAGAGGTCTTATATTGTATGTGACAGGGGGGAACCTTTCTTTTCTATCCCACTACTGCCACCAATGTAAAAGAATATACGAGGGAATTACAGGTGATGAGAGAGAACGGTTTGTGTGTAATGGTAGGTTTGCTGCCACCACCCCAAATTACAGTTTGAGGAATTATCTTGTTGTTGTACTTGAGGTAAAATGTCCCTATACACCGGCTCTTCCTTTTGGCTCCTTTTCTGGTGACTGCACTGTAAAGATGTGGAGGCTGACTGGATCTAACCTTATATGATGAAACAAGGCTGAGGCAGATTAACAGTAAACTAGAGAACAGGTTTATTGAAGTATTTGAAGCAAACAACTGACTACTGAGAGGTACATACACGTAATTTGTTTCTGAAGCACAGACTTATTAAGCAAATGGTTTCTTTAGAAGGAGTAACTTTTCCTTAACATGAGCTACTTTCCTCACTCTATCCTGTAATATGTAACAGTGTGTTTCTTTGGTCAGCCGCCCCTGGCTGCCTTCCAGAGTATCTAGGTTTCCCCTGGACTACTCTGAACTTTAGGGAAATAAACCCACTTGTATTCTGTCCTAATACAAGTGAACAAGCCTTCACTCTGACTGCCCTAGTCAAACTACACAGAAGCACTTGCTCTTTAATTATTCCCTAACAGGCTAATTCCTAGCTCACTAAGAAACTCTCTTCTCCTTGTCTGAAATCCTAATCTTTTCTCTCCTAGATCAAATCCTTCTCTCTCCCCCTTCTGTCAGAAATGACAGCCTATTTACACTCTCCTTCAACTCCTCCCCTTGGGGTCTGAACCAATCAGGAGTTAACTGACTCCTCCCCTTGCCTCTCTGCCTATACCATCATGTCTGTCATCTTGAGCTGCCTTCCCAACATGGAGGCCAGCTCACTGACTTCCAGGTTGTGGCCTACGAAGAAAAGGTATGAGTTCATTACACTGGGATTTACAGTTCACCTACAATCACATAGCATTCTGAACCCCACCAATGATAGAATTGGGCCAAACCTCCCACACAGAACCCCCATGTGGGCCACAGCAATGCGTGCTGGGGGAAGGCTAGTACATTAATAAAATTATATCTCTTATGAAACTGGGCTTTCTATTAATAAATACTAGGGCTGGGCAACCACGGAAAAATTTGTTTCTAAACTCGATTCATTTTCTGGGGTTTTTTGCGTTTCGATATTTAAAAGAATTCCGAAATTTTTCTTTAAAAAAGTTTGATATTTACAAAATTTCGTAAAATTACGAAACGAATACGAAACGAATACGAATCGATTCGTTAATGGCGGACGCGACCGTGCAATACGCTAAAAAACCTCCATATGGGACAGGGGGAACTTCTGAAGCTTCCCTCTCCCTCTGTTGTTGACTGTTGGTGTGATATTTATAATTTTTTTTCACTGATTAAACAAACAACAGCTATAAAACTTGCCCCAGACATGCGGAAATAATAACAAAACGATTTCGAAATGATTTCGAAACGAATACGAAACAAATATGAAATGAATACGAAACGAATTGAAAAATTCGTTTCATTTTTTAGATGCTCCTGAATGGTTCGTTATCGCTTCGTAACCAAAAAAAATAACGAATTTTTAACGAATTACGAAATTACGAAACGAAACTGCCCAGCCCTAATAAATACATAAATACATCTGACAACAAAAAATAAGGTTATGGTGCACTTATTTCTAATAGGTTGTGGAATTTCCTATATTTATTTACAAAAGCTCACACATCCTTTAATATCCTAGCAGGTTCATGTGCTCTAAAATTCCTGGAATTGTAAAGCACATGATACTGTAGATGTATCTATCCAAGAGAGAAAGAGGGAATTTGAAAGACACAGAAAATAAGCAATTTGACCAATGATGTGCCTGGTAGGCTTCTGAGACCGCCAAGCATGTTGCAATCATTTCAACTTGAAGTCATTTTGGGGGAGAAATCAATGAGATTGATCATTCAGATGCCTTACTTAGAGGGGTGGATCATCGTCTTTAGAGAGCAAACCATGTGTTTTTGTTCCAGATGTAGGTGACACATAACCACCATGGGATGATGCCCATTTCCGAAAGGTGAGAGAGGATGAAATAGTGGGCTGGGACGGTCTTTGTTTTACATGACAGAAGAGGAAAATTGTCAGTTGTAAAATCCTGAAAAGCAGTTATTGCTGGAGTTCAATATGGATGCTTAAACACTTCCTGCCATGCAGCTGAGCGTCCCTGTCCTCAGTCAAAATGGTATTCTCGCTTCCCTTTCTTACTTTTAGACACTTTCTTTATTGCTAATTCAGATATATTCCATATCCTTTTGTTGTTGGAGCAATACAATTGAGAACACCAGGGGAATCCTTTTATTTGTGAGTGGGCTAGGGTCGCCTCCTGTCTGGTTATCCTGGAGAGGGTCAAGAAGTCATTGGCAAATGATTATTCTAAAAAATGACACAACAAATCATAACATGGTTTTTAGATGAAGTAGAGCGGATCCCAAGTATATCTGTGAAGAAGCAAGCCTTTATGGAGAGGAAACTACCATATATACTCAAGTATAAGCCAACCCGAATATAAGCCGAGGCACTTAATCTATCTATCTATCTATTAGGGCTGGGCGGTTTCGTTTCGTTAATTCGTAATTCGTTAATAATTCGTTAATTTTTCCAATTACAAAACGATAACGAACCATTCTGGAGCAATTTTTAAAAAAAACGAATTTTTAAACACATTTTGTAAATGCTTCGTATTTCGTTATTGTATTCGTTTCGTTATTGTTCTGAGGTCGTTTCGCTATTATTTCCGCAAGTCTGGGGAAAGTTTTTTGTTTAATTAGTGAAAAAAATTATAATATCACACCAACAGTCAGCAACAGAGGGAGAGGGAAGCTTCAGAAGTTTTTGGAGGTTTTTTAGCGTATTTCGCGGTCGCGTCCGCCATTAACGAATCAATTCGTTATTGATTCGGAAATCGATTCGTTAATGTTTTGTAATTTTTTTCACATTTACGAAATTTCGTAAATATCGAACTTTTTAAAAGGAAAATTTTGTAATTATTTTAAATATCGAAACAAAAAAACCCCCCAAATACAAATCGATTTTAGAAACAAATTTTTCCGTTGTTACCCAGGCCTACTATCTATATATATAAATGCTCTGTGTGTAATGAGTACCTTAAAAACAAAAGAACCAATGAATGAAATCACACCAAATTTGCCAACAAAATGTCTCACAACACAAGGAGTGACCATCACTCAAAAAATATGATTTTGTCATTTGGGAGTTGTAGTTGCTGGGATTTATAGTTCACCTGCAATCAAAAGAGCATTCTGAACTCCATCAATGATGGAATTGAACCAAACTTGGCTCACAGAACTCCCATGACAAACAGAAAATACTGGAAGGGTTTGGTGGGCATTGACCTTGAGTTTGGGAGTTGTAGTTCACCTACATCCAGAGAGCACTGTGGACTCAAACAATGATGGATCTGGACCAAACTTGGAAAAAGCACTCAATAAGTAACTCCTTCCTTCATTCCGTTTTCTTCTTTCCTTTCTTCCTTCTCTACCTGTTTACTTCCTTCCTTAGCTGTTTGCTTTCATCCTTCCTTCTCCTAATTTCTTTCCTTCCCTGCGTCTTTCTCTCCTTCTTTCTCTTTTTCCTTTGCTGCATCTTTCCTCCCTTCCCTTTTTTCTTTCCTTCTCTCGTCCTTCCTTCTGTACCTCTTTCCTTCCTCCTCCCTTTTTCTTTTCCTTCCTCTTTGTCTCCTTTCATCCCTCTCTTTCTCTTTCCTTCATTCCTTCGCTCTGCAGTTCCATACTTCCTTTTCTTTCTTTCTTTCTTTCTTTCTTTCTTTCTTTCTTTCATAGAATCATAGAATCATAGAATCAAGAGTTGGAAGAGACCTCATGGGCCATCCAGTCCAACCCCCTGCCAAGAAGCAGGAATATTGCATTCAAATCACCCCTGACAAATAGCCATCCAGCCTCTGCTTAAAAGCTTCCAAAGAAGGAGCCTCCACCACACTCCGGGGCAGAGAGTTCCACTGCTGAACGGCTCTCACAGTCAGGAAGTTCTTCCTAATGTTCAGATGGAATCTCCTCTCTTGTAGTTTGAAGCCATTGTTCCGCGTCCTAGTCTCCAAGGAAGCAGAAAACAAGCTTGCTCCCTCCTCCCTGTGGCTTCCTCTCACATATTTATACATGGCTATCATATCTCCTCTCAGCCTTCTCTTCTTCAGGCTAAACATGCCCAGCTCCCCAAGCCGCTCCTCATAGGGCTTGTTCTCCAGACCCTTGATCATTTTAGTCGCCCTTTCTTTCTTCTTTCTTTCTTTCCTTCCCTCCCTTTCTCTTCTTCATTTGCTTTCTTTCCTCCCTTCCCTTTTCTTCTGTCCTTTCTTCCTTTCCTTTGTTCCTACACCTTCCCTTCCGCTCCTTTCTTCTTCCTTCCTTCCTTTCTCCCTTGTTTCCCATGCTCCTACTCTCTCTTTCTTCTTTCTTTCCTATCTTTCTTCCCTCATATACTTTCCCAACTTCTCCTTCATTCCTTTTTTCATACACCTTCCCTTCCCCTTCCCTCCTTTTGTTTATTTCCTACCTTTCTTCTCTGATATACCTGCCTTCCTTCTTTCCTTCCGTCCTTCCTTCCTACACCTTCCCTTTCCCTTCCCACTTTTCTTCTTTCTTTCCTTCTTTTCTTCCTTCCTTCCTTCCTTCCTATTTACACCCCTTCCCCTCATTTCCGTCCTTCCTTCCCTCACCCGCTTCCCTCCTTCCCGTTCCTCATCGTCCTTCCTTCCCTGGAGCCAGACGCTGGTGTGCAGGGACGGCCTGGGCCGGGCGTGGCGGAGGCCGAAGGGCTGTCCTCGGGAGAGGTGGGTCGCGGCCTCTCCCGGGCGGGCCACGAAGGCGCGCAGCGGGGACCTCCCGGGCAGCCTCCGCTGGTCCAGCCCCGGGAAGGCCACCAGCTGTCCGGGCCCGTGGAAGGTGGACAGGCCCCCACACCGCATGTGCACCAGGCCGGCCCCCAGCACGCACCGGCAGGTGAGCTCCCACTCCCAGGCCGGGGCTTCAGCATCGTTGCCTAGGCTGCGCTCGGTTTGGCATGGGTGAAGGGGCGGGGCGGCGATAGGAGGGGCATGGCTTGTGCAGAGGAAGCGTGGTGCGGCCATGTGCGCACGCCGGGCGACTCGTGCCGGGACTCCTCTGCGCATGCTCCATTTGGTTGTGTAATGCTCCGTTTGTTGTTATGTTTTTTTGAGTGTTCTCCATACCTTGTGGTTTGAGGTATGTGTACGCCAAGTTTGGTGATTTTTCATTGGGGTTTTTTCGCCTTTTGTGGCCCCTAACGACGCCCTTTTGGATATTATATATATAGATGGGGTGTCAAGTATGCATCCAGAAGCCAACTGAGAAGCACTTCCTATTTCTTTGTTGGCCAGAAGAGACGAATCTGCTGTTACATTCTAGACAATAACAGAACAAGAAGTCAATTTCTCACACTTAACGTTGTTATATGCCCTTTTGTGCAAATAAAGGATGACAAGGATGAGAGTGCCTTCATGCTGAGGTCGCTTGACATCATTAGCACGGGTTGATCATATCAGGGAAAGAAGATATATAAATAAGGTGCAGTCACTTCCTTTTGAACAGCAGCAAGCGGAGAGCTAAAAGGCATCTGGTAAACCTATGTTCCGAAATGATTCCTCCACTTCACACACAGTTTTCCTGAACCAAACTCATCACACTTGAGCAATTCAATACATATAGGATCAAGAGTATAGAACAAAGGCAATGCCACAGACCTCACATTTGGGATAGTGTTATGTATGGGCACAATTCAAAGTGCTGGCTTTAGCCTATAAAGCCCCAAACAGTTCTGGCCCAACTTACTTGTCTGAACGCATCTCTCCGTATGAACCTTCCAGGACTTTAAGATCATCTGGGGAGGCCCTGCTCTCAATCCCGCCTTTGTCGCAAGCACGGTTGGTGGGGACGGGAGATAGGGCTTTCTCAGTGGTGGCCCCTCGGCTATGGAACGTTCTCTCTAAGGACATTCGATCGCCCCCCCCCCCTTTTAACATTTCGGAAGAGAGTTAAAACTTGGCTCTTTAAGCAGGCATTTTCAAATACAGCGTAATCAGACATAGGAAAATGGATTGGTTGGACAATATGATTGGATGATGTTTTTAACAAGGAGACCCCAATGATTCATGTTTTTATTGATTATATTGCTTCTGTTGTGGTTTTATTATATTTGAAACTGTATTTTGTGGTCTCGGTATCAACTGTAAGCTGTCCCAAGTTGTCTGCGGGCTGAGAGGGAATATATAATAGGCCTGGGTAACAACGCAAAAATTTGTTTCTAACATCGATTTGTAATTGGGGTTTTTTTTTGTTTCAATATTTAAAATAATTACAAAACTTTCCCAAAAAAAAGTTTCGGTATTTACGAAATTTCGTAAATATTTACAAAACATTTTGTAAAGATGGCGCCCTTTTTTTTCCAATATTTTTTAAATATTTTTTAAATTTAATTATTAATTTAGTAGAATAGGGATTAATTATTATTAATTATTATTAAGGAGGGAAGGCAGGCACTCACTCTGGCGGGCCCTCTCGCTCGCCGCTCGCTCGCCCCTCTCGCTCGCCGCTCGCTCGCCCCTCTCAGCAAGCATCGGCAGGCAGCCATCTTACGTATTTCCGAAATGGACGGAAATACAAAATTTTTTGGCGCCTGCCGTTTCGATATTTAAAAACACTTCCAGGTTAAAAAAAAAGTTTTGTAATCGTTTCGTAATTCAAAAATTAACGAATTTTTAAACGAATTACGAATTAACGAAACGAATTGACCAGCCCTAGTATATAAATATAGTAAATAAATAAATAAATACATAAATAAAGTATATACATTGTTTGGTGAGTTGCTTTGAGAACTAGTTGCTTTTTGCACTGGGATTGTGGTGCAGCTGGCTGAGTGTCAACTGCATTAAGATCACTCTGACCAAAGGTCATGAGTTCGAAGCCAGCCCGGGTTGGAGTGGGTTTCCAACCATTGTGTAATCTGTTGTCGACCTTTGCAGCCCGAAAGACAGTTGCATCTGTCAAGTAGGAAAATAAGGTACCACCTTAAAGTGTGGGGAGGCTAAATTAACTAATTTATGAGGCCATTAAAAAAAGACTCCAGCAAGCACTCCAACAAAAAGCATGACGGGAATGCGGAAGTCCTTCATCAGCATCACAGATGGAGGATGAAAGCGACAGCGGCTAGAAAAAGTTAAATAGCCTCTGTCTATGTCTGTATATGTTGTAAGTCAAAATTGGCATTGAATGTTTGCCATATATGTGTACACTGTAATCCGCCCTGAGTCCCCTGCGGGGTGAAAAGAGCGAAATATAAAAGCTGTAAATAAATAAATAATAAATAAATAAACTAGACTTTAATAATAATAATAATAATCATCATCATCATCATCATCTATATAAATAAAATGTACTGTTAGTTCGTGCTACCATCAGAACTCAAAAACCACTGGGGGGATTGACACCAAATTTGGACACAAGACATCTAACAGTCCAATTTATGTCCTCCACTCAAAAAAATTGATTTTGTCATTTGGAAATTGTCATTGCTGGGATTTATAGTTTACCTACAATCAAAGAGCATTCTGAACTCCACCAATGATGGAATTGGGCAAAACTTAGCACACAGGGCTCCCATGACCAACAGAAAAAACTGGAAGGGTTTGGTGAACATTGACCTTGAGTTTGGAAATTATAGTTCACCCACATCCAGAGAGCACTGTGGACTCAAACAATGATGGATCTGGACAAAACTTGGCACAAATATTTCATATGCCCAAATATGAACACTGATGGAGTTTAAGGGAAATAGACCTTGACATTTGGGAGTTGTACTTGCTGGGATTTATAGTTCACCTACAATCAAAGAGCATTCTGAACTCCACCAATGATGGAATTGAACCAAACATGGCATACAGGACTTCCATGACCAACAGAACACACTGGAAGGGTTTGGTGGGCATTGACCTTGAGTTTGGGAGTGGTAGTTCAACTACATCCAGAGAGCACTGTGGACTCAAACAATGATGGATCTGGGACCAAACTTGACACAAATATTCCATATGCCCAAATATGAACACAGATGGAGTTTGGAGGAAATAGACCTTTGGGATTTGTAGTTACTGGGATTTATAGTTCACTACAATTAAAGAGCATTCTGAGACCCACAAACGACTGAAATGGGGCAAACTTCCCACACAGAACCCCCATGACCAACAGAAAATACTTAAGGCCATCCAATCCAACTCTCTTCACCAGGCGAACAAAATGTAATCAGAGCCCTCCTGACAAAGAGCCATCCAATCATAAATATAGATAGATAGATAGATATGATTCTCACACACACACAAAGATATAGTATCATAGATTTGAAAGAGACCCTTAAAAAAGGACTATGATATGTTGCATATTCCAGAGTAGGCAAACCAGACAATCTCCACATCAACACTGACAAAGAAACAACAAGAAATACTGTTTACTCACAAGCATAAAGGAATTACATATATTAGAAACCAACACTTTCTCCTAACTTTATTTTCCATATCACCAGACTGGGCCACAGCAACACGTGGCAGGGGACAGCTAATAATAATAATAATAATAATAATAATAATAATAATCTTTATTTATACCCCGCCACCATCTCCCCGATGGGGACTCGGAGAGGCTTACATGAGGCCATTTATTTATTTATTTATTTGGTTTACTTTTACCCCGCCCTTCTCACCCCGAAGGGGACTCAGGGCGGCTTACACATCCAAGGCACAATTCGATGCCCATAGCATACATCAATAATAAGCAATAAAACAAAATAACAAATTAGCAAACAACAACAACAGCAACAATACATTGCATCTAAACCCGTTAAAACCAATAAAACCAATAAAATGTCATACAAACCGATACAAACCGCTTCTTCCTTCTTGCCAGTCAGTGTTTGCTATCTCATGGTTCAGAGTTTTCTTCCACATTTATCAGTCCACATATATCAGTCCTGCCGGTCCTAATTGCCTGGTTGTCCTATCTAGTTAGCAGATTGCCCGAAGGCCTGGTCCCACAACCACGTCTTTGCCTTTCTCCTAAAGGACAGGAGTGATGTCGATGCCCTGATATCCACTGGGAGTGAGTTCCACAGGTGGGGGGCCACCACTGAGAAGGCCCTGCTCCTCGTCCCCACCAGCCTTGCTTGGGAAAGCGGTGGAGTCGAGAGCAGGGCCCCCTCAGATGATCTTAAATTCCGTGGTGGGACGTAGAGGGAGATACGTTCGGACAGATACGCTGGACCGGAACCGTACAGGGTTTTGTAGGTCAAGACCAGCACCTTGAATTGGGCTCGGAACTGAACCGGCAGCCAGTGGAGCTGACACAGCAGAGGGGTGGCGTGCTCTCTGTATGTCGCCCCAGTGAGCAGCCTGGCTGCCGCTCGCTGGACCAGTTGAAGTTTCCGAACCGTCTTCAAGGGCAACCCCACGTAGAGCGCGTTGCAGTAGTCTATTCGGGATGTAACAATAGACTACTGCAAACAACAATTACAATAAAGAAAAACAAAACACAAACTGAAAACGTGAACAATAAACAATAACATCATATTTACATAAAATATGTAAATAAAATTATGACTTTGGGAATAAGACTTTGAGAAGAGTCAAAAGGCATCTCATCCTGCTTACTGCTGCACTGCCTAAGCACTTGCTTTGCTGCACTTCAAAGTTGTACATCTCGTGCTGTTTCCCTGGGAAGATCAACATGCCGGCTGCGTCTCTGATGTGGACGCAATGTTGGACAGATACATCACAAAGCCAACGTGTACGATTATATAATGAGTTGACACAAATATCATTATCGTTGCTCTGGTACCTGCTGGCAACAACAAGCCTTGTGATATGGCAGTTGTCCTGAAGACGCCCTAGCTGTGTAATTGATCGAGCGACAAGCCCGCTCGCTTCTTCCCATTCTCTCAGCATCAGAGATCTTCCTCAGCGCTCTGCTGCATCCACAGGGGTTCCCCATTCGCCATCCGTTCACAGGAGGCATCGTCTCTGAAGACAGACTTCCATGTCGGGCGCAACAAGATTAAGCAATTTGCTTTTAATTAGTACCGCAGTCAGTTTTCCATGCTAAGCTGTAGCCGAGCCTAGGAAGCAACCTGTCTTTTCAAAGTTGAGAAGTTGCATCCCTGCCAGACAGAGAACTTGCAGCTTGCTTCTAGGGAGCATATAGCTGAGACCGTGCTTGCTGCTTATTTTATTTTATACTTTGTCTTTATGAGGAGTTTTAAGCTGCAGACACCCATTAGCAGGCACATTGTCAACAATAAAATGGATGCGGGGTTGCCATTCTTTTTAGCTTTTATTTATGGGACCAAAACTACACCCAGATAAGCCATTAAATGTCCTCATTTCCTCGCTCAGCTTTTCATACGTAACTCTATTTTTCTCTTTCAACCAAAACGTAATAAATATTTCAGATCCTGTAAGGAAATTAGGGGAGCCTCGGTGGCACAGTGGATTAAATTGCTGAGCTGCTGAACTTGCTGACCAAAAGGTCACAGGTTCGAATCCGAGGAGCAGTGTGAGCTCCCGCTGTTAGCCCCAGCTTATGCCAACCTAGCAGTTCGAAAACATGCAAATGTGAGTAGATCAGTGTTTCTCAACCTGAGGGTTGGGACCCCTGTGGGGGTCGTGAGGAGGTGACAGAGGGTTCGCCAAAGACCATCAGAAAACAGTATTTTCTGTTGGTCATGGGGGTTCTGTGTGGAAAGTTTGGTCCAATTCTATCATTGATGGGGTTCAGAATGCTATTTCATTGTCTGTGAACTATAAATCCCAACAACTACAACCAGGCCTGTAGCGAGGGGGTGGTTTTAGGGGTTCAACCCCCCCCCCCAAATGTTTCAGATTTTTTTAAAAAACCTGGTTTACTCATGAATTTTAACTGGTTAACCAAATCCCCATGCTAAGTCTATGAGATGCAAAAAATTAAGAGTCCCTCCAGAACTGTAAGCACTATCTCAAGCAAATATTGACAATTTATTCACATTGTCATTACTTGCAGCAATAGCCGATGTAGTGAAGCAATCACATTGGGGGTGTGTGTGTTGAATGCTCTCATTAAGGAGGCCAGACTTGGTGGAGGTGGTTGACAGGGGTGGAGCTGCAGGCTATTGAAGGTTGCTCTGCCCCCTGCTGTGCTCTTTGCTTCAGCGTGAGCTAGGGGGCAGGTTTCAACCCCCCCCCCCCTGAAATTTTCAACCCTCCCCAAAATTTTCAAACCCCCCCCCCCGAAAATTTCAACCCCCCCCCCCCCGAAATTGTCAACGCTCCCCGAAATTTTTTTCTGGCTACGGCCCTGACTACAACTCCCAAATAGCAAGGTCTATTTTCTCCAAACTCTACCAATGTTCACTTTTGGGCATATTGAGTATTTGTGTCAAGTTTGATCCAGATCCATCATTGCTTGAGTCCACAGTGTTCTCTGGATGTAAGTGAACTACAACTCCAAAAACTCAAGGTCAATGTCCACCAGACCTTTCCAGTATTTTCTCTTGGAATTCAGCAGGCTCTTTGATTTAAGGTGAACTATAAATCCCAGCAACTCCAGCATTACCAAATGACAAAATCAATCACCCCCAACCCCACCAGTATTCAAATTTTGGGCGTATCGGGTATTTGTGCCAAATTTGGTCCAATGACTGAAAATACATCCTGCATATCAGATATTTACATTACAATTCATAACATTATCAAAATTAGCAACGAAAGTAACATTATGGTTGGGGGTCACCACAACATGAGGACCTGTACTAAGGGGTCGTGGCATTAGGAAGGTTGAGAACCACTGGAGTAGCTCAATAGGTCGCTCCGGTGGGAAGGTAACGGCATTCCATGCAGTCATGCTGGCCACATTATCTTGGAGGTGTCTATGGATAACGCAGGCTCTACGGCTTAGAAATGGAGATGAGTACCAACCCCCAGAGTCGGACATGACTGGACTTTATGTCAGGGGAAAACCTTTATTTTTACTAAGGATATTGGGATCACATCTTAAATGATCCGAAGTTATTATAAGATCTGCACCAGCATGCAAGGTATCTTCCTAAAATTAGTTCTTTTTAAATATAAAGTAGTTGAGATCTTTGGGTGATGCAAATCTACACTTGCATAGCTTCACGGTGGTTGTACTACATTGTGCTTCTGAGGATTATGAACCTTGTGCAATTGACTGCAGACCTGATCATGTGCTTGATCATTGCGTAAGATTGCCATATTTTGAATAGCACAAAAGGGGATGCATTTAGTGATGGACTACGTTGAGAAACTGATTTTTACAACGATTCTCACTCTAAATGCCCTCAAACCATTTCCAATTTCCAGAAAAGTCAGCCATAGCAGAGCACCTGATGAACCAACCTGGACACAGCATATTATTTGAGAACACAGAAATGCTGGACCACTCTCACAACCACCATGTCGACTACACAGAGAAGCCATTGAAATCCACAGGCATGTGGACAATTTCAACAGAAAGGAAGAAACTATGAAAATGAACAAAATCTGGCTACCAGTATTAAAAAACTCAAAAATTACAACAGCACAACAGAGAGGAAACAATCAGGGACAGCTAATCACCTCTCAACAAAAGATTCCCCCAGGCACTAACAAGCCACACCAAAAAAACACTGCCAGGCCATCAAATGCTAATCAAGGTGGTCAGCTGAAACATTCTCATCTAGCTCCAGCAGACAAGAGTTCTTTGTCCCACCCTGGACATTCCACAGATATAGAAACTCAATTTTCCTAGTTCCAGCAGACCTCACAACCTCTGAGGATGCTTGCCATAGATGCAGGCGAAACGTCAGGAGAGAATGCCACTAGAACATGGCCATATAGCCCAAAAAAACCTACAACAACCCAGTGATTCCAGCCATGAAAGCCTTCGACAATACATTTCCTGTTATTTTATTTACTCTATTTATACCCTGCCCTTCTCACCCCGAAGGAGACTCAGAGCGAGGAATGCACAATGGCAATTTCCACATTGGTTCAAGTGATTCATTGAAAACACTGATAGTTCCCATCTTTGAAAGTTTTAAACAGAGCCTTGTTCTGCACAAAATTGGCAAGCGGTTGTTTTGACAGAGAACAGAATTTTCTCTGCAGAAAATGTCCTGTACAGAAAAAATACTGTGGGTGGGGAGTAATTCTGTGCAGAATTCACAGATGGTTGATTTGCAGAGAATTAACTTGGGGCTGCCTTTGAAGACGGTTCGGAAACTTCAGCTAGTCCAACGGGCGGCAGCTAGATTACTAACCGGGGTGTCATACAGGAAGCATACCACCCCCCTGCTATGCCAGCTCCACTGTCTGCCGGTCCATCTCCGAGCCCAATTCAAAGTACTGGTTTTAACCTATAAAGCTCTATATGGTTCTGGCCCAGCTTACTTGTCCGAACGCATCCACCCCTACGTCCCACCTCGTAATCTAAGATCATCCGGGGAGGCCCTGCTCTTGCTCCCATCGACAGCACAGATGCATCTGGTGAGGATGAGAGATAGGGCCTCCTCGGCTGTGGCCCCTCGCCTACCTCATTTGGGAACACACTCCCAAATGAGGTAAGATACGCTCCCTCCCTCCTGGCTTTTAGAAAAAAAAAAATCATGGTTTTGGGACCAGGCCTTTGGGCAGTAGAAGTAAATATATGCAGCATTTCAGAAAGACAATGACTGGAACAGCGATTCGACGGGATTCGATGGATGGGATCCTTGAAGTGGATTGACCTTGAAGGAGCTGGGGGTGTTGACGGCTGACAGGGAGCTCTTGTGTGGGCTGGTCCATGAGGTCACGAAGAGTCGGAAATGACTGTACGAATGAACAACAACAACAACAATGTTGTGTGGTCTTATCATTTTAGGAGTTGGATAAGAATGAAATATTTTCTACACAGGAAATAATATTTCTGCATAAGTCCTAAACTATGAATAGTCTTCAAAAACGGTGTGATTTTTATTTATTTATTTATTTACCATATTTATATATATCTCAGCCCAGAGGCGGCTCGGAGCGGTTCACAATCGGCAACAATTTGATGCCTCAACAATTATAACAAATAAAACAATCATAAAATAATGTTAAAAACATCAGCCTACAATATAAAAATGTAAGAACCGTACGAAGCCTTAAAACATTATCGTGAGCGTCTCCATGTCAAGTCATTATTCAATTGCGTTATTAAGTAGTTCCATGATTTTGTATAACTATGCCGTATTTGGGAAGGCCTGCTCAAAAAGCCAGGTTTTTACCTTTTTTTAAAAAAAGTCAGGAGGGAGGGAGCCAATCTTGTATCTCTAGGCAGGGTGTTCCACAGTTGAGGGGCCACTGCTGAGAAGGCCCTGTCTCTCGTCCCTGCCAGACGCATCTGCGAGGAAGGCAGGACCGAGAGCAGGGCCTCCCCAGAAGATCTTAACATCCTAGATGAAAACAGCTCGGAAACTCCAACTGGTCCAACGGGCAGCAGCCAGGATGTTAACTGGGGCTCATTACAGAGAGAGGTCAACCCTCCTGTTCAAGGAGCTCCACTGGCTGCCGTTTATTTTCCAAGCCCAATTTAAGGTGCAGGTGCTTACCTACAAAGCCCTGAACAGTTTGGGACCACCCTACCTGCATGACCGCATCTCCGTTTACGAATCCACAAGTTCACTCCGGTCATCTGGAGAGGCCCTACTCGTGATCCCGCCCGCGTCGCAAGTGCGCCTGGTGGGGACTCGAGACAGGGCCTTTTCTGTGGTGGCCCCCCGACTCTGGAACGCCCTTCCAAAAGATCTTAGACAGGCCCCTTCGTTGGCAGTCTTCAGAAAGAACTTGAAGACCTGGCTGTTCCGATGTGCCTTTCCAGATTAGGAACCCCCAATACCAAATCCTAGAAGCAATTTAATAGAATTAAGATAACTGCACACCGCACACTGCACCTATTTTATAATCCTACATATCTCCTGCCACATCAGCACTTTTAATCCTGTACCCATGACCCCAGCCTGGCCCAGTTTTATAGTGTCTTGATGTCTCAATGTATTGTTATTGTTGTTGTTTACTCTGCTTAATCTGTTTTTAATTTGCTCTAGGTATTGTATTGTTGTATTGTGTTTGAGGCCTTGGCCTGTATAAGCCACATCGAGTCCTTCGGGAGATGCTAGCGAGGTACAAATAAAGTAATAATAATAATAATAATAATAATAATAATAATAATAGATGGTTCATAAATTCTTTTTTGAAGACTTTATTACAGTAGGAAGAAAACGGATATACTGATTGCTAGGCCTGGGCGGTTTCGTTTCGTTAATTCGTAATTCGTTAATAATTCGTTAATTTTTCCAATTACAAAACAATAATGAACCATTCTGGAGCAATCATTAAAAAAAACGAATTTTCAAAAACGTTTTGTAAATGCTTCGTATTTCGTTATTGTATTCGTTTTGTTATTGTTCTGAGGTCGTTTCGTTATTATTTCCGCATGTCTGGGCCAGTTTTATGGTTTAATTAGTGAAAAAAATTATAATATCACACCAACAGTCAAGAACAGAGGGAGAGGGAAGCTTCAGAAGTTTTTGGAGGTTTTTTAGCGTATTTCGCGGTCGCGTCCGCCATTAACGAATCGATTCGTTGTTGTTTCGGAAATCGATTCGTTAATTTTTTACCATTTACGAAATTTCGTAAATATCAAACTTTTTAAAAGGAAAATTTTGTAATTATTTTAAATATCGAAACAAAAAAACCCCCCAAATACAAATCGATTTTAAAAACAAATTTTTGCGTTGTTACCCAGGCCTACTGATTGCTTCCTTTGAGAAGAAACTTACTGAAAAATTATATCGCAAAAGGAAACTGGGTTTCAAATCCTTTTCAAATTCCATACAAAAAATGTGCATAAAGATCCATATCGGGGGGGGGGGCACTAATACATTTTAGTCTGGGGGGGGGGAGAATGTCCACACACTGGGGAGAATGTGTACTGTAAAACCTCTAAATTTCAGGTTGGGAGGAAATAGAAAGCCTCACACTTTGATATGAAACATGGACAAGAAGAAGAGAAGGTGAGAGTCACAATGAAATGCAGACATCACACACTAATCACGGTTGTTCAAGCGCCAATCCTTTGTTATTCAGCTTGGCATCACTTTTGAACAAAGGCTGTGTTTTTAAACGACTAAGGGGTCTCTTATTCATAGGCTTACAATAAATCAAGGTCAGCTTGATGGCAGTTAACAACAACAAAGATGGCTTGAATCCCATGGTTGGAGAAAGGCAGGATGGAAAACAAGTAAGTAAGTCTTGAGTTACATCAGCAAGGAAAATGCAATGAACCCACAAAGTTGCCACCACATTTGGTGCATCCTGTTTCCCTCCAACTTAAGCAGCACCGCTTCTTTGAGAGATGAGCTACAGCAAGGTTTTACATTTGTGCCACGGCTTCAATAAACGAACATGGCATGCCTTCCATCATGCGCTCACAAGGGGCTTTGATTTGCAGGCACCTCTTTAGTAATGCTCTCAACTCTTTTCCTCAGCCATCCCAGGAGGAATAAGCTTCAATTTCTTTGCAAATTTGGATGTTATCAAGAGGCCAGGTAGCATGCGAGGGGAGAAAAAAAATCAGCAGGATCAAAAGCCATGGTGCTTTCCATGTTGTGACTGTGTGGTCTGTCATTACCATCTCAAACTTGAAAGATGGAAGAACATAAATTTTACCTTCCTGTTATTTCTCAAAGATTAATATATACTGTAGAAGCAATAGAACATATAGAATGGGATCCTAAAGTTTCACATCACTTAGAGCAGGAGTCCTCAAACTTTTTAAACAGAGGGCCAGGTCACAGTCCCTCAAACTGTTGGGGGGCCAGATTATAATTTGAAAAAAACATGAATGAATTCCTATGGACACTGCACATATTTTATTTGTAGTGCAAAAAAATCACTTTAAAACAATATAATAATTAAAATGAATAACAATTTTAACAATTATTATTATTATTATTATTATTATTATTATTATTATTAACTTTATTTGTACCCCGCTAGCATCTCCCGTGGGACTCGATGCGGTTCACACAGGCCGAAGCCTCAAACACAATACAACAGAACATAATACCACAACAATACAAAAGCAAATCAAAACAGTTAGCATAAGCAAAATAAACAACACAGTAACAATACATCAGGACGCTTTAAAACTGGGCCGGCCAGGGCAGTGGGTACAGGATTAAAAGTGCTGAAGTGGCAGGAGGAATGTAGGATTATAAAATAAGTGCGGTGTGCAGCGATCTTAATTCTACTAAAGTGCTTCTAGGACTTGGTGATGGGGATTCCTAATCTGGGAAGGCACATCAGAACAGCCAAGTTTTTAAATTCTTTCTGAAGACTGCCAATGTAGGGGCCTGTCTAAGATCTTTTGGGAGGGCGTTCCAAAGTTGGGGGGCCACCACAGAAAAGGCCCTGTCTCGTGTCCCCACCAAGCGCGCTTGCGACGCGGGTGGGATCACGAGCAGGGCCTCTCCAGATGACCGAAGTGAGCATGTGGGTTCGTAGATGGAGATGCGGTCACGCAGGTAGGGTGGTCCCAAACCATTATTAGTAATGGGAAGTGTGGGCCTGCTTTTGGCTGATGAAATAGGATTATTGTTGTTGTTGTGTGCTTTTAAGTCATTTCAAACTTAGGTTGACCCTGAGCGAGGGCCAGGTAAATGACCTTTGAGCGTCATATCCGGCCCTCGGGCCTTATAGTTTGAAAACCCCTGAATTAGAGCATGTTGACTAGGGGTGTGCGAGAAACTATTTTCCTTTGTTTCATCCATGCTTACATTACTTTCATTATCTTCAAGATCATGTAACAGGAAGGCCCCTCCCAATACGAAAATCATCTCGACACGAAAGCAAGCAGGAGCCGTTCAGCAGTGGAACTCTCTGCCCCGGAGTGTGGTGGAGGCTCCTTCTTTGGAAGCTTTTAAACAGAGGCTGGATGTCCATCTGTCAGGGGTGATTTGAATGCAATATTCCTGCTTCTTGGCAGGGGGTTGGACTGGATGGCCCATGAGGTCTCTTCCAACTCTTTGATTCTATGATTCTATGAAAGAGGTTCACAATGATTCTCAAAAATGTCCCATCTCTTTCCAAAGGGAAAAGTGGAATGAAAGGAGAAAGAGGACAGAGTAGAGCAGGAATCTAATCTCACAAAAGAAAGAAATCTTGTTAACCTCTTCCGCTAGCCTTTCCATGGAGTCACCAACTTGGACTGCAAAAGGAGGCCTTTCTAGGATCACCCCCAACTAGAGAGGAAAATGCTACACAGTATATACACACATATTTTATCCCCTACCCCATCCCTTTCTCTTTGTATCCCTTTCATGGTCAGAATTCGAGGAAATCCGGAAGAGAGTAACTAACACTACAGCAGCAATAGAATAGCTTCACTTTAAGCAATGAATTTTTAATAAGCTGAGAATGCAGAGGGAACGTCGGGCCAAGATCCGTGCTGTTTATCTGATGGGGAAGGTCAGGGATTGAATGAAGGGAGGGCATGGATGAGAGAGCAGATCTGACAAGGCTCTTCTGCTGAGATTTCAGCTTCTTACAGTCAAGCACACCTTCATTTACTACAGTCTTCTCTCCAATGTAGGAACGTTCAAATGTACATGCACACACTTCACAGGAAAACCACAGAGCATGCTGAAGCCTCACTTGGCAGCAAACAACAAACAATACTGTTAATCCTCATGATGTGGGGTCAGCTTCCCATTATCACATTCTAACATTAAAGGTAAAGGTAAAGGTTTCCTTTGACATTAAGTCTAGTCGAGTCTGACTCTGGGGGTTGGTGCTCATCTCCATTTCTAAGCCGAAGAACAATTGTTATCCGTAGACACCTCCAATAGGCATGGTTAAGTTCGGTCGGAATCTTTGTAATTCAGAATAAACTTGGAAAGATTTCCTTTTTGAAGCGATTTCATCATTTTTAAGGAAACCGGATGTCCCTTCCGAAGCTTTTTCTGCCATTTCTCAGTAAGTGAGTCGGAAATTATTCAGCTTTTCCTCCGCTCCTGTTCCCTGGCCTCGGTTCAAGCCAGAGAAGCATTCTAAATTAGTGAATATGGATTCCCTTCCTCTCCTTTCCCTCCCATGTCGGTTTAAACCAGTGTGGATGGATTCCCTTCCTTTCCTTTCCTTTCTCTCCTGTGAGAGAAGCGGTTTTAACCAGTGTGGATGGGTTCCCTTCCTTTCCTTTCTGTCCCTCATCAGTCAAGAGAAGTGGTTTTAACCAGAGTGGATGGATTTCTTGCCTTTCCTTACCCCCCCCCCCCCATTTTCTGGAGTAAAACAACTACTTTTGTAAAGTCCACCCAATGAAACAGGAAATAACACTTTGAAACCATTAACAAAGTATTCAGAAGTCTCAGAAGTTTCGCAAAGTTTTGAACTTTTTTCTGTGAAAATTGGAATTGACTTTAGATCCAAATGCCTACATCTGAAATGAGTTTTGAACCATTTTATGTTTGGATCAAATAAGGCTAAGCTTCAAGGTGTTGTGGCCAGCATGACTGCATGAAGTGCTGTTACTTTCCTGCTGAAGTGGTACCTATTGATGTACTCACATTTGCATGCTTTCAAACTGCTAGGTTGGCAGAAGTTGGGGCTAACAGTGGGAGATCACCCTGCCTGCTGATTCAAACCACCATCCTTTTGATCAGCAAGTTCTGCAGCTTAACAGTTTAACCCACTGCACCACTGTGGCCCCTTCATAATAATATGGATTCTAACATAATCCAGTACAAATCTGCATTCTCATATTATGGCATGCAAAAGGATGGGGTGCCCATTTATACACCGCTGACCCTCACAGACACTGTCGGTTCCCAATTTAGTAGTGGGAAGTAGGGCTGGGCGGTTTTGTTCATTAATTTCGTAATTCGTTATTAATTCGTATTTAAATTAGCTTACGATCCGATATTGAGCCATGCAGGAGTAATTCAAAATCGAAACGAATTTTTTCAATTTATTTCGGAATTGTTTCGTAATTGTTTCGTAATTGATTCGTAATTGTTTCGAAATCGTTTCGTAATTATTTCCGTATGTCTGGTGCAAGTTTTAGGGTTGTTGTTTGTTTTATCAGTGATAAAAAATTAATTATCACACCAACAGTCGACAACAGAGGGAGAAGGAAGCTTCAGAAGTTTCCCCTGTCCCATTTGGAGGTTTTTTTAGCATATTGCACAATCACGTCCGCCATGAACGAATCGATTCATAATTGTTTCGAAATCATTTCGTAATTGTTTCGAAATCATTTCGTAATTGTTTCGTAATTTTACGAAATTTCGTATATTTCGAACTTTTTTAAAGGAAAATTTCAGAATTCTTTTAAAAAACGAAATGCAAAAAACCCCTAAAAACGAATCGAGTTTAGAAACAATTTTTTCCATGGTTGCCCAGCCCTAGTAAATATCCCTGTTCAAATAAGATGGAATAGCAAAATCCCAAGAATTGCACAGTAAGTTGACAAATACATACATATAAATATATTAAAACACAATTATATGAAAACTGTATGGGGGGAGGGGGAGAGAATAATAACATGACAATATCTCAAAGATATCTACAAATATCTAATTGCTAAAAGACTGGTTGAATGAAAAGTTCTTTACTTGTCAGTGAAAATTAAATAGGAAGGGCACCAGCTTAGGAACACTGGTGCCCTTCCTTGAGTTTATTCATTAGAAAAGCATTTTCTTGCCTACCCAACAAACCCCTCAGTCTTGACTTTGAGGGCATGATTTCCTCTGAAGATCATTTCGATTGCTTTGGAGGCCTGTATGGAAGAGTACAGCTATGTAAATTAGTTATGGGCCTGGTAATTTTCTCATTTATTTAATTTTGTGTTTTTGTTTTGTACCATTTATTCGGATGGCACAAAATGGTACATCCCTCTCTTGTGTTCTGAAATTTTGGTGAAATGAAAGGTAAGTGGGAACAATAACCATTTGGTCAGCTGATTTTTGGCACTCGGCTGTAGGGCCTGACAGGGCGTACTGCCAAGTGCACCAGGCGCACTCGAATGTTAAGCCCTGACGGGCCCAAGCACTCAGCATTTGGCTGTGACAGGGCCTATAGCTGAACGTGCCAGGTGCTTGGTGCTTGGCTGTAGGCCCTGCCAGGGTTTACATCTGAGTGTGCCAGGTGCTCGGCATGCTCAGAAGTAGGTTCTGGCAGGGCATACATGCCCTGGCAGGGCCTACAGTCGAGCACATCTTACTCAGCACTCAGCCAGGGTCAGCTAGGGCTTACATCTGAGTGTGCCAGGTGCTCGGCATGCTCAGAAGTAGTCTCTGGCAGGGCATACATGCCCTGGGAGAGCCTACAGTTGAGCACATCTTACTCAGCACTCAGCTGTAGGCCCTGCCAGGGTCAGCTAGGGCTTACATCTGAGTGTGCCAGGTGCTCGGCATGCTCAGAAGTAGTCTCTGGCAGGGCATACATGCCCTGGGAGAGCCTACAGTTGAGCACATCTTACTCAGCACTCAGCTGTAGGCCCTGCCAGGGTCTGCCAGGGCTTACATCTGAGTGTGCCAGGTGCTCAGCATGCTCAGATGTAGGCTCTGGCAGGGCCTACATGCCCTGGAAGGGTGTATAGTTGAGCTAATCCTACTCAGCACTTGGCTGTAGGCCCTGCCAGGGTCTGCCAGGGCTTACATCTGAGTGTGCCAGGTGCTCGGCATGCTCAGAAGTAGTCTCTGGCAGGGCATACATGCCCTGGCAGGGCCTACAGTCGAGCACATCTTACTCAGCACTCAGCTGTAGGCCCTGCCAGGGTCTGCCAGGGCTTACATCTGGGTGTGCCAGGTGCTCAGCATGCTCAGATGTAGGCTCTGGCAGGGTCTACATGCCCTGAAAGGGTGTATAGTTGAGCTCATCTTACTCAGCACTTGGCTGTAGGCCCTGCCAGGGTCTGCCAGGGCTTACATCTGAGTGTGCCAGGTGCTCAGCATGCTCAGATGTAGGCTCTGGCAGGGCCTACATGCCCTGAAAGGGTGTATAGTTGAGCTCATCTTACTCAGCACTTGGCTGTAGGCCCTGCCAAGGTCTGCCAGGGCTTACATCTGAGTGTGCCAGGTGCTCAGCATGCTCAGATGTAGGCTCTGGCAGGGCCTACATGCCCTGGAAGGGTGTATAGTTGAGCTCATCTTACTCAGCACTTGGCTGTAGGCCCTGCCAGGGTCTGCCAGGGCTTACATCTGAGTGCGTCAGGTGCTCGTTATGTTCGGATGTAGGTTCTGGCAAGGCCTACATACCCTGGCAGGGCCTACAGTCAACCACCTCTTACTCAGCACTAGATGTAGGCCTTGACGCTTTGTCGCCAATGGGCCAAAAATATTCATATTTTTTGGACCTTGAACAAAAAAGCGCATTTGAAAAGATGCCCGTTTTCGGGAGACGTGCTCAAAAATGAAAATGGGGACTTATAAATGAAAAAACCCAAAACAGATAGGATTCTTAGCTTTTTGAGCAAGCGTTTGGAAGTGCAGCGGAATAGGTAATTATGAAATAGGAAGAATGAACATGGAATGGCTGGATGCTGCTGCTGGATAATGATTTTAACAGGACGACATCGGTGATTATATGTTTTTAAATGGTTTATATATGCTTTTTAAATATTGAGTTGAATATTTTTAACTGTATTTTTATGAATGTATGGCACTAAATTTGCTATTTCTGTGAGCCGCCCTGAGTCTGAGAAAGCGGTGTTGGAATTCAGCCTGTGATTGTGTTTCAAGACGATCAAGGTGCTTTAGATGTGGGGAATGATGTCACTGAGGGTCAAGGTGGCAATGGTCTTGTCAATGATATTAATGCAGAGAATGACATAGGGACACCGGTTCAAAGTGTAGTTTCCCAGGAGAATGTACCTACAGGGTATAGGGATGATAGTTTACTCTGTGTCCCAGAGAGTTCCCAGGATTTGGGGTTTGAAAACAACTTCGCACCTGGCGAAATTAATGAGCAGATAGATAATGAGCCAATAGACAGACGGCTGGAGTTTAGCCAAAACAGACAGCTCAGCCAAGGCCTTCGCCATTCTGCAAGGCTTTGAGAGATAAGGGCGAGAGGCAGTCAAGGAAAACGAAACCAGTTTCTGGGTGCTGGGAATAGCCTAACAGAGGGATATAAAGTTCCCACCAGGGAAAACATAGTCAGATGAAGCATCCTTTCAGAATCCTGCCAAGTCCTTATTCTTATCCTATGGAAGCTTTGCTTGGAAGATTCATGTTAAAGATTTCTTGTTAATGGTTTGACTCTTGGTCTCATGTGATTATATACACATGCTGTGGATTAATGTTTAGCTTGTTCTTTGGATTTTATTACAAAAGTCTGGATTTTGCTTTTGAACTTTGCTGAACCCTACCTTGGAATACGTTGTTCCCACTTATCTTCCTACCTTATTGGACTTATCTATTTTCTTAAAGCATATTTTTACCTTGCTGTTTTTACTAATCTTCAATAAAAATGATTGTTTTCCTACTTAACGTGTGGTGTTTTCTGGAGTGCAATGGGCAGGCTACAAATGCTGTAAATAAAAAAAAAAAATTCTGTACAAGACTAATGTAAATATTAGGCTTGGGTAACAACGGAAAAATTTGTTTCTAAACTCGTTTCGTTTTTAGGGGTCCATCGTGTTTCGTTTTTTTAAAGAATTCCGAAATTTTCCTTTTAAAAATTTCGAAATATACGAAATTTTGTATAATTACGAATCGATTCGTTAATGGCGGAAACGATTGCGCAATATGCTAAAAAAACCTCCAAGTGGGACAGGGGGAACTTCTGAAGCTTCCCTTTCCCTCTGTTGTTGACTGTTGGTGTGATAAAACAAACAACAACTATAAAACTTGCACCAGACATGCGAAAATAATTACGAAATAATTACGAAATAATTAATTACGAAATAATTACGAAATAATTAATTACGAAATAATTACGAAATAATTAATTACGAAATAATTACGAAATAATTACGAAATAATTACGAAATAATTACGAAACAATAATGAAATAAATTGAAAAAAATGTTTCACATCTAATTTACTCTTCACACTATTCCCGCATGGCTCAATATCAGATCGTAAGCTAATTTAAATACGAATTAATAACGAATTACGAAATTAACGAACGAAACCGCCCAAGCCTAGTAAATATGACCCAAGAATGGGTCTCATAGCTGACATACGTTTCCTGTTCTTATGTTGTTGTTGTTGTTGGGTTTTTTTTTGGGGGGGGGGCAAGAGGCTGAACTAAAAGGAAGGCTATACATAGACCTAATCCTCTTATGTTTTTTTAAAAAGTCATTTAAACACAGTAGAGCATACTCGATTGATGCTTAAGGCTAGGAAGTATGGCATAAAAACCATTGTCCTTGAAAGACTCGTGAAATGGCTAGGTGATTAAGGGCAGATTGTTATGGTAAAACTTTATGGGTCAGAGAGGAGGAAGGTGATGTGGGGAACCCGGCTTTCTAGAGGTCATTATTATGATAGTTCCCTATTTTATATAGAGCAGAAACATCTATTCTGATGAAACACAGTTGGAGAAAGGTTGGTCATGTTCACCTGCACCGCAGATAAAAAGTAACTCTATGCTGAAATCAATGTGAATTTAGTTTTCATGGCTGGGAGGATTCAAATGCCAGGTGCTCCTGCTGATGGGCAAAACATGGTGGATCAGCAAATTATACAACCTACAAGATTTGAGTCAAAGTCAAAGAAATCCTGGCCAAACATCAAAAGAGCTGCAACATTGCTTGCTTTGCTTGATCTAGGGATGTTATGGTACCATTCACTCTAAACACCTTCGCAGAAGCATACGAGAAGCTCGGCCTGTCATTGAACATCGAGAAAACCAAAGTTCTCTTCCAGCAGTCACCATCCAATCCTTCTCCAATGCAAGAAATACAGCTGAATGGTGTCACATTAGAAAATGTTGACCATTTCGCTACCTTGGCAGCCACCTCTCCACCAAAGTCAACATTGACACCGAAATACAACACCGCCTGAGCTCTGCGAGTGCAGCATTTTTCTGAATGAAGCAGAGAGTGTTTGAGGAACGGGACATCCGTAGGGATACCAAGGTGCTTGGTTATAAAGCTATTGTCCTCCCAACTCTGCTATATGCCTGTAAAACGTGGACTGTCTATAGACATCATATGCAACTCCTAGAATGATTCCATCAGCACTGTCTCTGGAAAATCCTGCAAATCTCTTGGGTAGACAAGCGGACAAATGTCAGCGTGCTGGAAGAAGCAAAGACCACCAGCATTGAAGCGATGGTCCTCTGCCATCAACTCCGCTGGACCGGCCATGTTGTCCAGATGCCCAACCACCGTCTCCCAAAGCAGTTGCTCTACTCCGAACTCAAGAACTGAAAATGGAATGTTGATGGGCAGGAAACGAGATTTAAAGATGGGCTCAAAGCCAACCTTAAGAAGTCTGGCATAGACACTGAGAACTGGGAAGCCCTGGCCCTTGAGCACTCCAGCTGGAGATCAACTGTGACCAGCAGTGCTGTAGAATTTGAAGAGGCACGGATGGAGGGCGAAAGAGAGAAATGTGCCAAGAGGAAGGTATGTCAAGCCAACCCCGACTGAGATCGCCTTCCACCTGGAAACCAATGCCTTCACTGCGGGAGAAGATGCACATCAAGAATAGAGCTCTGCAGTCACCTACAGACCCACCAGTACATTGATCTTGGAAGACAATCCTACTCTGACAATGAGGGATCGCCTAAGTAAATAAGGGTTTGTTCACTTAACCAATATTTTTAGACCCAGTAGCCAAGTATAGCCTTGTGAAAAGTGCCCTCCCCGCTGACTTAGCCAAAGCAAGTTCTCTTTATAGAATAGATGGCTAGTCAATTCTGAGTCTCCTTCAGGTCTCCTGAGAGCTGACAGCATCCTCATTCATTGTTGGTGACCAAGTAATAGACCTTAAATCTCTTTTCCTGGTGGGCAGGAAAAGAGATTTAAGGTTGGCTCAAATCCAACCTTAAAAGCTCTGGCTTAGACACTGCGAACCGGGAAGCCTTGGCCCTTGAGCGCTCCAGCTGAAAGTCAGCTGTGACCAGCAGTGCTTTAGAATTTGAACAGGCATGAATGGAGGGCGAAAAAGAGAAGCGTGCCAAGAGGAAGGCGCGTCAAGCCTGCCCCGACCAGGACCTGCCTTTCACCTGGAAACCAATGCCCTCACTGTGGGAGAAGAGGCAGATCAAGAATAGTGCTTCACAGTCACCTATGGACCCACCACCACCACACTGATCCTGGAAGACTTGGACAAAGAGGGATCACCTAAGTAAGTATTCCATTGTACAGAATTATTGGCCTGGCCAATCATACAAAGGTCAGTCATACATCAGGGGTCCCCAAACTAAGGCCCAAGGGCCGGGTACGGCCCTCCAAGCTCATTTACCCGACACTCGCTCAGGGTCAACCTAAGTCTGAAACGACTTGAAAGCACACAACAATAACAGCAACCCTATCTCATCAGCCAAAAGCAGGCCCACACTTCCCATTGAAATACTAATAAGTTTATATGTGTTAAACTTGTTCTTCGTTTTAATTAAGGTAAAGGTAAAGGTTTTCCATTGACATTAAGTCCAGTTGTGTCCAACTCTGGGGTGTGGTGCTCATATCCATTTCTAAGCCAAAGAGCCGGCGTTGTTCGTAGACACCTCTAAGGTCATGTGGCTGGCATGACTGCATGGAGCGCCGTTACCTTCCCACTGTAGTGGGACCTATTGATCTACTTACATTTGCATGTTTTCAAACTGCTAGGTTGGCAGAAGCTGGGGCTGACAGGGGTGTGGTGCTCATCTCCATTTCTAAGCCGAAGAGCCGGCGTTGTCTGTAGACATCTCCAAGGTCATGTGGCCGGCATGACTGCATGGAGCACCAGTACCTTCCCGCCGGAGCGGTACCTACTGATCTACTCACATTTGCATGTTTTTGAACTGCAAGGTTGGCAGAAGCTGAGGCTGACAGTGGAAGGTTACGCCGCTCCCTGGATTTGAACCTGCGACCTTTCGGGTCAACAAGCTCAGCATCTCAGCGCTTTAACCCACTGTGCCATTGTTTTAAAGTGTTTTTTGCACTACACATACGATATATGCAGTGTGCATAGGAATTCATTCATTTTTTTTTTCCAAATTATAATCCGGCCCTCAAACAGTTTGAGGGACTGTGACCTGGCCCTCTGTTTAAAAAGTTTGAGGACCCCTGGTATAGATAAGCATACACCTGGAAAGCAAACTTGCTGAAGTACAACTAAGGTATAATTTGCATTTCACTCTATATAGCCCTCATCAACATCTCTCTTTGGCCTAATATATACGCAGGCATATATATACAGCTATTTTTAAAACTCATTCCTTTTGATGTATATTGCTCCCTCCCTCTCTTCCTACCTTTCTTTGATCTTTCTCGAAGTCCTAACATCTTTCAAATAATGCTCAAAAGGATAACTAAAAACAGTCATAAGAAGGGTGAGTAGAAAGAGGACTGGGAGCGATTATATTGTTAACTCTGAGCACCACAGTTCAGGAATGATATTGACAAGCTGGAACATCTCCAAAGCAGACCATAGTCGTCCAAGAGCTAGAGGCTTCACGTGGCTAAAGGAGTTGGATATGTTTAGCTGGAGAAAAGAAGGCCAAGAGAAGAGACATAGAGCCATGTTTAAATATTTCAAAAAAGAATCCACACTGAAGATGGAGCAGGCTTGTTTTCTGCTGCTCCAGAGATTGGGATACCGAGCAACGGATCCAGACTGCAGGAAAAGAGAGTCTATCTTAATATGAGGAAGAACGTCCTAACAGTGAGAGCTGGAACAAGTTGCTTCGGAGTTCAGTAGAGTCTCCTTCTTTGCAAGTCATTTAACAGAGATCATTTTATTGTCTCCTGAGGGCAATATGATGGATTTTGGGGTAGGTATAAAGTTTCTGCCAACCTAGCAGTTTGAAAACATGGAAATGGGAGTAGATGAATAGCTACTAGGGCTGGGCGGTTTCGTTCGTTAATTTCGTAATTCGTTAATAATTCGTATTTAAAGTGGCTTACAATCCGATATTGAACCATTCAGGAGCAACTAAAAATTGAAATGAATTTTTAAAATTTATTTCGTAATTGTTTCGAAATTGTTTCATTATTATTTCGTTATTATTTCCGTATGTCTGGTGCAAGTTTTATAGTTGTTGTTTGTTTTATCAGTGATAAAAAAATAAATTATCACACCAACAGTCAACAACAGAGGGAGAGGGAAGCTTCAGAAGTTCTCCCTGTCCCATTTGGAGGTTTTTTTAGCGTATTGTGCAATCGCGTCCACCATTAACGAATCAATTTGTTATTGTTTCGAAATTGTTTCGTAATTTCCAAAATTTCATAAATATCGAACTTTTTTAAAGAAAAATTTCGGAATTCTTTTAAAAAACGAAACGCAAAAAACCCCCTAAAAATGAATCGAGTTTAGAAACAAATTTTTCCGTGGTTGCCCAGGCCTAATAGCTACTAGGCTTGGGTAACAACGGAAAAATTTGTTTCTAAACTCGTTTCGTTTTTAGGGGTCCATCGCGTTTCGTTTTTTAAAAAAATTCCGAAATTTTCCTTTTAAAAATTTCGAAATTTACAAAATTTCGTATAATTACGAATTGATTCATTAATGGCGGACGCGATTGTGCAATATGCTAAAAAAAACCTCCAAATGGGACAGGGGGAACTTCTGAAGCTTCCCTCTCCCTCTGTTGTTGACTGTTGGTGTGATAAAACAAACAACAACTATAAAACTTGCACCAGACATGCGAAAATAATTACGAAATAATTACAAAATAATTTCGAAATAATTATGAAATAATTATGAAATAAATTGAAAAAATTGTTTCGAATCTAATTTACTCCTCACACTATTCCTGCATGGCTCAATATTGGATCGTAAGCTAATTTAAATACGAATTAATAACGAATTACCAAATTAACGAACGAAATCGCCCAAGTCTAATAGCTACCGCTTCGGCGGGAAGGTAACAGTGCCTCATGAAGTCATGCTGGCCACATGACCTTGGAGGTGTCTTTGGACAATGCTGACTCTTTGGCTTAGAACTGGAGATGAGCACCAACCCACAGAGTTGGACACGACTGGACTTAATGTCAGGGGAAAACCAAAATAAAGTTTTAATGCATTTTAATATTTTAATGTAAAGGTAAAGGTTTCCTCTTGACATTAAGTCTAGTTGTGTCATGAAAACTAAATTCTGTGGGGTGGTGCTCGTCTTCATTTCTAAGCCAAAGGTTGTCCATAGACACCTCCTAGGTCATGTGGCTGGCATGACTGCATGGAGTACTATTACCTTCCCGCAGAAGCAGCACCTATTCATCTACTCACATTTCCATGTTTTCGAACTACTAGGTTGGCAGAAGCTGGGGCTAACAGCAGGAGCTCACCCCGCTACCTGGATTCAAACCACTGAGCTTTCAGCCAGCAAGTTCAGCAGCTCAACGTTTGAACCACTGCACCACCTGGGGCTTCATTTTAATGTATAATGGTTCAAATTTCACAAATGGTTTAACTGATTTTTTTTAAAAATGTATATTTTAATACATTTACATTGTTTTAATTTGCATTGTTTTATTTTTATTGTTAGCTACCTTGAATCCCCATATCAGGAGAAAATCCAAATAAAAATAAAGTAAAAGAGGAGGGCGACTAAAATGATCAAGGGTCTGGAGAACAAGCCCTATGAGGAGTGGCTTAAGGAGCTGGGCATGTTTAGCCTGAAGAAGAGAAGGCTAAGAGTAGACATGATGGACGCATGTATAAATATGTGAGGGTATGTATTGTCGAAGGCTTATACATAGCCATGTATAAATATGTGAGAGGAAGCCACAGGGAGGAAGGAGCAAGCTTGTTTTCTGCTTCCTTGGAGACTAGGAAGCGGAACAATGGCTTCAAACTACAAGAAAGGAGATTCCAACTGAACATGAGGAAGAACTTCCTGACTGTGCGAGCCGTTCAGCAGTGGAACTCTCTGCCCCGGAGTGTGGTGGAGGTTCCTTCTTTGGAAGCTTTTAAGCAGAGGCTGGATGGCCATCTGTCAGGGGTGATTTGAATGCAATATTCCTGCTTCTTGCCAGGGGGTTGGACTGGATGGCCCATGAGGTCTCTTCCAAATCTTTGATTCTATGATTCTAAGATTCTATGAAATAAATATATTATAAGTAGATCCTGTCAAGCTGATGGCCACCACTGTTACCTTTTGCTGTAGACATCCACAAAAGTCAACATTGACACTGAAATATAATACCGCATGAGCTCTGTGAGTGCAGCATTTTTCTGAATTAAACAGAGAGTGTTTGAGTACTGGGATATCCATAGGGAGACCAAGGTGCTTGTTTATAAAGCTATTGTCCTCCCAACCATGCTATACAGGGACTGTCTATAGACATCATAAACAACTCCTGGAACGATTCCATCAGCGCTGCCTCTGAAAAATCCTGCAAATCTCTTGGGAAGACAGGCGGACAGATCAACCGCCAAGACAGCACATCTGGAGGACCATCATCTTCGAGCTACAAGGAATCGCCTAAGTAAGTAAGTATCATCTTTCGTTGCTCATGTTGAACAAAAGCAGAAATACCTTTTCCAATGTCAAGACCGCCTTATACATATAAGTCTATTTTTTTCTTTTTTCCGACCTTTCCAATGTCAAAAATCAATTTCTACTGGATGTTACCCCCGAAATGAAGTTTCCTTCTTTAGGAGCATTCAAATCACAATACTACAAGACGAAACTCCGGAATACGGAATCCCATCTTGTGGCCTCCGGGACAAATGCAGTTTATGCCAACTGCAATAGGGATAGTCATTAAAATAAGATACATTTATTATGTTTTTGGGGCATCAGAGAGGAGCAAGTCAGGTTCTGCACATTTCCAGAAGATGGCGGGTCAATGAAGATCAAATGCGGGGAAGATATGAAAGCTATTTGTTGGGATTACAGCTTGTGTTATTCATCCTTATCCCAACAAGCTGTTTCAAGCACAGATAGCAATCACAAATTGATTAATCACACCTGCTAATTACATCTCACAAACAGGCAAAATTAATGTTTGATGCTGGTCTTAAAAAGGAATTAATTTTCCATAGATAAGCCAGGAAGGAGAGGAGGAAAAACAGAGAGAATTGGGTGGGGGCTTCCTGACACTCATTAAACGAAATGATCCCTTATATTACAGCGAGTCAAATGCCAACGAAGATTTTGAGAATTAAAAATGATCTGGATTGCTTTTGTAGCTTTTAAGTGGCCATAGCTGCACATCGCAAGTGCTGAACCTGACTCAGCACATAGAAAAGCAGCAGATCACAGGAGCTGTTTTCATAGACCTGTCAGCGGCTTATGATACTGTGAACCACCACCTCCTCCTGAGAAAAATGTATAATATCACAAAGGACTACCATCTCACCCACCTCATAGGAAACCTGCTACAAAACAGGAGCTTTTTTGTTGAGTTCCAGGGCCAGAGAAGCAGATGGCGGAAACAAAAGAATGGTCTGCCTGAGGGGAACGTGCTCGCTCCATCCATGTTTAACATCTACACAAATGACCAGCCACTGCCAGAAGGGACAGAGAGTTTCATCTATGCTGATGATCGTGCCATTACCGCTCAAGCAGGGAGCTTTGAGATGGTTGAACAGAAGCTCTCCGAAGCTCTAGGTGCTCTAACTGCCTATTACAGAGAAAACCAACTGATCCCTAATCCATCTAAAACACAGACATGTGCCTTTCGCCTTAAGAACAGACAAGCATCCCGAGCTCTGAGGATTACCTGGGAAGGAATCCCACTGGAGCATTGCAGCACACCCAAATACCTGTGAGTCACTCTGGACCATTCTCTGACCTACAAGAAGCACTGCCTGAACATCAAACAAAAAATGGGCACTAGAAAAAATATCATACGAAAGCTGACTGGCACAACCTGGCGATCACAACCAGATACAGTGAAGACATCTGCCCTTGCGCTATGCTACTCTGCTGCTGAGTACACATGCCCAATGTGGAACACATCTCACCACACTAAAACTGTGGATGTGGCTCTTAATGAGACATGCCGCATTATCACGGGGTGTCTGCGCCCTACACCACTGGAGAAATTACACTGCTTAGCCGGTATTGCACCACCTGACATCCGCCGGGAAGTTGCAGCCAATAGTGAAAGGACCAAGGCAGTGGTATCTCCAGCTCATCCCCTGTTTGGATATCAGCCAGCACGTCAACGACTTAAATCAAGAAATGGTTTTCTTAGATCTACACAGACACTCGCTGGAACACCTCAGCAAGTGAGAGTTCAAAAGTGGCAGGCTCAAACACAGCACCTCAATCCGTGGGTGATACCAGATGAGAGACTCCCCCCTGGGCACACAGAAGACTGGGTGACTTGGAAGGCACTGAACAGACTGCGCTCTGGCACCATGAGATGCAGAGCCAACCTTCAGAAATGGGGCTACAAAGTGGAATCCACGACATGCGAGTGTGGATAAGAGCAAACCACAACCACCTGCTGCAATGCAACCTGAGCCCTGCCACATGCACAATGGAGGACCTTCTTGCGGCAACACCAGAGGCACTCCAAGTGGCCAGATACTGGTCAAAGGACATTTAACCAACTACCAAGTTTGCAAAATTTGTGTGTGTGTTTTTTTTAATCTGTTTGTTTGTTCTGTTCTGTTAGAAATGCAATACAATGTTCTGGTTGCAGATGACACGATAAATAAATAAATAGTGGGCATACATTAATACGAGCATTAATTTATTTGCTTTGAAAATTATTACTACAACCACATCCCTGTCGCAAGACACTTCCTCCATGAAGCCAGCAGGGAGCCCGCCAGATCTCATCACGCAACATACAACTACTTCTGGCAGGGCCCCATGCTGTCTACATGCATGGAAGGAGAGGGAAACCTCCTTCCATGCACATGTTCAGGTTAAGAATAATGACGACATGTTTCAAAATGTTATAAAAATGCATCCAATAAATATTGGAAGTGCGACCAACAAGTAGGTAGATTTTTTCACACATGGTGGACCTGCGCAAAAGCCAAAGACTTTTGGAATATTATTCAAAAAGACATTCAAATGATTCTGAAAACACAAATCAAAAAAGAGCCAGAATACTTTCTGTTAGGAATGTATGACTTTGAAGGAGAAAAAAAAGCAAAGGACTATTATTTACTTAGAATCATAGAATCATAGAATCAAAGAGTTGTAAAAGACCTCATGGGCCATCCAGTCCAACCTTCTGCCAAGAAGCAGGAATATTGCATTCAAATCACCCCTGACAGATGGCCATCCAGCCTCTGCTTAAAAGCTTCCAAAGAAGCAGCCTCCACCACACTCCGGGGCAGAGAGTTCCACTGCTGAATGGCTCTCACAGTCAGGAAGTTCTTCCTAATGTTCAGATGGAATCTCCTCTCTTGTACCAAACTATGGCAGCTAGAATTGTATTTGCAAAGAAATGGCGAATGAAAGAAATACCCCAAAGGGAAGAATGACAAAACAAGATTTTGGAGATAATGAGCATTGAGGGCCGGATTATAATTTGAAAAAAAAAATGAATAAATTCTTTTTCACACTGTACATATCTTATTTGTAGTGCAAAAAACACTTAAAAACAATACAATATTTAAAATGAAGAACAATTTTAACAAATATAAACTTATTAGTATTTCAATGGGAAGTGTGGGCCTGCTTCTGGCTGATGAAATAGGATTGTTGTTGTTGTTGTTGTGTGATTTCAAGACTTAGGTTGACCCTGAGCGAGGGCCAGGTAAATGACCTTGAAGGGCTGTATCTGGCCCCTGGGCCTTAGTTTGAGGATCCCTGCTCTATGGTTTGGGTAGATTTCCTTAAAGTGGAAAGAAAATTGGTAAAATTATCAATTGCTTTATTTTTTATTTTTTTATTTTTAAAATTAATTTTTTAACTATTTTTAAAATTTTAAATTATTACACCCTATCTGCGTGACCGCATTTCTGTGTACGAACCCACATGATCTCTTCGATCATCTGGAGAGGCCCTGCTCGCACTTCCACCTCCTTTGCAGGCGCAATTGGTGGGGATGAGGAGGAGGGCCTTTTCAGTGGTGGCCCCCCGACCCTGGAACTCACTTCCCAAGGACATCAGGCATGCCCCAACTCTGGCAGTCTATAGGAGGAGCCTGAAAACGTGGCTATTGTATTTATTGTTTCATTTATTGCTTTTATTTACTAATGTACTGTTGGGCTTGGCCTCATGTAAGCCGCTCCGAGTCTCTTGGGGAGATGGTAGCAGGGTATAAACAAAAATTTTATTATTTATTTATTTATTTAGAAAAAGATAATAATGCTGAATTATATCCCTATTCCTTATCGGACTGAATAACGTTCTTGGAGCTTTAAATCCCTTAAAAGGGGACCTGGGACAATGACAAGCAATGACAAGCCACCCAATAGCATAGATTGCTTGATTTAATGAAGTTTAGACTGTGGAAGTTGTATGCCTGGACTCTGCTGAGATGAATGGGAACAAGCCATATCTTAAGTCCTGCTTGTTTTGATTTTTAACGAGTGATACTGTTTCATGCCACCCGCGCCCGGCGCCCTCCGTCTGTGCCCATTTGCTTTTTGCCTCACGGTGGGCCCTCCGAAATCAGCAGCCTCATTCTTGACTGTCTTTCAGTGTCTGGCAAGTGCCCTTAATCCCAAAGTAGTAAAAGGGAAACTGTAAATTCAGCACCTTCGGATCCTAAATCGATTTTGTCTTCTTTTACTGTAGCAGACAGCTACAGCAAATGACGCTGACTCTAGGGAAGAGACGGTCTTGACTTTTTACAGCCGCCTTTATCAAGCGAGGATTTTCGAGCGTGTGAGAGAAGTGCATCTCCGGAATGCAAAACTCCTTATGGGTAGGAAATTCCTGGCATTCATTTCCTTATGATGCTGGCAGGAATGCACTTTTACCATGCCTTCCTTTTCTTCATCGGGTTTGTTTTTGTTTTTTCAAGTTTGATTTTCATAGTGTTGGAGAGAGGCTTGCATAAGCAAGCGACCAAAAAAAAGAGATCATCTATGGAATTCAAAGGCACTGCAATAGCCTCCTGGTTATCACACAAACGAGCCTGTAATTTGATAAAATATAGCTAAGACTATATGAGTATATACTCCATACACTAGAAAAAGGTGTTCTTTTCAGACATGATACACATACATTCCTGCTAACTGTCTTAGGCAGAAAAAAAAATGAAACGCAAAGATATAGAATGGTGGATGCGCAGAGGCGGCCCTAGGTAATTTTCGACGGTAAGCAAACAGTATTTTGGTGCCCCCCCCCCCAACCAATCACTGATATATATTTTCTGTTCGTCGTGGGAGTTCTGTGTGCCATATTTGGTTCAATTCCATCATTTGTGGAGTTCAGAATGCTCTTTGATTGTAGGTGAACTATACATCCCAGTAACTACATCTCTCATATGTCAAGGTCTATTATCCCCCAAGAGCTCCTCAAGAGCGCCCCTGGGCAAAATCAACTATACTGTGAATACTTACTTTGTGTAATGGTTCAGCCACCCCTGTGGACGCGTGGCTCAACAGCAATACAAGTGAAAAAGATATCTGAGTCCTTGTGGACAACAAGTTAAATATGAGCCAACAATGCAAAAAAAGCCAATGGGATTTTGGCCTCCATCAATAGGAGCCTAGTGTCTAGATCCAGAGAAGTCATGCTACCCCTCTATTCTGCCATAATAATAATAATAATAATAATAATAATAATAATAATAATAATAATAATCCTTTATTTATACCCCACTACCATCTTCCCAGGAGCCCCCGGTGGCGCAGTGGGTTAAAGCACTGAGCTGGTGAGCTTATAGAATCATAGAATCATAGAATCGAAGAGTTGGAAGAGACCTCATGGGCCATCCAGTCCAACCCCCTGCCAAGAAGCAGGAATATTGCATTCAAATCACCCCTGACAGATGGCCATCCAGCCTCTGCTTAAAAGCTTCCAAAGAAGGAGCCTCCACCACACTCCGGGGCAGAGAGTTCCACTGCTGAACAGCTCTCACAGTCTCACAGCTTGTTGACCGAAAGGTCGCAGGTTCGATTCCGGGGAGCGGCGTGAGCTTCCACTCATTTGGGAGTTGTCGTTGGGATTTATAGTTAACCTACAATCAAAGAGCATTCTGAACCCCACCAACAATAGAATTCAACCAAACTTGGCATGCAGATCTTCCAAGACCAACAGAAAATACTGGAAGGTCTTGATGAGAATTGATCTTGAGTTTGGGAGTTGTAGTTCACCTATATCCAGAGAGAACTGTGAACTCAAAGAGTGATAGATCTATTGTCGAAGACTATCGTCAGTCAAGGTGGTCAGTTGAAACATTCACACCTAGCTCCAACAGACAAGAGTTCTTTGTCCCACCCTGGTCATTCCACAGATATATAAACCCATTTTCCTAGTTCCAACAAACCTCACTATTTCTGGGGATGTTTGCCATAGATGCAGGTGAAACGTCAGGAGAGAATGCCTCTAGAACATGGCCATATAGCCCAAAAAAACCTACAACAACCCAGTGATAGATCTGTGCCAAACCTGGCATGAATACTGAATATGCCAAATGTAAACACTGGTGGAGTTTGGGGGAAACAGATTTTGACATGTGGGAGTTGTAGATGCTGGGATTTATAGTTCACCTACAATCAAAGATCCGCATAGTCAAAGCCATGGTATTCCCTGTAGTACCTACGGATGTGAGAGCTGGACTTTAGGGAAGGCTGAGCGAAGGAAGATAGATGCTTTTGAGCTGTGGTGTTGGAGGAAAGTTCTGAGAGTGCCTTGGACTGCAAGGAGATCCAACCAGTCCATCCTCCAGGAAATAAAGCCCGGCTGCTCATTGGAGGGAAGGATACTAGAGACAAAGTTGGAGTACTTTGGCCACATCATGAGGAGACAGCAAAGCCTAGAGAAGACAATTATGCTGGGGAAAGTGGAAGGCAAAAGGAAGAGGGGCCGACCAAGGGCAAGATGGATGGATGGCATCCTTGAAGTGACTGGACTGACCTTGAAGAAGCTGGGGGTGGTGACGGCCGACAGGGAGCTCTGGCGTGGGCTGGTCCATGAGGTCACGAAGAGTCGGAGACGACTGATCGAATGAACAACAACACAATCAAAGAGCATTCTGAACCCCACCAACGATGGAATTGAACCAAACTTGGCACACAGTATCCCTATAACCAACAGAAAATACTGTGTTTTCTGATGGTCTTTGGTGACCTCTCTGACACCTCCTCGTCCCGACCCCCAGGTTGAGAAACACTGTCCTAGAGTGTCTCTTATTTCCACTTTTGACACCTGGCAACCCTGCAACAAGATCCACATTATAATATCATCCCCTTGTCACACTCTAAACAATTCCTATCAAAGCAAGGTATGCATTTTTATGACTGAAGGCACGGCATATCCTTGACTCTGCAGATACGTTTAGTAGCATTGCTTAAGAAGCTATTAAGGATTTAAAATGACCTACATTTTTTACGTATGGGCAAAGAAAAGGCCAAGAGCCGGGAGTAAAGAGTCCCTTGCCCCTTTTGTCTAGACCACGTAACGGCAGACAGCAAGCTAGCTTTTAAATAATGATCTGACATAAAGAATGCGGAAGACAAAATGCCAAGAACAACATGCGACCCTCTTCCCTCTGGTGCTCCGGAATTTATTCTGTCCTCTCCTCACTTCATCTCTGACAAGGCTCATTCCTGCAATCTTTATTCATCCTGAATGCATCCACTTCAGGATGTACACAACTACCCAATGCATCTCAGCCTGAATATTAGTCTCCACTGGAACTATGAACACCAACAAAGCTTTTGTTGGTGTTCATAGGATGCTTGCTGTAGTAAAATCAAAGGATATCTAGGGCAGGGGGGACAACGAATCCCACCGCTGCCACCAGTATAACAAAATTAAGGCTGACCATAAGTTGAATATATCAATGACCGATGTTATTGGCAGTATTAGCCGCCACCACCTCAGCTTTATTGGTCTGAGGAACCAAAGGTGTGAATGTGTTGTAGGTAAAGGTGTGTTTGCCCTGGGTATCTTCTATTACTCCTTAACTGGCTGACTGGACTTCAAAAGTGCTTGACAGACTGAGGCTTACACCAGCTAAAAGTGAACTAGAAAAAGTTTATTGAGCTTTAAACAAACATCTACTCATAGAATGAGTGGTACAGAAGCGTAATCCAGTGGTAGAGACTTAGCTGAACTAAACAGTTAGTTCTACTGACCATAAAGCTTTTAAACCTGTGAGTTTCCTTAAACACACTATTCTATTAGAAACAGTATCTCTTAGAGAACAGACTCCTGTCTGTCTCACACACAGGGCAATAAGGTATCTTAAACTTCTCCTAAGTTTAATAAGACAAAACTCTCTTTTACTGGTCCTCTTAACACAGTAGAACCCTAGCCTTTGTCTTAACCTTATTCCCTAACCTAAAGGCTCACTTTTAAAACTCTTCTTCCCTGTCAGAACTCTAACTAGCTTCCTCTCTTAAAATCCTATCCCTCTGTGTCTGATGTCAAGACACTTCTCTCTCTGTCAAAAGCTGACAGCTTATTTCCCTCTCTCAACCGACTCCTCCCCCAATTGCTATACCCAATCAGGAGTCGGCTTGACTCCTCCTCCTGCTTCTGCCTGCCTTTCAAGATGAAAGCTACTGATATTCAGGCTTCGGCCTGGTCGCCTAAAAGGTAGATTTCACTACACTTGCCATAGATGAAGGCAAAACGTCAGGAGAGAATGCCTCTAGAACAGTGTTTCTCAACCTGGGGGTCGGGACCCCTGAGGGGGTCACGAGGGAGTGTCAGAGGGGTCGCCAAAGACCATTAGAAAACATAGTATTTTCTGTTGGTCATGGGTTCTGTGTGGGAAGTTTGGCCCAATTCTATCGTTGGTGGGGTTGAGAATGCTCTTTAATTGTAGGTGAACTATAAATCCCAGCAACTACAACTCCCAAATGTCAAGGTCTATTTTTCTCAAACTCCTCCAAAGGCTCCTTCTTTGGAAGCTTTTAAACAGAGGCTGGATGGCCATTTGTCAGGGGTGATTTGAATGCAATATTCCTGCTTCTTGGCAGGGGGTTGGACTGGATGGCCCATGAGGTCTCTTCCAACTCTTTGATTCTATGATTCTATGATTCTATGAAATTAATGCAGTTTGCTACAAACAGGTCATCGTTGTGAACAATACCACCACCTCACTTTCCCTCTTTTTCTTACAGGTGAAGAATATCTTTGCCTCTTTTGCGTTGTAAATCAAACCCAGAACCTTTTTAAAGGTTAACAAATAATGGCATGACTGCCTTCCAGTTGGAATAAATTGCTTTTTTTAAAAAAAACTTTTGATTTGTCATACACTTACGCACACCCCTGTGAAATAAATAGCAAGTGACTGGGACAAAAAGTGCTGAACATGTCTTTATCTCCCACCTACATTGTGGAACTAAACAGAAACAATAAGTCACCCTCTAAGACAAATAGCCCTGATCTGAAACTGTCGACTGCAGCATATTTTTAAAAATTTGTATCATGGTGGAAAGGATCTTCAAGGGCTGAATATAGAACACAGGTGCAGGGTGAGAGGGAGACAATTTCTAGGTAATGAGCACACTCATACATCCATCGCTCGCACACACTTTTCCCAGGGTGCACAAACTGTGGTGGATGCAATTCCCAAAATAGGCAAGATGATCTTTAGAGAAAAAGGAGTGCTCCATGAACCAAACTGGTTGCACCTTGACAAATATTCATTGAAAAACATGACTTTTGTGTTTGGACTTGAGTTCCACCATCTCCAAGATATTTATTTATTTATTTATTTATTTGCTTTATTTCTATACCGCATTTTTCAGCCCTTAACAGGCGACTCAATGCGGTTTACATGGTACAATTATCAAATAGTGTCAGTGCAATTAAAACATAACAACGCAACAAACAGGATCAACAGCATCAATCCACAACAGTTAACAATCAACAAGACAGATCAACAAAACAGACATAACGCCTCAGTTGAAATCAGATCCGTTCTCATAATCCTTGTGCCATTCCTATGTTCCATTTACCGTCTTCCTATGATTGGTTGCACTGCTTAACCAAACGCTTGTTCATAAAGCCAGGTCTTAACCATTCTCCGAAACGTCAGCAGCGAAGGTGCCTGTCTGATGTCTGCCGGTAGGGCATTCCATAGCCGAGGGGCCACCACTGAGAAGGCCCTGTCTCTCGTCCCCGCCAAGCGCGCCTGTGATGCAGGCGGGATCGAGAGCAGGGCCTCCCCAGACGATCTTAATGTTCTGGTCGGTTCATAGGTGGAGATGCGTTCGGAGAGGTAAGCAGGGCCAGAACCGTTTAGGGCTTTATAGGCTAAAGCCAGCACCTTGAATTGTGCCCGGTAGCGGATTGGCAGCCAGTGGAGCTGGTTCAGCAGAGGAGTGGTATGCTCCCTGAGTGCCGCTCCCGTTAGCAACCTGGCCGCCGAGCGCTGGACCATCTGAAGCTTCCGGGCAGTCTTCAAGGGCAACCCCACGTAGATATCTCATGATGTACAAGCAGTCCCCAAGTTACAAGCAAGATAGGTTCCGTAGGTCTGCTCTTAAGTTGAATCTGGATGTAAGTTGGATTCGTCGCTGACGATGGAGGCCAGATCACTGCCATAATTAAGCAGGCCTTTTTTCATCTTCACCAGGTAAGGAAATTGGCATCCTACCTTTCGGTAGAAGCATTGGCAACGGTAATCCACGCAACAGTCACCACGAGGTTGGACTATTGCAACGCCTTATATGCTGGCCTTCCGAAGTCAACGACCCAGAAGATTCGGATGGTCCAAAATGCGGCAGCCAGGCTGCTAGCGGGATCATCTCTAAGATCCCATATTACACCGATTCTGCAACAACTGCATTGGCTACCAATAAACCGCATTGAGTCGCCTGTATAGGCTGAAAAATGCGGTATACAAATAAAGCAAATAAATAAACATCGGATCTCTTACAAGATACTGATCCTGACATTTAGAGCTCAAAATGGCCAAGGACCTTTATATCTTAGGGACCGCCTCATTCCTTTTCCCCATCAGTGGTCACCTCGATCCACCCAGGAAAATCTCCTCTACATACCGGGTCCTAAGGAGGCACATTTGGAAGCTACAAGGCATAGAGCTTTTTCGATCAATGCTCCAATTCTGTGGAACTCATTGCCTCCATATATTAGAGCAATGTCGGAGTTGCGCCCTTTTGCAAAGGCGCTCAAGACTTGGCTGTTTGGCTGTGCATTTAAGTAATCGGATCAAATTTTGCCATAGTCACTGCTGAATGTTTTTATGTTGAATGTTTTATATTGTGTATAAGCTATTTTAAATTGTAAGTCGCTCAGAGCACTTTGATGGAGAGCGACTAATTAAGAAATAAAGTGATGATGATGATGATGATGATGATGATGGTGATGATGTAAGTCAGAGCAGGTACATTTTAAAGTGTAACTCCAGCCACACATACACACATACACAAGCTTTGGATAGCATAGGGAAGAAACTGCATATATTGCATATATAATTGTAATGTTCAATATATTGTCGAAGGCTTTCATGGCCGGAATCACTGGGTTGTTGTAGGTTTTTCCGGGCTATATGGCCATGGTCTAGAGGCATTTTCTCCTGACGTTTCGCCTGCATCTATGGCAAGCATCCTCAGAGGTAGTCTATTTATGAAGGCCTCTGAGGATGCTTGCCATAGATGCAGGCGAAACGTCAGGAGAAAATGCCTCTAGACCATGGCCATATAGCCCGGAAAAACCTACAACAACCCAATGTAATGTTCGTTTGTGGGATTAACACAACTCAAAAACCACTGAATGAATGACATGAAATTTGGACACAATACACCTATCAGGCCAACGAGTGACCATCACTCTTAAAAACACTGGAAAACACAGCGGAAGGGACTCAAAAAAGCAAAATGTAATGCTTCCAAGCTGCAAGCTTTTTTCTCCTTGGATTTCTTTGAGAGCATCCAAATTCCTGCATATTTCCAATTTCCTATTGCTAAACTGCAACTCCCAGCCATCGTCCAGATAGATTTTTTATTTCTCAACCTTATGAGAAGGCAGCAGGAACTTCACAGGAGAATGTTTACATTTTTTTTCCGTGTCAGGAGTGATTTGAGAAACTTCTGGTGTGAGAGAATTGGCCGACTCCAAGGACGTTGCCCAGGGGACACCCAGATGTTTTGATGTTTTACCATCCTTGTGGGAGGCTTCTCTCATGTCCCCACATAGGGAGCTGGAGCTGACAGAGGGAGCTCATCTGCACTCTCCCCAGATTCCTATCTGCAACCTGTCAGTCTTCAGTCCTGCCGGCACAAGGGTTTAACTCATTGCACCACCGAAGACTCCTCTTAGAAGAGCATTTGCATGCAAAGCATCTATTCCACCCCTTGTTCTATATAGCTGACGGTCACATTCCCCAGTGAAATATTCTGGAAGCAAAGGTACTTTCCATGCTTCCTGTCCTCTTACTTACTGGAAACAGCGTATCATGTAAACAATGGCCTTGCTTGGAGGGCTTGGGGGTGTCCTGTAGTACTAGCCAGGCTAAGCCAAAGGGGAAGTGAGTGGTCAGGCTGAATTGGGATGTGGTGGAGAAGGAGATGGGAGGAGACACAGAGATGTGAGAAATCCCTTTTGCGGCTGAGAAGAGCCTAGGCTTTAAACAAACAAACAAACACTAACTTATGGAAAAGTTGCCTGAGTACAAAGCTATGATTCAAGTAAGTAGCCAGCAATATTCCTTTTCTCTCACCCCCCCCCCCCCCCATATATCTATTTAAATAAAAATGTAATGTTCGCTTGTGGGATTATCATAACTCAAAAACCATTGCATGAACTGACACAAAATTTGGGCACAATACACCTATCAGGCCAATGATCTGGCCACAGTGGTCCACGCTCTTGTTACATCCCGAATAGATTACTGTAACACACTCTATGTGGGGTTGCCCTTGAAGACTGTTCAGAAACTTCAACTGGTTCAGCGAGCGGCAGCCAGTTTGCTCATCAGAGCGTCATACAAGGAGCACACCTCCCCCTGTTGTGTCAGCTCCACTGACTGCCAGTTCAGTTCCGAGCACAATTCAAGGTGCTGGTTTTGACCTACAAACCCTACTGTTATGTTGATGCCGGCATCAAATTGCGCCTTTGTAAGCCGCCCTGAGTCCCCTCCGGGGTGAGAAGGGCGGGGTAGAAGTAACCGAAATAAAATAATAAACAAGTGACCATCACTCATAAAAACACTGGAAAATACAGCAGAAGAGACATAAAAAGCCAAAAATACATTACAATGCATGCACAGAACCACATATGTACACAAATACACATATATACACATATACTCTAAAACAAGCATATCATCCCTAGTATTCGTTCTCAATATTAGCTGTGTTCCTCTGTCTCATTTTCAATGAGTGAATAGCCTGAGATAAGAATAAAGTCCTGAATTAGGGTTATTTTCACTCATTTCTTACACTTGGTAGGTGAATATTCCTCCCTGAAGAATTATACATCCCTTTTCCCATCTCTATGAGAAAGGAAGCATATTTATATGTGTCAATGTGGTCCTATAGCTGGATGGGATGGGGTACTATTGTTGTCTAGGATATATTTAAAATACACCTAATGAATTCTATAGCAGGGAGTCCTTATTATCCATCGGCCATATACAACACATGCTCTGGCCACTTTTCATCTCAACGACGCCCGCACACTGAGGGCCCAATTTACTGAAAAATTGCTTGTTCTAGGCCTCTGTTGTTTTCCCATGGACATTGCTATTGCTTTTTCCCCTTCTTTCGCTTTTGCAAGACCCTGGTTGTGTAATGTTCCTTTGGATAGAGGAAGTAACTTAATTCATGCTTCCCGGCATAATATAAAGCTGTGGACAACTCTATGGAGGCTGTGAATTGAACGGTAACTAGAGTTCAGTTGAAATGTTGATAGGCTTGACTTTTGTTTGAAAGAGGGTGAGAAACGAGGGAAGAGAAACTTCCATAGGTCATTGCCTTTGTTGAATCTTTGCTAAATTTATTTTAAGGATAAAGCTATGTCAGAGAAGAATGGCATCGCAGGCTAGAAACCCAAGATAAAAGAACTTAAGTGGTAATTTAACCCATTACCCCTTTGGTATTCTACCATCTTGAGTCAGATTATGTTCTGTTCAGGTGGAGAAGGGAAATATATGGACAAAAATTGCATATCTAGCAAGCAAAAGCATTGTTGTATTCCATAGCAGGAATACCTCTGTCCTTAAACACCACACCAGTATAATAAAATCGGCAAGCAGTTTATTGAAAGATATATGTAAGCAAAGCAATAAAAATTATAGAAATCGGCAAGCAGTTTATTGAAAGATATATGTAAGCAAAGCAATAAAAATTATAGAAACAGTATCATTCAAAACAGTATATTCCAAAGATAACAAATAGTCCATGAACGTCAAGGTACAAAGGTAGAAACCACAAGATCCAAGCATTCAAATTCTAAAAGAACAAGACATTGTAGAGATCCAATACAAGAACAGGACCCTGGCACAACTTGAAACAAGAAACTAGAAATCCACTTGGAAACAAGATGGTCATGAAAATTCAACACTGACCAGACTGAGCTAAAATATTTCCCCATCTCATATAAAGCCTTTCCTGTCTCATGAAACGAAAGGAAAACATTCTGTTTATCTCTAGGGTTAGGGTTAGCGCCGAAGGTTAGCCCATCTGCAGGAAAAGAGTTAGATAAGGATTTCTTATCCCTCTTTTCCTGCAGATGGGCTAACCTTCGGCGAGCTTGAGAACTTTCTATTATTAATTAATTTATTTACTTTGCTTGTATACCGCAGTTTCTCAGTCCGTAGGCGACTCAACGCGGTTCACAACAAGAGCAAAAGTCAGTCCAACAACATACAATATTAAAACCATTAACAGTATAAAATACAAACTAATGACATCTCAATAACAACACATTAACATCTCGTAACTAAAATCGTGATCCAATTCGTCATCCATAATTCCGTTCCCTATATTCATCGTGTTCATTGCACTATTTATCAGAACGCCTGTTCAAACAGCCAAGTTTTTAGTTTTCTTTGAAACACCATTAGCGAAGGGGCTGATCTAATGTCCATGGGAAGGGCGTTCCACAGCCGAGGGGCCACCACAGAGAAGGCCCTGTCCCTCATCCCCGCCAGCCGTGCCTGTGATGCAGGCGGGATCGAGAGCAGGGCCTCCCCAGAAGATCTTAGAGTCCTGGTGGGTTCATAGGCAGAGATACGTTCGGATAGGTAGCTTGGGCCAGAACTTCTGCACCTGACAAATCATCCTCAGAAGACAGTTTCTCAGAGAAAGGTTACCATGGGTCCCTTTCAGGAATTTGGCCTTGAGAATCCTCAGGCCTCTCACCAAGGCCAGAACCAGGCCTTTCATTTGACAACTCAGGCCCAGGAAAACCATCATGCCCATTGACATCAGACACAATCACAGAATGAACTGAACCATTTGCACTGTCTCACTCAGTCTCAGATTTAGGAGGACCTGTGCTAGTTAAGTTATGAGGTCCTTTACTTGGACCCGGAACAAGGTAGGTCCAGTAGCCCTACACTGCCTACTATGTGGCACACTCCCATAGACTATCAATTCTATCATTATATCTGGAATCACTCTGAAATAAAAGGCCTACAAATTTGGAACGGCACCACATAAGCAAAATCTGTCATAAAAATTGGGGAGGAGGAGGAAGATGGGCCATTTGGTCAGTGGGGCCTAAGCACTTTAGAACATCTCAAATGTACAAAGTATCTTCATACATACACATAAATGAAGTGGTTGGAAGAGGTATCCAACCCCCTTCTGCCATGTAGGGATACACAATCAAAGTAGTCTTGACAAATGGCCATCCAACCTCTGCTTAAAGGCCTCCATAGAAGGTGACTTCACCACATTGTTTGTTTGTTGTTCATTCGTTCAGTCGTCTCCGACTCTTCGTGACCTCATGGACCAGTCCACGCCAGAGCTCCCTGTCGGCCGCCACCACTCCCAGCTCCTTCAGAGTCAAGTCAGTCACTTCAAGGATGCCATCCATCGATGTTGTTCTTGGTCGGCCCCTCTTCCTTTTGCCTTCCACTTTCCCCAGCATAATTGTCTTCTCTAGGCTTTCCTGTCTCCTCATGATGTGGCCAAAGTACTTCAACTTTGTCTCTAGTATCCTTCCCTCCAATGAGCAGTCGGGCTTTATTTCCTGGAGGATGGACTGGTTGGATCTTCTTGCAGTCCAAGGCACTCTCAGAACTTTCCTCCAACACCACAGCTCAAAAGCATCGATCTTCCTTCGCTCAGCCTTCCCTAAGGTCCAGCTCTCACATCCGTAGGTTACTACATTAGGTGGAGGTATATTCTACCATCAAACAGCTCTTTCCATCAGGAGGTTCTACCTAATAGTTAGGTGGTATCTCTTTTTCCTGCAATTTGAATCAATCCTTCTGTGTTCCACTACCTTATCACATGTGGCAAAAAAGTGTTCTAGGATGCTTCTGCCCCATTTCACCCATGAAGCCACAGGCTGCACATCAGACAATGTGGAGTGACTTCTGGTGGGGCTCGTGGGTGAACTGGGGCAGTAGTATGGAAGGACACTGCTGAGGTCAACACAGAAGCCTCTCTCGTGTTCTGCAAGGAACAATGAGCCTTCTGCAAGTATCAGTCAAATGGAGACACTTCTCCTGTGTGATTGGGGAGTGTCTCCTGCAGGCTGAGGCACTGGGCATGCCCTGCTGCTACCCTGATGATGCCAGATTCACCACAGAGGCTGGCGAATCACTACCCTGGACTATCCTGGACCCCATCCATGTGATGAGGTCCCAGGTCTCTAAAGCTGCAGAACGCAAGCTTACCCCCCTTCAATATCAAATATTTAAACATGGCTATACTGTCCCCTCCTAAACTTCTCATACCCAAGTTAAACATAGGAGCTCCCTAGGCCACTACTCAGAGGAATTTGTGACTTTATTTATTTATTTACAATATTTATATTCTGCCCTTCTCACCCTGCAGGGGACTCAGAGTGGATTACAATGTACATATACATGGCAAACATTCAATGTCATAGACACATAACATAGAGGCAATTTAACATTCCAGCTTTTCTTGAGGGTATTCTGGCCACCAGGGGAGCTGTCCCTTCACTGACCATTTGTGACACTGATGAAGTACTTCCTCATTCTTTGCATGCTTGCTCGAGATTTTTATGGCATCGTAAATTAGCTAAATTTGCCTTCGTGCATAAGTGGTACCTAAATTTCCCACTTGACAGATGCAACTGTCTTTCGGGCTGCAAAGGTCGACAGCAAGCTACACAAAATTGATCAGAAGCTCACTCCGACCCGGGCTGGCTTTGAACTCATGATCTTTTGGTCAATAGTGATCTTAATGCAGCTGACTCCTAGCCAGCTGCACCACAGTCCCGGTTCTTTCAAACCTTTGACCATTTTGGTCTCCTTCTCTGGACACATTCTAGCTCGTCAATATCCTTCTTGAATTATGGTGCCCAGAACGAGACACAGTATGACAGATTAGATATGACTAAAGCAAAATAGAGTTACACCCTTGAGAGCTGTTCTCTGTCTTTGTGCTCTTCTGAGGGAAAACTGTCATCTAATGGCAAGGCCATTCATCCTAGTCAGGCCCCTTCAGGTCCAGCAGTAGTTGTCTTCCGGGGAACATTGGCACTTTTCTCTAGATTAGATATAGTAACTAGGGCTGGGCGGTTTCGTTTCGTAATTTCGTAATTCGTTAAAAATTTGTTATTTTTTTTGATAACGAAGCGATATTGAACCATTCAGGAGCAACTAAAAAACGAAACGAATTTTTCCAATTCGTTTCGGAATTGTTTCGTTATTGATTCATTATTGATTCGTTATTGATTCGTAAATGTTTCGTTATTATTTCCGCATGTCTGGTGCAAGTTTTAGGGTTGCTGTTTGTTTTCTCAGTGAAAAAAAATATAATTATCACACCAACAGTCAACAACAGAGGGAGAGGGAAGCTTCAGAAGTTTTTTTAGCGTATTGCGCGATTGCGGCCGCCATTAACGAATCGATTCGTAATCGATTCGTAATTGTTTCGTAATTGTTTTATGATTTCCGAAATTTTGTAAATATCGAACTTTTTTTAAGGAAAATTTCGGAATTCTTTTAAATAACGAAACGCAAAAAAACCCTAAAAACGAATCGAGTTTAGAAACAAATTTTTCCGTGTTTGGACAGCCCTAATAGTAACCTCTAGTGATTATGGCAACAAGAATGATTGACAACTGGGAAATAGAGGGAGAAAATGTGGAAGCCGTGACAGACTTTGTATTTCTAGGCGCAAAGATTACGGCAGACGCAGACTGTGGCCAGGAAATCAGAAGACACTTACTTCTTGGGAGGAGAGCAATGTCCAGTCTCGATAAAATAGTAAAGAGTAGAGACATCAGACTGGCAACAAAGATCCGCCTAGTCAAAGCCATGGTATTCCCTGTAGTAACCTACGGATGTGAGAGCTGGACCTTAGGGAAGGCTGAGCGAAGGAAGATCGATGCTTTTGAACTGTGGTGTTGGAGGAAAGTGCTGAGAGTGCCTTGGACTGCGAGAAGATCCAACCAGTCCATCCTCCAGGAAATAAAGCCCGACTGCTCATTGGAGGGAAGGATACTAGAGACAAAGCTGAAGTACTTTGGCCACATCATGAGGAGACAGGAAAGCCTAAAGAAGACAATTATGCTGGGGAAAGTGGAAGGCAAAAGGAAGAGGGGCCGACCAAGGGCAAGATGGATGGATGGCATCCTTGAAGTGACTGGACTGACCTTGAAGGAGCTGGGGGTGGTGACGGCCGACAGGGAGCTTTGGCGTGGGCTGGTCCATGAGGTCACGAAGAGTCGGAGGCGACTGAACGAATGAACAACAACAAGTGATCTTCAATTGGCCCTCCACATCCTACAGATTCTGTATCTCTCAGAGAAACATTGAAGTTAAGGAGAGAATGTAGGAGGAGGAGGGTTCATGTGAACAGCTTGGCACCAAGATGAAGCAGAAGTATGGGTTAGTTTGGCTCATGTTGTAACCAGAGGGACGAAAGTACTCAGAGTTTCAAAAAAAGGGGAACACTGCGGTGCTGGCTCTGCTTCTAGCTGCTGAGATATAAATCCAATTTAATCCCCTTGTTACAAAATACCATCTTGCAATCTGCAATTCCTTGAAAATTATCTCTTCTGACCTGTGTGCTGCCCTGCTAGGATGTCTGGCACAGGCTTGCATTATCATGTTTAAAGTAGCAAGAAGCTTCAGCAGTTCAGATAAATCCAAGCTGACCTTGCATCTAGTGGTAGCGTCCCTTCTCGCCTAGCTTTAATCGTACTAAGTTCACATGTGCAATTAAATGGGGGCTGAAGTCAGCTTTTAGGGGTGGCGGCTGTGTTGGAGTCGGTGATCCAGAATTGGAGACAACTTTGCACCTTTCTTTGCAAAGTTCATCTTGGATCTGATTCATCTTCCACATCACATCTGCAACTGAACAGGGGCTGAATATTACAGAGAGATCTCATAACACAGAGGCAAAGGATAACCCCCCCCCCCCCCCCATTGCTGTGACTGCCAATCACAGATAATACTGGTGGTAGGTAATGCAGGGGAGTAAGCATTTGTGATGTCAAGGAGTCTCAGTACTCCTTGACAGTATGTTAGTCTATCTATATAAATAAAAATGTAATGTTATTATTATTATTATTATTATTATTATTATTATTATTATTATTTGCACTTGTTAACCGCCACTCTCAGCCCGAGGGCGACTCGTGGCGGTGTACAAAACATAGAACATAGAAGACAACAGTTTACAATAGATCAGGACCACAACACACATCCTACTAATATACAGCTAATTAAACTAAAAATCCGCTTCGTCTTGTTAGGGTCATAAACAATCTCGTAGTCATAGTCCATTCCGGTGGTCATTCCAAAAACATAGCACTTAGTTGAAGGCCTTTTCGAAGAGCCAGGTTTTCAGGCCCTTGCGGAAGGCCATGAGGGAAGGCGCCTGTCTGATTTCAGCAGGGAGGGAGTTCCATAGCCGGGGGGCCACCACCGAGAAGGCCCGCTCTCTTGTCCCCGCCAGGCGTGCCTGTGAGGCAGGCGGGACCGAGAGAAGGGCCTCCCCAGATGATCTCAAGGTCCTCGTGGGCTCGTAGGCCGAGATGCGGTTCTCAAGGTATTTTGGGCCGGAACCGTTTAGGGCTTTGTAGGATAACACCAGCACCTTAAATTGGGCCCGGTAGCAGATCGGCAGCCAGTGGAGCTGGGACAGCAAGGGCGTTGTGTGCTCCCTGCGTCCCGCTCCGGTTAACAACATGGCTGCCGCGCGCTGGACTAGTTGGAGCTTCTGGGCCGTCTTCAAGGGCAGCCCCACGTAGAGAGCGTTAGTTAGTTCGTGCAACCATCAGAACTCAAACACCACTGGGGAAATTGACACCAAATTTGGACACAAGACACCTAACAGTCCAATTTATGTCCTCCACTCAAAAAAAATCGATTTTGTCATTTGGGAATTGTCGTTGCTGGGATTTATAGTTTACCTACAATCAAAGAGCATTCTGAACTCCACCAATGATGGAATTGGGCCAAACTTAGCACACAGGGCTCCCATGATCAATAAAAAAAACTGGAAGGGTTTGGTGGACATTGACCTTGAGTTTGGGAATTATAGTTCACCCACATCCAGAGAGCACTGTGGACTCAAACAATGATGGATCGGGACCAAACGTGGCACGAATATTCCATATGCCCAAATATGAACACAGATGGAGTTTAAGGGAAATAGACCTTGACATTTGGGAGTTGTAGTTGCTGGGATTTATAGTTCACCTACAATCAAAGAGCATTCTGAACTCCACCAATGATGGAATTGAACCAAACATGGCATACAGGACTTCCATGACCAACAGAACACACTGGAAGGGTTTGGTGGGCATTGATCTTGAGTTTGGGAGTTGTAGTTCACCTACATCCAGAGAGCACTGTAGACTCAAACAATGATGGATCTGGACCAAACTTGACACAAATATTCCATATGCCCAAATATGAACACAGATGGAGTTTGGAGGTAATAGACCTTGACATTTGGGATTTGTAGTTACTGGGATTTATAGTTCACTACAGTTAATGAGCATTCTGAAACCCACAAACGATTGAAATGGGGCAAACATCCCACACAGAACCCCCATGATCAACAAAAAATACTTAAGGCCATCCAGTCCAACTCTCTTCACAAGGGCAAGAAAATGTAATCAGAGCCCTCCTGACAAAGAGCCATCCAGTCATAAATATAGATAGATATGATTCTCACACACAGAGAGAGATATAGTATCATAGATTTGAAAGAGACCCTTAAAGAAGAACTATGATATCTTGCATATTCCAGAGGAGACAAACCAGAAACTCTCCACATCAATACTGACAAAGAAACAACAAGAAATACTGTTTACTCACAAGCATAAAGGAATTACATATTTTAGAAACCAACACTTTCTCATAACTTTATTTTCCAGATCACCAGACTGGGCCACAGCAACGCGTGGCAGGGGACAGCTAGTAATAATAATAATAATAATAATAATAATAATAATAATAATTAGGGCTGGGCGGGGAGATCATCCGGAGTTTTGGGGTACAGTGTCATCTGTACACAGATGACGTCCAACTCTGTCACTCCTTCCCACCTGCTACTAAGGAGGCTGTTCAAGTCCTGAACCGGTGCTCGGCTGCTGAAATGGACTGGATGAGGGCAAACAAATTGAAACTAAATCGAGACAAGACAGAGGTCCTCCTGGTCAGTCGTAAGGCCAAACAGGGCATAGGGCTACAGCCTGTGCTTGACGGGGTTGCACTCCCCCTGAAGGTGCAGGTTCGCAGCTTGGGAGTGATCCTGGACTGACAGCTGAGACTGGAACTTGGCCACGGTGGTCCGCACTCTGGTTACAGGGAGTGGTCAACCCTCCTGTTTAAGGAGCTCCACTGGCTGCCGTTCATTTTCCGGTCCCAATTCAAGGTGCAGGTTCTTACCTACAAAACCCTGAATGGTTTGGGACCCGCCTACCTGCGTGACCGCATTTCCTTGTACGAACCCACATGATCTCTTCGATCATCTGGAGAGGCCCTGTTCACACTCCCACCTCCTTCGCAGGCGCGATTGGTGGAGACGAGGGAGAGGGCCTTCTCAGTGGTGGCCCCTTGACTCTGGAATTCACTCCCTAAGGACATCAGTCATGCTCCAATGCTGGCAGTCTTTAGGAGGAGCCTGAAAACATGGTTGTTCCAGTGTGCCTTCCCAGAATAAGGAAAACTCTTAGCAATATGTTATCAAATGCGCTTTAATATTGATTTAGGATTGTCTGCGTGCCCTCATCTTTCTTTGAAAACCCTATCCTAGTTTACCCTACCTTGTGCATGCCCAGCATTTTAAATTTTAATTATTACATTTGGCCCGGCCATAGGTTTTTAACTGCTGTATGTTATTGTTATTGTTTATTGCTTATTGTATATTTTTTGTTTTTGAGTTTTCTTTTAACTGTTTTGTATTGATTATTTGTTATCGCTTTTGTTTATTGATGTGCTGTGGGTTTGGCCTCATGTAAGCTGCACCGAGTCCCTTGGGGAGATGGTAGTGGGGTACAAATAAAGTTTTTATTATTATTATTATTATTATTATTATTATTATTATTATTATTATTACATCTTTTTTAGACTACTGCAATGCTTTCTATGTGGGGTTGCCTTCGAAGACTGTTCGGAAGCTGCAATTAGTCCAATGCTCTGCAGCCAGGCTACTAATGGGAGCGGAGCACAAGGAGCGCACAACTCCCTTGTTGCGCCAGCTCCATTGCCTGTCAATTAGCTTCCGAGCACAATTCAAAGTGCTGGTCTTAACCTACAAAACCCTATACGGTTCCGGCCCAGTTTACCTGTCCGAATGTATTCTCCCCTATGAACCATCAAGAGTAATTTTGAAGGCTTTCATGGCCAGAATCACTGGGTTGTTGTAGGTTTTTTGGGGCTATATGGCCATGTTCTAGAGGCATTCTCTCCTGACATTTCACCTGCATCTATGGCAAGCATCAGACCTCACTACCTCTGAGGATGCTTGCCATAGATGTAGGCGAAACGTCAGGAGAGAATGCCTCTAGAACATGGTCATATAGCCCGAACAAACCTACAACAACCCAACCATCAAGAGTGTTAAGATCATCTGGAGAGGCCCTGCTCTCGGTCCCGCCACCTTCAGAGTGCGTCTGGTGGGAACGAGAGACAGGGCCTTTTCTGTGGTGGCCCCCCGGCTTTGGAATTCCCTCCTGAATGAAATTAGATCAGCCCCCTCCCTCCTGACCTTTAGGAAATTAGTGAAAACCTGGATGTGGAACGAGGCCTTTGCAGAATGATGGATGAGACCGGTAATCGACCAAAGCTATTGACCACAATACACAGACTGAATATACGGACTGAGTTGGACAAGTTTTTATCTTGGCGAACGGCTTTTATGTATTTATTTTATTTGTATCTGTTAATTTACTGTTGATATATGATGTTTTAGATTTTTACTGTTAGCATTGAATTCTTACTGTCAGCCGGTCTGAGTCCCTCTACGGAAGTAGAGAAGATCAGGATATAAAAGTTTTAAATAAATAAACAATAAATAATAAATTCTGGGCAATGTGACAGACGCATGGAAGCAAGATCACTTTCACGCTTCCGGTGCAATAGTGACCTCTGAGCTGATTTGCCTGTTCTCTGGAAATCCTGTGCTTCACTCTTTCCTGCTGGCTCCCCAAGGGCTGGGAAAGGAGATATAAAGCAAGGAATGAGATACCAAATGACAAGCTTGGAAGCGGAGTGCGGAAAAAGAATGCAACGCTGCAGTGTGCGAGTGGGGGATGCCATGCTCGTAGCAAGAAGGGATAATGGCTTGTATTTGGAGACACTTGCATTTGCTGCTGATGCTGGTGGGGGTTTGTTCTCCCTCCCTTTGATATTTGAAAGGGCCACAAAGCAATCAAATGAGCCAAAGGATAACAGTAAATGTTTCTGGTCTATGACTCTCAAGGGGTGGGTCACAGACAAGTGAATGGATGCAGGAAGTGGAATTTCTCTCAGCCATCCAAGAATTCCAGTTTTAACCCTTGCTGGTGGGTCCTAGCTGGAGGAAAGCAGATGGCATGAAGCATAATTGGAATTTGCAGAGAATTTGCCTTCTGGATCAGACCAATGTAGGCCAGAAAGGGTCAATTAGATACAAGAATGGAAATTAAGTAATAATAATAATAATCTATATACATAAAAATGTAATGTTTGTTCGTGCTATCATCAAAAACCACTGGGGGAATTGACACCAAATTTGGACACAAGACACCTAACAGTCCAATGTATGTCCTCCACTAAAAAAAAATTGATTTTGTCATTTGGGACTTGTCGTTGCTGGGATTTATAGTTTACCTACAATCAGAAGAGCATTCTGAACTCCACCAATGATGGAATTGGGCCAAACTTAGCACACAGGGCTCCCATGACCAACAGAAAAAACTGGAAAGGTTTGGTGGACATTGACCTTGAGTTTGGGAATTATAGTTCACCCACATCCAGAGAACACTGTGGACTCAAACAATGATGGATCTGGACCAAACTTGGCACGAATATTCCATATGCCCAAATATGAACACAGATGGAGTTTAAGGGAAATAGAACTTGACATTTGGGGGTTGTAGTTGCTGGGATTTATAGTTCACCTACAATCAAAGAGCATTCTGAACTCCACCAATGATGGAATTGAACCAAACATGGCATACAGGACTTCCATTACCAACAGAACACACTGGAAGGGTTTGGTGGGCACTGACCTTGAGTTTAGGAGTTGTAGTTCACCTACATCCAGAGAGCACTGTGGACTCAAACAATGACGGATCTGGACCAAACTTGACACAAATATTCCATATGCCTAAATATGAACACAGATGGAGTTTGGAGGAAATAGACCTTGACATTTGGGATTTGTAGTTACTGGGATTTATAGTTCACTACAATTAAAGAGCATTCTGAAACCCACAAACGACAGAAATGGGGCAAACTTCCCACACAGAACCCCCATGACCAACAGAAAATACTTAAGGCCATCCAGTCCAACTCTCTTCACCAGGGCAAGAAAATGTAATCAGAGCCCTCCTGACAAAGAGCCATCCAGTCATAAATATAGATAGATAGATAGATATAATTCTCTCTCTCACACACACAGATATAGTATCATAGATTTGAAAGAGACCCTTAAAGAAGGACTATGGTATGTTGCATATTCCAGAGTAGGCAAACTAGACACTCTCCACATAAACACTGACAAAGAAACAACAAGAAATACTGTTTACTCACAAGCATAAAAGAATTACATATATTAGAAACCAACACTTTCTCATTACTTTATTTTCCAGATCACCAGACTGGGCCACAGCAACACGTGGCAGGGGACAGCTAGTAATAATAATAATAATAATAATAATAATAATAATAATACTAAGGGCCTGTTTCTGGCAGCCCAAGAACAAGACATTCAAACCAATGCCATCAAAGTCAGAATTGAAAAGTCGACAACAGATCCCAAAAGTAGACTCTGCAAGGAAGCAGATGAAATAATAGATCACATCCTCAGCTGCTGCAAGAAGATCGTGCAGGCAGACTACAAGCAGAGGCATAACACCATTGCTCAGATGATTCATTGGAACTTGTGCCACAAACATCATCTGCCTGCGACAAAGAACTGGTGGGATCACAAGCTGGAAAAAGTTACAGAGAATGAACACGCCAAACTCCTCTGGGACTTCCGGATTCAGACAGACAGAGTTCTGGAGTACAACACTCCTGACCTCACAATCGTGTTAAAAAACAAAGTATGAAGCGTCAATGTTGCAATCCCAGGTGACAGCAGGATTGCAGAGAAACAACAGGAAAAGCTGATACAAAATGAGGATTTAAAGACTGAACTGCAAAGACTCTGGCACAAACCAGTAAAGGTGGTCCCAGTGGTGATTGACACACTGAGTGCAGTGCCTAAAGGCCTTGGCCTTCATTTAAACACAATCGGCGCTGACAAAATTACCATCTGCCAGCTGCAAAAGGCCACCTTACTGGGATCTGCACGCATTATTCGCCGATACATCACACAGTCCTAGACACTTGAGAAGTGTCCAACGTGTGATCCAATTCAACAGCCAGCAGAGTGTCTGCTGTGGACTCATCTTGTTGTGTTTCAAATAATAATAACAACAACAACAAGCTATGAGGATTTAAAGACTGAACTGCAAAGATTCTGGCACAAGCCAGTAAAGGTGATTAGTCCCAGTGGTGATCGGCACACTGGGTGTAGTGCCTAAAGACCTTGGCCTGCACTTAAACACAATCGGCGCTGACAAGCTGAAGAAGGCCACCTTACTGGCATCTACACACATTATTCACCAATAACTGGGGAAGTGTCTGATGTGTGATCCAATACAACAGCCAGCAAAGTGATCTTGTCTGCTGTGGACTCATCTTGTGTTTCAAATAATAATAATACAAAAATATTGAAAGTGTGTGTGTGTGTGTGTGTGTGTTTAATGTCAGCAAATCCTACCAGAAAGTATCCTGTACTGGATTGCTGTGAGTTTTCCAGGCTATATGGCCATGTTCCAGAAGCATTATCTCCTGACGTTTCACCCACATCTATGGCAGGCATCCTCAGGGGTTGCGAGGTTTGCTGGAAACTAGGCAAGTAATGTTTATATGTCTGTGGAATATCCAGAGTGGGAGAAAGAACTCTTGTCTGGTGGAGGCAAGTGTGAATGCTGCAATTGGCCACCTTGATTAACATTGAATGGCATTGCAGCTTCAAAGCCTGGCTGCTTCCTGGCTTGGGGAATCCTTTGTTGGAAGGTGTTAGCTGGCCTTGATTGTTTCCTGTCTGGAATTCCCCTGGTTTCTGAGTATTGTGCTTTATTTACTGCCCTGATTTTAGAGTTTTTTAAATACTGGTAGCCAAATTTTGTTCATTTTCACAGTTTTCTCCTTTCTGTTGAAATTGTCCACATACTTGTGGATTTCAATGGCTTCTCTGTGTAGCATCCTGTACTGATGCGACTCTTTGGAGAGTGGGCATTATTTTGTACAAAATGTGCCTGTGACTTTTGTGTGTGTTCAGAAAGTGCACATTCCTTACAGAAATATGTTTTTTTTTCTGTATAGAAATTGCACATAATAATAATAATAATAATAATAATAATAATATTTTTTTTGTCATGTCAGGAGTGACTTGAGAAACTGCAAGTCGCTTCTGGTGTGAGAAAATTGGCCGTCTGCAAGGACGTTGCCCAGGGGACGCCTGGATGATTTTGATGTTTTTATCATCCTTGTGGGAGGCTTCTCTCATGTCCCCGCATGAGGAGCTGGAGCTGACAGAGGGAGCTCATCCACCTCTCCCCGGATTCGAACCTGCGACCTGTCGGTCTTCAGTCCTGCCGGCACAGGGGGCTCCATAATAATAATAATAAAACTTTATTTATACCCCGCCTCCATCTCCCCAAGGGACTCAGAGCGGCTTACATGAGGCCAAGCCCAACAACACATCAGTAACAAAAAAAAGCAATAAACAAAAAATAACAACAATACAATTAAATAAATCACATATAAACATTAACATACTTGGATTTAAAACCCGTTTCCATCCTTCCTTTCTTCCTTTCATATAGAAAACAGCAATGTGTGAATTTTCTGCACAGGACGTTTTGCACAGAGCCTTATTGTGCATCATGATAATACAGTAGCATGGTTGCTCTTCATGTTAGCAACTTAGCACTAGCATCGAAAAATCATTCACGGTAGGTTCTGATGCTGGATCATAGCCCACATTAATAGCTCTTTTAGCAATATTAATCAGAATTTTAGCTCACAGCCTTTTAGAGCCATTGTTCAGGAAAAGACCCAATTACAAGTGATACTCAAACACAATTAGAGTCCTTTTTTGCGAGTTCGTTTCATTAAAGGCATTATGCAGTCTGCATGGCACAAGCAGTCTTTCTGCGGTTCCCATGTTTGAAACAGGAGGAAGTGAGAGTAAAGCCATTTCCTTATATTATTGGGAACCATCAAATATGACTTGTCAGCATGTTTTATTTTTGATTCTAGAGAAAATACATAACACAGAGAAACAAACATAGCATGAAAATAGAATAAAACAAGTCCTGTGGGTCACACAGAAATCTGTCAATGAGGATTCTAGTGACTGTAGCAGCTCTCAGTGCTAATTATGTGCATTTGGGTCAAAAGGCATGCAGTTTTTGGATCTGTTTTGATATTACCCCTCATTTTGTTTACCAGAAAGTTATCCGAAAGGGGAGGAGTGATGTTCAACATCTTTATTAATGACTTAGATGAAGGGTTAGAAGGCAGGATCATCAAGTTTGAAGACAACTCCAAATTGGGAGGGATAGCCAATACTCCAGAGGACAGGAGCAGGATTCAAGACGATCTTGACAGATTAGAGAGATGGGCCAAAACTAACAAAATGAAGTTCAACAGTGAGAAATGCAAGATACTCCACTTTGGCAGGAAAAATGAAATGCAAAGATACAGAATGGGGGATGCCTGGCTCGAGAGCAGTATGAGTGAAAAAGATCTTGGAGTCCTCGTGGACAACAAATTAAACATGAGCCAACAATGTGATGTGGCGGCAAAAAAAGCCAATGGGATTTTGGCCTGCATCAATCGGAGCATAGTGTCTAGATCTAGGGAAGTCATGCTACCCCTCTATTCTGCTCTGGTTAGACCACACCTGGAATATTGTGTCTAATTCTGGGCACCACAATTCAAAAGAGATATTGACAAGCTGGAATGTGTCCAGAGGAGAGCGACTAAAATGATCAAGGGTCTGGAGAACAAGCCCTATGAGGAGCAGCTTAGGGAACTGGGCATGTTTAGCCTGAAGAAGAGAAGGCTGAGAGGAGATATGATAGCCATGTATAAATATGTGAGAGGAAGCCACAGGGAGGAGGGAGCAAGCTTGTTTTCTGCTTCCTTGGAGACTAGGACGCGGAACAATGGCTTCAAACTACAAGAGAGGAGATTCCATCTGAACATGAGGAAGAACTTCCTGACTGTGAGAGCCGTTCAGCAGTGGAACTCTCTGCCCCGGGGTGTGGTGGAGGCTCCTTCTTTGGAAGCTATTAAACCGAGGCTGGATGGCCATCTGTCAGGGGTGATTTGAGTGAAATATTCCTGCTTCTGGCAGGGGGTTGAACTGGATGGCCCATGAGGTCTCTTCCACCTCTAGGATTCTATGATTCTATGATTCTATGAAGCCCTCTGACTCTAAAACACACCACACAAAGAGTGAAGAAACAAATCTTCTTTTATTGAAGCTTAGTAAATACCCAGAAGAAATAAATGCTTGTAACAAAATAAGAAGGTTCCAAAAAATAATAATTCAGTAAAAAGCAGTAACACAACTCCCTTGGCAGCCACCTCTCCACAAAAGTCAATATTGACACTGAAATACAACATGTCCTGAGCTCTGCGAGTGCAGCTTTTTTCTGAATGAAGCAAAGAGTGTTTGAGGACCAGGACATCCGTAGGGATACCAAGGTGCTTTTTTAAAGCTATTGTCTTCCCAACCCTACCTTATGCCTATGAGATGTACACTGTCTACAGACGTTACATAAAACTCCTGGAACGATTCAATTCCAGGGATTGAAAGATGGACACAAAGCCAACCTTTAAAACTCTGGCATATACCCTGAGAACTGGGAAGCCCTGGCCCTTGAGCGCTCCAGTTGGTGCTCAGCTGTGACCAGCAGTGCTATAGAATTTGAAGAGGCACGAATGGAGGGCGAAAGAGAGGAACGTGCCAAGAGGAAGGCATGTCAAGCCAACCCCGACTGGGACCGCCTTCCACCTGGAAACCAATTTCCTCACTGCGGGGGAAGATGCAGATCAAGAATAGGGCTCCACAGTCACCTATGGACCCACCAGCACACTGACCTTGGAAGACTATCCGACTTGGACAACGAGGGATCGTCTTACTGAACTAACTGAGCAATCCTTACAGATTTATAGTCAAGTTCAGGGAACAGGGAAGCGTGAGCAATGTGGTGGATGGAGTCCCATCTAAATAATAATAATAATAATACTTTATTTGTACCCCACTACCATCTCCCCAAGGTACTCGGTGAAGCTTACATGAGGCCAAGCCCAAACACAACAATACAAGCAATAATAACAACAATACAGCAGTTAAAATAAAAACATAGACAATAAAAATACCACATTATCAATAAGACAACACACAATTAAAACTGTGGGAAGGCCAAATGTAAAGTTAAAATTGAAAATGATGCTGGAGCATGGACGAAAGGTGATAGTAGCATTTGTGGAGGGGAAACGAGCAGACCTAAAAATGTAAAGTGCTTAGAGGAAAAGTGCTATGGGATCATCATTCCGGAAAGGCACACTGGAACATAGAATCATAGAATCATAGAATCAAAGAGTTGGAAGAGACCTCATGGGCCATCCAGTCCAACCCCCTGCCAAGAAGCAGGAATATTGCATTCAAATCACCCCTGACAGAGGGCCATCCAGCCTCTGCTTAAAAGCTTCCAAAGAAGGAGCCTCCACCACACTCCGGGGCAGAGAGTTCCACTGCTGAACAGCTCTCACAGTCAGGAAGTTCTTCCTTGTGTTCAGATGGAATCTTCTCTCTTGTAGTTTGAAGCCATTGTTCTGCATCCTAGTCTCCAAGGAAGCAGAAAACAAGCTTGCTCCCTCCTCCCTGTGGCTTCCTCTCACATATTTATATATGGCTATCATATCCCCTCTCAGCCTTCTCTTCTTCAGCCTAAACATGCCCAGCTCCTTAAGCTGCTCCTCATAGGGCTTGTTCTCCAGACCCTTGATCATTTTAGTTGCCCTCCTCTGGACACATTCCAGCTTGTCAAGATCTCTCTTAAATTGTGGTGCCCAGAATTGGACACAATATTCCAGGTGTGGCCTAACCAAAGCGAAATAGAGGGGTAGCATTACTTCCCTAGATCTAGACACTATGCTCCTATTGATGCAGGCCAAAATCTCATTGGCTTTTTTTGCCGCCACATCACATTGTCACATCTTCAAGCTCCTCCTAAAGACTGCCAGAGTTGGGGCCTGTCTGATGTCCTTAGGGAGTGAGTTTCAGAGTCGAGGGGCCACCACCGAAAAGGCCCTCTCTCTCGTCCCCAGCAATCACACCTGCGATGCTGGCGGGATCGAGAGCAGGGCCTCTCCAGATCTAAAGAAAATCTCCAGCCACTTCGAACCTGGCTTTGCTACAAACCTGATTCCAACAACTACTATGGGAAAGAGAGTCTTAACTGCTAAAATTTCTCTATTTATATCAATTCACTTACTCTACCTTTGACAGTATTTGGAGAAGAGAACAGCAGAAAGACCACTGGAAGCTAATGGGTTCCTGGGGAAATGGGAGGCAGTATCTTCAACACCTTTGTAAACTGCTGGGGGAAAGCACCTGTATGATCTGCGCATTACTTCCATGTTTGCCCTGCTTTTGTAATGGGTCATCAGAGGTCTATGTCCATCCGCTCCGATGTCCCCCTGGATGCCCATCTTCTTGAATTGTGTATTCATTGAAGGCAAGAGGAATGGAAAGGAAGCTATTGCAGAAGCAGCTAACCAGGATTAAGGAGCACACTTCTCTGCCTGCTCATCCGTGCTCCAATCTCTAAATTGCAAAAACATTAACATTATTGATTTGATCAGACATCGGTCCAACAGGAAATTTAATTAAATTAAAATGTGTCACTAAGCAGTCGGCACTGCATCATGTATAAATAAATCTCTGAGGAAAGCTGACAATAGGCAACAGCGATTCATATTGTGTTCTCAGGTTTAATTTATTCCCTGGCTGTTTTATTTCTCACAGCTTGCGCATCAGTGTGTGCCGCGCATTCAGCCCCTCGCAGTAGGTCTGGCAAGTCTAAGGGGCATTTGTCTGACACACATGGCTTCAAAAGCTTCTAACTGCTTTGGCTTTTCGAGAATGACTTTACCCATGTATTATTTACAGTTGATCTGGGATGAACTAGACCGCTGCTAGGGCAATGCCTCGATTCAACATGTTGTTATTATGATGTTGGCATGCACAAGGCAACTTCTAAGCAAAAGCGTCAACACGTTAACACTCTCTGACTATCGGCACAGCTGTATCCTCTGCCCTTGGAGGAAACGGAGACTTAAAAACAAATGCAAGGAATATGTTTGTGTGTTTTTTTCCTATTGCAATATGAATTGTGGTTCAATTACTCAATAGCTGTTCCACAGAAACAAAGGGGGGTAGGGTGGAAATAGAGGCACTCTACTGCTAAATTACTGAAACGGTCAGTAATGCTTCTGCTATTTTCCAATGAAATTCAAAGGTTTCACTGTTATCCCAAAACGATTGTGTTCACACCTAGAATCATAGAATCAAAGAGTTGGAAGAGACCTCATGGGCCATCCAGTCCAACCCCCTGCCAAGAAGCAGGAATATTGCATTCAAATCACCCCTGACAGATGGCCATCCAGCCTCTGTTTAAAAGCTTCCAAAGAAGGAGCTTCCACCATACTCTGGGGTAGAGAGTTCCACTGCTGAACGGCTCTCACAGTCAGGAAGTTCTTCCTCATGTTCAGATGGAATCTCTTCTCTTGTAGTTTGAAGCCATTGTTCCGCGTCCTAGTCTCCAAGGAAGCAGAAAACAAGCTTGCTCCCTCCTCCCTGTGGCTTCCTCTCACATATTTATACATGGCTATCATATCTCCTCTCAGCCTTCTCTTCTTCAGGCTAAACATGCACAGCTCCTTAAGCCGCTCCTCATAGGGCTTGTTCTCCAGACCCTTGATCATTTTAGTCACCAGCTGATCCCCAACCCATCTAAAACACAGACATGTGCCTTTCATCTCAAGAACAGAGAAGCATCCTGAGCTCTGAAGATCACCTGGGAAGGAATCCCACTGGAGCATTGCAGCGCACCCCAATACCTGGGAGTCACTCTGGACCGTTCTCTGACCTACAAGAAGCACTGCCTGAACATCAAGCAAAAAGTAGGTGCTAGAAACAATATCATACGAAAGCTGACTGGCACAACCTGGGGATCACAACCAGATACAGTGAAGACATCTGCCCTTGCGCTGTGCTACTCCGCTGCTGAGTATGCATGCCCAGTGTGGAACACTTCTCACCACACTAAAACAGTGGATATGGCTCTGAATGAGACATGCCGCATTATCACGGGGTTTCTGCGCCCTACACCACTGGAGCAATTACACTGTCTAGCCGGTATCGCACCACCTGACATCCGCCGGGAAGTGGCAGCCAATAGTGAAAGGACCAAGGCAGAGACATCTCCAGCTCATCCCCTGTTTGGGTATCAGCCAGCACGCCAACGACTTAAATCCAGACATAGTTTTCTAAGATCTACAGAAACACTTGCTGGAACGCCTCAGCAAGCGAGAGTTCAAAAGTGGCAGGCTCAAACCCAGAACCTCAACCAATGGCTGATATCAAATGAGAGACTCCCCCCTGGGCACACAGAGGACTGGGCGACTTGGAAGGTGCTGAACAGACTGCGCTCTGGCACCACGAGATGCAGAGCCAACCTTCAGAAATGGGGCCACAAAGTGGAATCCTCGACATGCGAGTGTGGAGAAGAGCAAACCACTGACCACCTTCTTGCAGCAACACCAGAGGCACTCCAAGTGGCCAGATACTGGTCAAAGGACATTTAATCAACTACCAAACTCACACATTTTGTATTTTCTCTGTTTGTTTGCTTTGTTCTGTTAGAAATGTAATATAATTGACTGGCTGCCCTGACACGAGAAATAAATAAATAAATAACCTCTAATTCAGTGGATGTGGGGTGTCAACTGTATTCCAAAATTCCCCCCAAAACAAAATTCAAAATGCGTCTAACACCAAGTGTTTTGGAGAAGGGGCAGATAACCTGTATTTATTAGGGCTGGGTGGTTTCGTTCGTTAATTTCGTAATTCGTTATTAATTCGTTATTTTTTTTTATAACAAAGCGATATTGAACCATTCAGGAGCAACTAAAAAACGAAACGAATTTTTCCAATTCGTTTCGTTATTGTTTCAAAATTGTTTCGTAATTGTTTCGAAATTGTTTCGTAATTGTTTCATTATTATTTCCGCATGTCTGGTGCAAGTTTTATAGTCGTTTGTTTTATCAGTGATTAAAAAAAAATTATCACACCAACAGTCAACAACAGAGAGAGAGGGAAGCTTCAGAAGTTCCCCCTGTCCCATTTGGAGGGTTTTTTAAGCGTATTGCGCAATCGCGTCTGCCATTAACGAATCGATTCATTATTGTTTCGAAAATGTTTCGTAATTTCCAAAATTTCGTAAATATCAAACTTTTTAAAAGAAAAATTTCGGAATTCTTTTAAATAACAAAACGCAAAAAACCCCTAAAAACGAATCGAGTTTAGAAACAAATTTTTCCGTGGTTGGACAGCCCTAGTATTTATCTTTCATTATCTAATTTCAGTGGGTTGGCACATGATGACCGCTGAGAGATGCTTGCCCATGTATTTCACGTGAACACAACTCTCCTTTGGTGGAGGTGTAATTTAGCACACCGAACCATCAGCCCATGTAAAACCATGAGCTGAACAATGTCCCTTTCGAAAGGGTACAGGGTGAGAGTAGCTTTATGGCACTATTGATTTATTTTGTGCCTGCAGTTAAACACTATACCCAGACAGACAATAAAAATAACTGCTCTAACCATATAACAGCTTCCTGCTACTAAAATGGATTTTACATTTAAAGCCACAGTGGACTGATCTTTTACACATCTATTTCTTTTAAGTCTCCATTGAAAGAAAGAGAGAGAAAAAGCTCAACAATTTACAAAGTTTGAAAGTGGACAGGATTATACTCAGCTGTGCTGTTCCTTTTAACAGAACTAATACAGTATTCGGTACTCGTTCTTATTCTCGGCAGTGAGTCTTCAATAACCCGAGGCATTGTCCGGCTGTTAGTTTACACTAGGTTCCCAAGGCTTGGAGTATATGCTTCTGGCAGAGCAAAAAAAAAGGGGGGGGGGGATCTAATAAACTAAATATAAGGAATTAATTTTGTATTGCTGCTTTGAATTCATGCTGGGGGAAAATGCAAGATCTATATAAATAAAAATGTAATGTTCAATGTATTGTCGAAGGCTTTCATGGCTGGAATCACTAGGTTCTTGTGGGTTTTTTCGGGCTATAGAGCCATGTTCTAGAGGCATTTCTCCTGACGTTTCGCCTGCATCTATGGCAAGCATCCTCAGAGGTGAGGTCTGTTGGAATTAGGACAATGGGTTTATATATCTGTGGAATGACTGGGGTGGGACAAAGGACTCTTGACTGCTGGAGCTAGGTGTGAATGTTCCAACTGACCACCTTGATTAGCATATAATGGCCTGACAGTGCTTGGAGCAAACTTTTGTTGAGAGGTGAGAGGTCCTTGTTTGTTTCCTCTCTGTGTTTCTGTGTTCTCTGTGATGAACCAGCCTGGACACAGCATATTATTTGAGAACACAGAAATGCTGGACCACACCAACAACCACCATGTCAGACTACACAGAGAAGCCATTGAAATCCACAAGCATGTGGACAATTTCAACAGAAAGGAAGAGACCATGAAAATGAACAAAATCTGGCTACCAGTATTAAAAAACTCTAAAATTATAACAGCTAAACAACAGAGAGGAAAAAACCAGGAACAGATTAACACCTCCCAGCAACAGATTTTCCCAGGCGCAGGCAGGCCTTCAAATGCTAATGAAGGTGATCAGCTGAACATTCAAACCTAACTGCAGCAGGGAAGAGCTCCTTGCCCCACCCCAGCCATTCCACAGATATATATAAACCCATTGTCCTAATTCCAACAGACCTCTACCTCTGAGGATGCTTGCCATAGATGCAGGCGAAACGTCAGGAGAAATGCCTCTAGAACATGGCTCTATAGCCCGAAAAAACCCACAAGAACCTAATGTAATGTTTGTTTGTGGGATTAACAGAACTTAAAAACCGCTGGACGAATTGCCACCAAATTTGGCCACAAGACACCTACTAACCCAAGGAATGACCATCACTCAAAAAAATTGATTTTGTCATGTGGGAGTTATAGTTGCTGGGATTTATAATTCCTTGTGACCAGGTGACCTTGAGTTTGGGAATTATCATTCACCCACATCCAGAGAGCACTGTGGACTCAAACAATGATGGATCTGGACCAAACTTGGCACGAATATTCCATATGCCCAAATATGAACACAGATGGAGTTTAAGGGAAATAGACCTTGACATTTGGGAGTTGTAGTTGCTGGGATTTATAGTTCACCTACAATCAAAGAGCATTCTGAACTCCACCAGTGATGGAATTGAACCAAACATGGCATACAGGACTTCCATTGCCAACAGAACACACTGGAAGGGTTTGGTGGGCATTGACCTTGAGTTTGGGAGTTGTAGTTCACCTACATCCAGAGAGCACTGTGGACTCAAACAATGATGGATCTGGACCAAACTTGGCACCAATATTCCATATGCCCAAATATGAACACAGATGGAGTTTAAGGGAAATAGACCTTGACATTTGGGAGTTGTAGTTGCTGGGATTTATAGTTCACCTACAATCAAAGAGCATTCTGAACTCCACCAGTGATGGAATTGAACCAAACATGGCATACAGGACTTCCATGGCCAACAGAACACACTGGAAGGGTTTGGTGGGCATTGACCTTGAGTTTGGGAGTTGTAGTTCACCTACATCCAGAGAGCACTGTGGACTCAAACAATGATGGATCTGAACCAAACTTGGCACAAATATGAATACAGATGGATTGTTGAAGGCTTTCATGGCTGGAATCACTACGTTCTTGTGGGTTTTTTCGGGCTATATGGCCATGTTCTAGAGGCATTTTTTCCCGACGTTTCGCCTGCATCTATGGCAAGCATCCTCAGAGGTAGTGAGGTCTGTTGGAATTAGGAAAAAGGGCTTATATATCTGTGGAATGACTGGGGTGGGACAAAGGACTTGACTGCTGGAGCTAGGTGTAAATGTTTCAACTGACCACCTTGATTAGCATATAATGGCCTGACAGTGCTTGGAGCAAACTTTTGTTGAGAGGTGAGAGGTCCTTGTTTGTTTCCTCTCTGTTGTTGTGCTGTTGTAACTTTAGAGATTTTTAATACTGGTAGCCAGATTTTGTTCATTTTCATGGTCTCCTCCTTTCTGTTGAAATTGTCCACATGCTTGTGGATTTCAATGACTTGTGGACAACTTCAAGCATGTGGACAATTTCAACAGAAAGGAGGAGACCATGAAAATGAACAAAATCTGGCTACCAGTATTAAAAAAACTCTAAAATTACAACAGCAAAACAGCAGAGAGGAAACAACCAGGCACATCTTAACACCTCTCAACAAAAGATTCCCCCAGGCTCAGCCAGGCCTTCAAATGCTAATGAAGGTGGTCAATTGAAACATTCACACCAGCAGAGAAGAGCTCTTTGCCCCACCCCAGCCATTCCACAGATATATAAACCCATTGTCCTAATTCCAACAGACCTCACTACCTCTGAGGATACTTGCCATAGATGCAGGCGAAACATCAGGAAAAAATGCCTCTAGAACATGGCCCTATAGCCCGAAAAAACCCACAAGAACATAATACAGATGGAGTTTGGGGGAAATAGAACTTGACATTTGGGAGTTGTAGTTACTGGGATTTATAGTTCACATACAATCAGAGAGTTCTTTTTTTAAAAATTTTTTTTATTAAGTTTTATAATAATACAACGAAAGAGTGAGAACAATAAAAATATAGGAAAGAGATAGAAAAAAGAGAAATACGAGAGATATAAGAAAAAAAGGAAAAGGAAAAAAGAAAAAAAGTAGAAAAATAATAAATAATAATGAAAAAATAGAAAAAATACAAAAATACAAAGTGGTTCTCACAAACAAGACAACGTTCCTCTTGAATTCCTTCCCTCTCATGAACCGAAACAGGAGGTGTTCCTATTGAGATTGGGTGGGAATTGTCAAATGGTAATGGACTGGGATGCCGAGAGTGACTCTCTCTGCCCTTAGCTCACCCTGCCATGGGTCAATATTGCAAAGGCCGCCAAAGGGCATGGCATGTGATATCTGTTAGTGGGTGACATGTGTCACAGAGGCACTATAGGGTGAGCCAAGGTCAGGCCACTGGGACCTATGTGTGTATGTGTTTTAATGAATGCCATCAAGATACTTTCTATTGCATTTCTCTTCATCCTTTCTCACTCGCTGCACCATACTCTTGAAATTAGTTCTCTGAAATGAATATTGAAAAATGGCTCAAAACAGCACCTCTCAAGGCTAGGAATCCTCAACACTTAGAATTCTGGATTGATTGGAATCTTTGTAGTTTGACACTCATTCTGCACAAAAAAATGCACTTTTTTCCATGCAGGCAACAGCATTTTCTGCATTAGAAATGAACAATGTTATTTTCTACACTTGTGCAGATTGGGTTTGAATAAGTCTCAAACTAAAAACGATCACTGAAAACTTACTAGTTTTTGAATACTCTTTCAGAATGGGAAGAAAAAATGCCAATATTTCGTATTCGTTCATTTGAGAACAAAATTAGTGAAAAATTGCATCCCCGAGTGTTTGATCATAAGTAAGATATATCCTTTGTGGGCAGTATAAATAATTAAATTATACCAAAACCCAAACAGGGTTTTTTTTTTGTCATGTCAGAAGTGACTTGAGAAACTGCAAGTTGCTTCTGGTGTGAGAGAATTGGCCGTTTGCAAGGGCATTGCCCAGGGGACGCCCGGATGATTTGATGTTTTTATCACCTTTGTGGGAGGCTTCTCTCATGTCCAAAGCTGTAAAAGACGAAGCTTTCTACAGGTGGAACTGATTCACGTCCTGTACGAAAGGCTTCTCTGTGTGAACTGAACTAGAGGTCCCCTTTTTCCCTCCTTAACCCAGAAAAAGGGGCGGAACTAAAGAACATAATGATAATTGATGGGTCATTGGCCCTATGATTGCAAACCAAGGGAAGCCACCTTATTGCAAAAATGCATGGAACTTTGGAATACATGCAAACACTCAATAGAAAGGAAAAGAAGTTGGAGCTCCTGGTACATCCATACCAGCATATATGCAGTTTATTATATAGCAGTGGAGACAAGGCCTTATTTATTAAAACAAAAAAACAAAAACAAAATGTGGAAGTCTCCAAAAAGGTAAAGTACTGAAAAGAATGGACTCCCCCAAAAAACGGAAACCAAGCACACCTCATATAAAATAGACACCAAAAGAATAAATATAACAAAATGCATGTAAATCACCAATAATACTTAATAACAGCAAACAACCTAGCAGTTCAAAAATATGCAAATGTGAGTAGATCAATAGGTACTGCTCCGGCAGGAAGGTAACGGCGCTCCCTGCAGTCATGCCAGCCACATGACTTTGGAGGTGTCTATGGACAACGCCAGCTTAGAAATGGAGATGAGCACCAGAGTCGGACACGACTGGACTTAATGTCAGGAAAACCTATACTTATAATAAATGTAGCACCCGATGGCACAGTGTGCTAAACCACTGAGCTGCTGAACCTGCTGACTGAATGGTTGGTGGTTCAAATACAGGGAGCGAGGTGAGCTCCAGCTGTTAGCCCAGCTCCTGCCAACTTAGCAGTTTGAAACCATGCAAATGTGAGTAGATCAATAGGTATCACTCCGGCGGGAAGTCATGCTGGCCACATGACCTTGGAGGTGTCTATGGACAACACCGGCTCTTCGGCTTAGAAATGGCACCACATGCCAGAGTTGGACACGAGTCAACTTAATATCAAGAGGAAACCTTTACGTTTACTATAAGGAATGTATTACTGTTATGCACAACCGTTATGAAGCCACATAAAAAATACTAGGCAGTGGGAAGTTAGGTTTCAAGTTGTACAAGATACCTTAAATCCATTTATCAATTCAAGACTGAACTTGTACATTTATTATACCACCTTTAAAGGTTAAAAACCCCTTCCTTCAGATTTTATAAAAGACGAACATGAATACAACACTCTCACACACCTACTAAAACAGCCAAATTCCAAACCAAATCAAAAATAAAGATATCATTGACAGTTCAAGCCATAAAATGTAAAATATGGAATATAGCCCAGTATTAATTAAAATCAGACACGCATACAGATCTTTAAGACCCACTTAAAAATAGTCAGGGAGGGTTAAGGCTTCGTTTCATCCTGCATTTGATTAATAACTGATGAATGATTTAGACACATATTATATATGAGTACTGCTACCTTGTGAGTGTTCGAAAGGAGGCGGTTTTAAAATGTATTTTATGCTGCTTAAATATTGACTTCGGCTTTTAAAGGACTTTCCTAAACTACTACAAGGATAGCTAAATAAATAAAAGAACAAGACACAGCTGTATATATATAGAATCATAGAATCAAAGAGTTGGAAGAGACCTCATGGGCCATCCAGTCCAACCCCCTGCCAAGAAGCAGGAATATTGCATTCAAATCACCCCTGACAGATGGCCATCCAGCCTCTGTTTAAAAGCTTCCAAAGAAGGACCCTCCACTCAGGGGCGGCTCGTACATTACGCGAAGTAAGCGGTCGCAGAACACTTTTTTTTGCCAGGGGTGCAGAGGCGCCTTTGTAAATGCCCCTCGACTGCCACTTGAGGAGTGCCCCCTCAGCTCACAACAGCGAGCAGAGCCGGCGCTCAATCGTTCTCCGCGTTCGATCCCTTCCCCATGACCGGCTACCTTTCCCGATCCCCCGGCGCTCCACCCGCCTCCTCTCTCCAATCCACGGGTGGGCCAAGGGGCGGAGCTGCCACGCCTGGCCCTCTTTGGGTCCAGAGGCGTGTCTGAAGACCCCAGCGTGTGCACCAAAAGTCGCCTCTTCTCCTGACTTTCTCTTCAGCCATTGGGACCAAGAGAGAGAGAGAGAGAGAGAGAGAGAGAGAGAGAGAGAGACCCTCTGGCTGGAGGTATCTCCCACCTCCGTTCCCTCCTTTGTTTTTACACCTACTTTCAGGAAAGGTGGGCATCTCCACCTCTCTCTCTCTCGCTCTTGGTCCCAATGGCTGAGGAGAAAGTCAGGAGAAGAGGTGACTTTTGGTGCACACGCCGGGGTCTTCAGGCATGCCTCCGGACCCAAAGCGGGCCAGGCAAAGGAGCAAGTGCGACAAGTGTAGTTACTGGGATGTATAGTTCACCTACAATCAAAGAGCATTCTGAACTACAATCTGAACTACACCTACAATCAAAGAGCATTCTGATGGAATTGAACCAAATATGGTACACAGAACTCCCACGACGAACAGAAAATATATATATCAATGATTGGTTTGGGGGGGGGGGCGCCAAAATACTGTTTGCTTACCATTGAAAATTACCTAGGGCCGCCTCTGACTCCACTACACTCCGGGCAGAGAGTTCTACTGCTGAACGGCTCTCACAGTCAGGAAGTTCTTCCTTGTGTTCAGATGGAATCTCCTCTCTTGTAGTTTGAAGCCATTGTTCCGTGTCCTAGTCTCCAAGGAAGCAGAAAACAAGCTTGCTCCCTCCTCCCTGTGGCTTCCTCTCACATATTTATACATGGCTATCATATCTCCTCTCAGCCTTCTCTTCTTCAGGCTAAACATGCCCAGCTCCTTAAGCTGCTCCTCATAGGGCTTGTTCTCCAGACCCCCCCAAAACAAAATCCTGGCTACGAATCATTTTAGTCGCCCTCCTCTGGACACATAGAACATGGAAGAGACCTCATGGGCCATCCTGTCCAACCCTCTGCCAAGAAGCAAGACAATTACTTTCAAAGCACCCCTAACAGATGGCCATCCAGCCTCTGTTGAAAAGCCTTCAAAGAAGGAGCCTTCACCGCATTCCGGGGCAGAGAATTCCACTGCTGAACAGCTCTCACAGTTAGGAAGTTCTTCCTAATATTCAGATGGAATCTCCTTTTCTGTAGTTTGAAGCCATTGTTGTCTAGCCCACATTTGACAAGTTTGCCTGCCAGAAGGTCATGGGGGACCTTGTTAAAGGTCTTACTGAAATCCAGATATGCTACATCTATGGTGTTCCCTGCATCTATCCAGCTTGTAACTCTTTGAGTTGGAATGAACTGTTCCTTCTCAATTCATTTATGCAAAGTAAGCAGTCGCCAACCCTCTACATTTGCTGGGATTAGGGGTACAGAAGTAAGACATCTATATAAATAAAATGTAATGTTCGTTTGTGGGCTTAAAATAACTCAAAAACCACTGGACGAATTGACACCAAATTTGGACACAATACACCTATCAGGCCAACGAGTGACCATCACTAATAAAAACACTGGCAAACACAGCAGAAGATACTTAAAAAATTAAAAAAAAAAACACATTACAAAGCATGCACAAACTACACACACACATATACGCAAACACACATATATACACACACAAAACACATATACACAGACTGGGCCACAGCAATGTGTGGCAGGGGACGGCGAGTCTATATAAATAAAAATGTAATGTTCATTTGTGGGTTTAACATAACTCAAAAACCACTGGACGAATTGACACCAAATTTGGACACAAGCCACCTATCACACCAACAAGTGACCATCACTAATAAAAACACTGGCAAACACAGCAGAAGATACTTTAAAAGTAAAAAAAAACAACATTATAATGCATGTGCAAAACCACATATATACACTAGGCTTGGGCGGTTTCGTTCGTTAATTTCGTAATTCGTTATTAATTCGTATTTAAATTAGCTTACGATCCAATATTGAGCCATGCAGGACTACTGTGAGGAGTAATTAAAAATCGAAACAATTTTTCCAATTTATTTTGTATTGTTTCGTAATTGTTTCGTAATTGGTTCAAAATTGTTTCGAAATTGTTTCGTAATTATTTCCGTATGTCTGGTGCAGGTTTTATAGTTGTTGTTTGTTTTATCAGTGATAAAAAATAAATTATCACACCAACAGTCAACAACAGAGGAAGAGGGGAGCTTCAGAAGTTCCCCTTGTCCCATTTGGAGGGTTTTTTAGCATATTGTGCAATCGCGTCAGCCATTAACGAATCGATTCGTAATTTTACTAAATTTCGTATATTTCGAACTTTTTTAAAGGAAAATTTCGGAATTCTTTAAAAAAACAAAATGCAAGGGCCCCCCTAAAAACGAAACGAGTTTAGTACCAAATTTTTCCATGGTTACCCAAGCCTACACATGTACACAAATATATGCACACACAAAACACACATACGCAGATTGGGCCACAGCAACGTGTGGGAGGGGACAACTAGTGGTGAATAAAAAAACTTAAAGAGAATGTTAATAAGACTACACAACACAATCAGGGCTAGCTAATCACTAGGGCTGGGCAACCACGGAAAAAATTGTTTCTAAAATTGATTCGTTTTTTGGGGGGTTTTGCGTTTCGATTTTTAAAAGAATTCCGAAATTTTTCTTTTAAAAAGTTCAATATTTACGAAATTTCGTAAATTACAAAACAATACAAAACAATTACGAAACAATTACGAATCGATTCGTTAATGGCGGACGCAACCGCGCAATACGCTAAAAAACCTCCAAATGGGACAGGGGGAACTTCTGAAGCTTCCCTCTCCCTCTGTTGTTGACTGTTGGTGTGATATTTATATTTTTTTTTCACTGATTAAACAAACAACAACTATAAAACTTGCCCCAGACATGCGGAAATAATAACGAAACGATTTCAAAACGATAACGAAATGAATACAAAACGAATTCGAAACAATTACGAAACGAATTTAAAAATTCGTTTCGTTTTTTAGTTGCTCCTGAATGGTTCGTTATCGCTTCGTTATAAAAAAAAATAACGAATTTTTAACGAATTACAAAATTACGAAACGAAACTGCCCAGCCCTACTAATCACATCCAAACAAAGGATTCCCCCAGGCAGTAAGAAGCCAGATCTTGAAACTGCTAGGCCATTAAATGCTAATCAAGATGGCCAATTGTAACATTCACACCTACCTCAAACAAACAAGAGTTCTTTCTCCCACCCTGAACCTTCCACATACATATTTTTTTAAAAAAACAATTTTCTTACTTTCCAACAGACCTCACAACCTCTGAGGATGCCTGCCATAGATGCAGGCGAAATGTCAGGAGAGAATGCTTCTGGAAGATGGTCATACTGCTCGGAAAACTCACAACAACCTTGCAAAATACAGTTTCGTTTCAGGACCCTTTGACATACTTGTGCCACAATCCAGCTTCTTCTTGGGTAAATTTTAAGGGAATTAATATTTCACAAATACAATTTTCAATTGTTCCATGGCTCCTACATTCTTACATACATACATGAAGGTAATTTTAAAATGCTCTAATATTTATCATAGCCTTAGTTCCATTTTATAAACACACCACCATGATTTATATTGCCCAACAGAATAGGGATAGTAGTAAACCTGAAATCCAACCTACATGGAAGACTATTCCTTACAAATTAAAATAAATCATGATAGCATTTTAAGCAGTCTCTGCAATTTGGCAAACACAATCTGCATACATAAATGCATCTCCACATAGAATGTTAATAACACATTTGCAAATGGATTTTAGAACGTTGTGACTCGTTCATGTGTCGTCTGCAGTGTGTAGGTGTGTTGTGTGAATGTGAGAAGTCTATGTGGAATAAGGAACATCATGGAAACATAGAATACTCCACGAAATATTCAAAAGCTGTGTTCACCCCATCAACCTCACACTTCTCATTAAAATAATAAGTAGTTATTTGGCGAGTGTTGTACATTTTTTGAATTCTTGCACGTAGTTACAAATTGTCACCTCATAAATGTCAAATCTTGGAAATGTATGTTAGTACCTTACAAAGATGAAGGGTTAGAAGGCATGATCATCAAGTTTGCAGACAACACCAAATTGGGCAAGATAGCCAATACTCCAAAGGACAGGAGCAGGATTCAAAACGATCTTGACAGATTAGAGAGATGGCTTCAAACTACAAGAGAGGAGATTCCATCTGAACATGAGGAAGAACTTCCTGACTGTGAGAGCCGTTCAGCAGTGGAACTCTCTGCCCCGGAGTGTGGTGGAGGCTCCTTCTTTGGAAGCTTTTAAATAGAGGCTGGATGGCCATCTATCAGGGGTGATTTGAATGCAATATTCCTGCTTCTTGGCAGGGGGTTGGACTGGATGGCCCATGAGGTCTCTTCCAACTCTGATTCTATGATTCTATGATTCTTAGCATCCTCAGAGGTAGGGTTTAGGAAATGGGTTTATATATCTGTGGAATGACCAAGATGTCTGTTGGGGCTAGGTGTGAATGTTTCAACTGACCACCTTGATTAGCACTGCCAGGCCATCAAATGCTAATCAAGGTGGTCCTCTTGGCATGTTTCTCTCTTTTGCCCTCCATTCATGCCTCTTCAAATTCTACAGCACTGCTGGTCACAGCTGACCTCCAGCTGGAGCGCTCAAGGGCTAGGGCTTCCCCTTCATTGGACTGTCACTTTGCCATGGTGAGGGGGCTTGCGTGTCCCAATGAACCTGCGGGCACAACGACTGGAGTTGTGTACTCCCAGGACTAACTATGGGGGAGGTTCCAGACCAAGCACAGTCTGAAGACTCAAAGACTTCAATGGTGGAGCAGACAGAGGATAACATGTTACATGTTACAACGGCTGTGAAGGCGGAAGAAGGCTGCTGTCGCAACTCAGGATAGATTCACTTTGCTCAAGACAGCACCACACAACAAGGCTGTAGGTTTTGTAGTTTGTTGAAGAAAAAGCAAAATCAAAACATAGAAGTAAAGTTGCAAAAGTTCAATAGCCAAAGCAGAGTTTTAAATGCAAAGGCAAAGTTTCCAAAATCCAAAGACAAATAACATGAAGTATAATCCTTTAGCATTGGTTACTCGAGAATCCATGGCAGCATGACAAAGTCCCCAAAAATCAAGATCAAAACCAAAGTCCCAAAGAGCTAGAAGCTTTCCCCAAAAGCCGAGGTAATTTCAGAGAAGTTAACAGGGTGTAAGCAACATTGTACTGACAAAGGACAGACTTCAAAAGGATCGTTAAATATGTTTCCCCAGCATGAAAGCATTACATTGACCTCAAATTTCCCGTTTGTTGGCAAGGCATGCACATCGGCAAACCCTTAATTGCAAACGGTCCTCCCTAATCAAATCGCCACCATCTTCAAGGCCAGATACCTAATTATCCTGGGACTGGTCACCCTGGGAACCGAGAGGCACTGAACTCCCAGATGGAGCCATCTCCTCCATCTGCAGCTGTGAAGTTTCACTATCTTTATATAAAACAACATTCCTTTCACTGGGGAACAGAAATGCCGTCTCTTCTTCAGAATCAACACTGTCTGCCTCAATAACAGGAACAGGAACATGTTCAGAAATCTGTAACCCATCATCCTTCTTGTCCTGAGGAAACTCAGGCTCAGAAAGCTCAGGCTCAAAGCGAGCCACAACAGCTGCAACAGAGAAGCCATGGTTGTCATGTTAACTATGCCACCAGTGGAACCTCACTCTTTGAAGACTGTGTGTTGATCAGTTGTGCACTGACCTCCACACATTAAAAAAAAATCATGCAAAGGTGTCTTCCAAGAAACTGAGAACTACGAAACCCCAAATGCATAACCCTAGTAACACTGTTCTACAAATTTTCAGTTTTTCTCAGTTGCGGAAACGAAATGTGCTGTTTCTTAATAAATTTAACATGCTGAATTCAAATATAATAATTCAAATCAAATCAAAATATTTATTTCGGTCATTGACCAGCACAGGAAATAGTGTCACATTTCCAGACAAACCTGGCATGTTTGGTACATTAAAAATATAAATATAACTACTAAAAACACAATATGGGTGAGGGAGCAGAAGGGGGAACAGGGTAAAATATAATAATAATATAATAATTAAATGTGCTAATTGGCTCTGGTTTTTATGCAACAGCTATTTCAATTTTCTCCACAATAGGTAATTTGTTAATATTATGATAATTCGCCTAACCTTACTGCATGTATATAAACCGTGAATATTTACTAAATTTTAGTCAAATTATATTGCCAATAGTTTATACATGAGAAATATTTATTTAATTAGTCTATTGTTTATGTTTGTGCAGCAAGAAAGTATATTAGTAGGCCTTATGCAGTTGAAAAGTCTGAAAGTTTAAATGTCGCTTTAATCGTGACTTTAGTTTATATCCTGTTTGCTTCTCTTGACTTTTCTTTCGTATTCAAGGAAAGGATTGTCTCTTACAATGCTCCAGCAGTAGTCTGACAGCATTGACGGAGTCCATTTGCCTTGATCTCTTTTTTCCATAGTGCTTTATTTACACACGTGCGAGGCATAACTACAGTAAAAAGAACAATGTAAAACGATGTTTAATGATACAGTCTCAGTCTTCAACTGACTGACCCTCACCGTTCAAAAGTCTGGCCTTATATAGGGCTTTCTGGCTTTTGCACACGGCACTAATACTACGTCATCAAACTTTCTAGAATATTCTAGAATCTTCCATAGTGTAAGTCGCAACATGCATTTTTTCAACCATATGTGATCACGTGATTGCTTATATCATAAAAACTAGAGCCAATATACATTTTTAAATGTCATTTTCGTTTTCAGCACCCCAAAATCATAAAAGAACAACTATTTTCAGGCCCGCAACTTTTTCTCCGTTGAACAGTGTAATCAAATCAAGTTCAACCCTAGTAAATATATTTTTCCATCGTCTTTTTGCCACTCATAATTCCTTGGGGAATTCTGTCGCTAGCCCTGTTGGCATATACACTTTTACACAGACTATTTCTAATATTGCTGCAAGGTCTTGCAAGAAAAGAATACATAGGGAATGTAGAAAGCGAACTTCAGTGTTTGACTCAGAATATCTTTATGGATTCTACACTGGAAAATAAAGTTTCCCATTGGAAACATGACACGGTTCCATCAACAGAAAGTGAAAAAAGAATGCCATGTAAGAAACGTAATTGCAATTCTTTTTCACCCAAGGCGAGAAACAGGTAAGCACCTGACAACAAAGAGTTTGGGATTCTTCATGCAGATGTGGCTAATAATAACAAAATATGTAGGTCAGAGAAGTGCTTGGGATATAAATAGCCACCAACATTTGCTTAAAAGCAAATAACACAACAACACAAGGGAAAAGAGAAAACAGATAGAAAGGAAACAACATTGAGAATATTGTAGAATTGTCAGTGAACAGAAATGAAAGACATGACCACTTTATGGAGGTGTCCTTCCATTTTTGGATCTCTATATCTAACTATGAAGATGGGTGAATAACTAATTATTAACATACTTTATTATCTTGCCCAACAGATTATCTTCTAAAATGTCTTCTGACCAGTAAGGCTTTCATTCCAGTATTTTTATTCCAGGACCATAGGAACAGCGGTGCAGGAGCCAATGCTATTCCAAGACATTCCATCATCTTGTTTTCCAGAGTGGGGTTCCAATGGTCAATGGAAAGCCCCTGAAAGTATGACATGAGTACAATAGCACTTACATTCCCTCACAATTATTAGTAGGAGCCACGTTGCCTGTGACGGTGCAAGTAGCGCCACCTATATGTAGAACTGTAAGTTGCAAGATTTGAATTGTTGTATCATGCCTGGTTTTGCCTTTTTACCCTGTAAATGTATAGTTAGATTGATTGGTTATTTATAGCTGTCAATCAATGTTTGCACCAGTTATATTGCTTCCTCAGCTCAATTGTTTGACTCCACCTCTTCCTGGAGCAGGACAGTGTTTCCTTTTTCATTCCACCACCAGATTTTCTACCAGATGGACGTGAGTAAGAGACTTGGCTCTAAAAGCCCCTGATTAAGTTACCTCTCAGCACCAATTCTGAGGTTCTTACCCTTGAGACTTATGCTTCATGTTCAGATCAACCTGAATGACGTTGGGAAGTCTCAAGCACCTTCAAACCAGTTATTTTGGCAACAGAGAAAGACTTTGTGTCTTCAAACATAGGCCATTTGGACTGGGGTTGTGGATTGCTCCAGCATTCACAGCCATTGAGAAAGAGGGACCTGGAAAAGCTTTTCATCTGCAAAACTCCTTGGACCCAAGACAATCAGGGACAGTAATGTATATTTTCCTTCACCCTTTTGAAACTTCCAGCTTATTGCCTTAAAGAGATAACTCTTTGTGAACAATAAAACCTATTTTGAGTTATCTATAGTGTTTGGGTCTTTGAGAGTTCCAGGTTCCTAAAGTTCCAGTTTTCTAATGGAGAGAACAGCTCATATGAGGAAAGGTGGATGGATCTGGGCATATTTGGCTCATATGAGCTGCTCTTTATATTTCTTCTCATCCTTTCTGCCCTTCTGTGAACCCATTCCAACATTTGTCCAAATCGTAACAGTAAATACTTGGGAGCTCCAGACAAGAAACAATCAGGGACAGCTAATCACCTCTCAACAAAGGATTCCCCCAGGCAATAAGAAGCCAGACCTTGAAAACTGCTAGGCCATTAAATACTAATCAAGGTGGCCAAATTAAACATTCATCTCTACATCCATTAGACAAGAGTTCTTTCTCCCACCCTGGACATTCCACAGATATATAAACTCCATTGTTGTTTATGTTTTGGATTTATTTTGTTGTAATATGTTGTTCGGGCTTGGCCCCATGTAAGCTGCTCTGAGTCCCCACTGAGGAGATGGTGGCAGGGTATAAATAAAGATTATTATTATTATTATTATTATTATTATTATTATCCTAGTTTCCAACAGACCTCACAACCTTTGAGGATGACTGCCATAGATGCAGGGGAAACGCCAGGAGAGAATGCTTCTGGAACATGACCATACAGCCCAAAAACCTTACAGCAACCCAGTGATTCCAACTATGAAAGCCTTCTGAAACCGTTTCTCTGTTTTGTTTTGTTTTTTCAAGAAGGAGATAGAGAAATAAAAAGAAAGGAGGCGAAACACACATGGCAACAGGAGCTTTTCTCAAAGCCTCTCCCTGCACCAAGCCCCAGCAGACAGGACTGCGTGCATCCCCTCCATGTTGCCTCATAAATCACCACAACGAAAATTGCTTCTGCATTTCAAATCTTCTCGGCCAACTTCCAATCTGCAACAATGTGGTTGACAGCCAAAAGAAAAAGCCCTGAAAAGCAGCGTGGTTTATCGTGGGCAGAGTGACATAACATGAGCTATGTGAATGGAGATGGGTTATAATTAGCATGGGGGTGTCATCTGTGCCTACTAGCTCCCATTTGTAACAGTGCGCCGAACTCAAGGGAATGGCATGCATTTTCCCATCGCTCGTACAAGCAGGGAGGCTTGCCAAGCCAACTGTCTACATTCTGGTGCGGGTATATTTGACAGCCAATGCTCTTTTCTTGGGAGCCATAAAATGGCAACCAAAGACCCATACCAACCCTTGTTGACATAGTAGGTTAAACCGCTGTGTCAGCAGAACTATTGAACGACACTGGTGGATCGAATCCAGGGAGTGAGGTGAGCTCCTGTTGCAATCCAGAGCAGGGAACGAGGCCCTAAGATAACTATCCACCACACTTGGCTGTGAAAAACAATCCTGTTTTATTGAAGAAAAATGGTTACAAAATAAAGGAAAAATGCAAGTCAAAAGCCACAGCAAAATCAGCAAACATGAATTTAAATGGACAAAGCAAAACCAAAAGCCTCACTGGGAAATACTGGAATCTGTTAGCAATCCACTAACCGTACTTGATATCCTAGAAATCTTCCCAAACTATGGCCAGGGAACCGGGAGAACTGCCAAGGTCTTCATCAATTCTTAAACAATGCCTGAACTGAGACAATCAGCTCGGCGTATTGCAATTAAAACTCAAGAATTGGTTCCGTGAACCGCCCTTCTGTTTTGAAGCCAATGTTTTTAATTCTTGAATTCGGGAGGATGACGCAAACTGAGTGATTTACTTCTGTCTTCCCAAATTTGGCCCCTTCTGTTGTCATTACAGTTAACAGGTGCAGAAGGGAGGGAAAGTTCAAGGTCTCCCTCTGCAACATTCTCATGAACACGGGTACTTTCATTTTCCAAATACAGAAGTTCCTTCCTCACTAATTTCAGGAACATTGGCATTTTCCAAACCTACAGCAGTTTCTTCCTCACTAATTTCAGGAGCATTGGCATCAAAAGGTACATTTCCACTAGCATCAGTAAATATACTTTCATTAGCATCAGGAGGAACAAACAGAGAATCAGGTTCAAGTTCAAACTCAGGCTGAACCCCAACAGCTCCCATCTCAGCTCTAGCTTCCCATGTAGGGACATGAGAGAAGCCTCACACAGGACGGTAAGGTTGGAGTTCAGCTTGTGATTGTGTTTCAGGATCAGGGTGCTTTAGATGTGGGGAATGATGTTAATGAGGTTCAAGATGAGTTTTAAGATGGTGTTCCCAAAAGCCTGGTTTTATTTCTCGCACTTCTACCGCGCCCTTCTCAACTCCCGAGGGGGGACTCAGGGCGGCTTACGAAAAGGCACAATTCGATGCCGGCACAACAACAAGGTAAAAATAAAAATAAGACATATAAACAGTAATTAAACAATTAAACAATGAAACAATCCATTATATATCACAGTCCTTAAAACAATCTAATGCTCAACATTTATCATCTCAGGGTTCGTAAATTCCACATTGTCCAATCCAACAATTCTGGTCGTCGCTTGTGCCTTATCTATCCACCAGATTACCCGAAGGCCTGGTCCCAAATCCAGGTTTTTAATTTCCTTCTAAAGGAGAGGAAGGATGTCGATGACCTAATTTCCCTGGGGAGTGAGTTCCACAGGTGAGGGGCCACCACCGAGAAGGCCCTGCTCCTCATCCCCACCAATCTCACTTGTGATAGAGGTGGGGCCGAGAGCAGTGCCTCCCCAGAATATCTTAAATTCCGAGGCGGGACGTAGAAGGAGATGCGTTTGGACAGATATGCTGGGCTGGAACCATATAGGGTTTTGTAGATCAAAACCAGCACTTTGAATTGTGCTCGGAATTGGATCGGCAGCCAGTGGAGCTGACATAACAGAGGGGTGGTATGCTCCCTGTATGATGCTCTGGTGAGTAATCTAGAAACTTGGGAAGTGTCCGACGTGTGATCCAATACAACAGCCAGCAGAGTGTCTGCTGTGGACTCATCTTGTGGTGTTTCAAATAATAATAATAATAATAATAATAATAATAATAATAATAATAATCTTAGACACTTGGGAAGTGTCTGATGTGTGATTCAATACAACAGCCAACAGAATGATCTTGTCGGCTGTGGACTCATCTTGTTGTGTTTCAAATAATAATAATAATAATAATAATAATAATAATAATAATAATTCCAGGGAGCATACAACCCCCCTGTTGCGCCAACTCCACTGGCTACCGATCTGCTACTGGGCTCAATTCAAAGTGCTGGTGTTGGCCTTTAAAGCCCTAAACGGTTCGGGCCCAAGCTACCTATCCGACCGCATCTCTGCCTATAAACCCACCAGGACTTTGAGATCTTCCAGGGAGACCCTGCTCTCGATCCCGCCTGCTTCTCAAGCTCGGCTGGCGGGGACGAGAGATAGGGCCTTCTCGGTGGTGGCTCCTCGGCTGTGGAACGCCCTTCCTACGGACATTAGACTAGCACCATCTCTAATGGTATTCCGCAAAAAAGTGAAGACCTGGCTGTTTGAGCAGGTGTTCCAATAACTAGTGCAATGATTGGTTAATGAACACTGGAATGGAACAATGGATGACGAATCTGGAACATGTTTTTGATGACGAGACGACAGTGAATGGGTATTGTAGTAACTGTTTATTAATTGTGTAATGTGTTAGGTTGTTAACTGTTTCTATACTGTAGCACTGAATTTTTGCTGTTCGTATTTGTTGTGAACCGCTGTGAGTCGCCTTCGGGCTGAGAACAGCGGTATATAAGTAAGGTAAATAAATAATAAATAATTCCAAAATTCATAAGACTTTCGGTTTTTAAAAAAGAATTTCCTATCTATTTCCGAGCAACGCCATTTGGTGGCAATTCTCACAATAACAGAAGTATAAAAAATTAGAATCAATGGATTTTTTTCTAGCACCTGCTGGATAGATGACAAAAAGTGCAAAACAGTTTATAAAATCATAGTGGTGGTGGTAGTGGTGGTGGTGGTAGTGGTGGTAGTAGAGAAAACGTGATGTGAAACTAGGTTGAGGAATACTGTCCTAGGAATACTATATACATACACAGACACATATATTGTTTCCTTTTGCAAAAAAGGGTCAGTTCATAGCAACTTTTTGTGAGACAGACGTATCTTCTTTCTGAATTTTACAGAAAATGCAGTAAAAGCATATGGCCTGGATTCTGTACACCTACTGGAATTCTCTCTGGAATCACAATTATTGGAATATAACTGCCTTTTGTTTTTTAAAAAGTACCATCTTCCAGTAAAGAACCAGATCAATGTCTGACTCTATTGCTTGCTTTAATGATACTCAATAAAAAGAGGACTGTTTTAAACACACTTAGCACACTCAGATTCAGAAAACGACTCTTATTGTGCACGTAAAGAATAGAAGTCTTTTGGTCTCTGTACTTTTTTGCTGGGGGTAAATATGCTTTGAAAGTTTGCAATTTTTGCAAGGCACCCATGGGAAAGAGAAAGAAAAAAATGCAGAAGTTTTCTTCATTGCTATGCAAAACCAGTAGCAATACAGGCTTCATTGCATTAATACAGGTTGAATAACTTTTACCCAAATTGTTTGGAACCAGGAGTGTTTTTCCTTTCATATTTTTGGAATACCATCGATACATATACATAACATATACATATACTCTAAATCAGGGATCCTCAAACTAAGGCCCAGGGGTCGGGTACAGCCCTTCAAGGTCATTTACCCGGCCCTCGCTCAGGGTCAACCTAAGTCTGAAATGACTTGAAAGCACACAACAACAACAACAATCCTATCTCATCAGCCAAAAGCAGGTGCACACTTCCCATTGAAATACTCATAACTTTATATTTGTTAAAATTGTTCTTCATTTTAATTATTGTTTTGTTTTTAAGTGGTGTTTTTTTTTTGCACCACAGATATGTGCAGTGTGCATAGAAATTCATTCATGGTTTGTTTGTTTTTGCAAATTATAATCCAGCCCTCCAACAGTTTGAGGGATTGTGACCTGGCCCTCTGTTTAAAAAGTTTGAGGACCCCTGCTCTAAATGCTGGGGAGTAGCAACCAATACTGAAAGGACCAAGGGAGTGACATCTCCAGCTCATCCCTTGTTTGGGTATCAGCCAGCACGCCAACGACTTAAATCAAGAAATAGTTTTTAAAGATCTACTGAGACACTCGCTGGAACACCTCAGCAAGCAAGAGTCCAGACGTAGCAGGCTCAAACCCTGAACCTCAATCAATGGCTGATACCAAATGAGAGACTCCCCCCTGGGCACACAGAAGACTGGGTGACTTGGAAGGCACTGAACAGACTGCACTCTGGCACCATGAGATGCAGAGCCAACCTTAAGAAATGGGGCTACAAAGTGGAATCCACGACATGCGAGTGTGGAGAAGAGCAAACTACAGACCACCTATTGCAATGCAACCTGAGCCCTGCTACATGCACAATGGAGGACCTTCTTGCAGCAACACCAGAAGCACTCCAAGTGACCAGATACTGGTCAAAGGACATTTAACAGAATTTATTATTTATTTATTTATTTATTTATTTATTTACTACGCTTATATACCGCAATTCTCAGCCTAATGGCGACTCATTGCGGTGTACAACATAGAAAAACAGGTGCAAAATACAACATAAAATAAAATAATCCACAGTACATAATTATCAAAGCCAAACAAAACCAAACAAGACGAAGCGGATTTTTAGCTTAATTATTTGTTGTTAGTAAGTTGTGTGTTATGACTCTGATTTATTGTAACTGTTGTCTTTATGTTCTGTGTTCTGTACACCGCCACGAGTCGCCTTCGGGCTGAGAGTGGCGGTCAACAAATGCAAATAATAAATAAATAAATAAATAAATAAATAAAGCAGCTCATCAAAACATCAACCTTACTACAAGACCATTCCGAATCGTCTCATCGTCAAATTCACAATCCGATACCATTTCCGTTGTTCCATTCCTATGGTCAAGTTATCAGTCATTGCACTTCTATTCAAAAGCCTTCTTAAACAACCAGGTCTTTAGCTTCCTGCGGAAAATCAACAGGGAGGGGGCTAACCTGATGTCTACGGGAAGGGTGTTCCACAGCCGAGGAGCCACCACCGAGAAGGCCCTATCTCTCGTCCCTGCCAGCCGTGCCTGAGACGCAGGCGGGATCGAGAGCAGGGCCTCCCCGGAAGATCTCAAAGTCCTCGTGAGCTCATAGGCCGAGAGGCGGTTAGTTAGGTAGCTTGGGCCGGAACCCAAGTCTGCAAACTTTGTGTTTTGTTTGTTTGTTTTTAATGCAATACAACTGTTTTGGTTCACTCATGACATGATACATGATACAAGAGTCGTTTTCTGAAATTGTGGTTGTATTATTGCATTTGTTATATGAAATAGCATCAAATTGTTGCCAAGTATAAGCTGTCCTGAGTCCCCCTTCAGGGGTAGAGAAGAACGGAGTAGAAATACTAGAAATAAATAAAATAAAATATATCATGCTGGTACTGCTACGGAGGATGCCCATTCCTGATTTCGTCTATATAGTAGGCCTGGGTAACAACGGAAAAATTTGTTTCTAAAATCGATTTGTATTTGGGGTTTTTTTTTGTTTCGATATTTAAAATAATTACAAAATTTTCCTTTTAAAAAGTTCGATATTTACGAAATTTCGTAAATGTGAAAAAAAATTTCAAAACATTAACGAATCGATTTCCGAAACAATAACGAATCGATTCGTTAATGGCGGACGCGACAGCGAAATACGCTAAAAAACCTCCAAAAACTTCTGAAGCTTCCCTCTCCCTCTGTTGTTGACTGTTGGTGTGATATTATATTTTTTTTCACTAATTAAACAAAAAACTTGCCCCAGACATGCGGAAATAATAACGAAACGACCTCAGAACAATAACGAAACGAACACAATAACGAAATACGAAGCATTTACAAAACGTGTTTAAAAATTCGTTTTTAAAAAAAATTACTACAGAATGGTTCGTTATCGTTTTGTAATTAGAAAAATTAACGAATTATTAACGAATTACGAATTAACGAAACGAAACCGCCCAGCCCTACTATATAGCTATTTCAGACTGAATCTTGACCTTCCCCGCACTCAGTTTTCATTGAACTGTCTGCTGGCTGCAGGAAGCAATGCATTTCCAAATGGATTCAGAAGCTTGGAGATTTCAGAGCCTAGTGCTACTGCTAACTATTCAGGTATCGGTAACTTCTACGGGCAAAAGTGGATGAGAAAGCTGAGAACCGTGATTGAATCTCTCGGCTCTTTAAACTTTTATAAAAAGAAGCTTTGAGGAAGCAGCCAATTTTTACCAGGGAACTAGGGAGGTGATTAACCATTTCCCTTCACGCCTCTTTTCCTGATATAAATCTGGAGCCCCATTTCCTATCTTCCCCATTAGGGAAATATATATACATCCTAGATGTCTCCCCTGGCTAACCACTTTGTAAAAAAACATAAAGAGCAAGAAAAAAATGAAAGAAGGAAGGAAGGAAGGAAGTTCAGATCTTCATTACCTGTCTTGCTTGGCCCTATCATGAAATGAAGTACTAGGAATCTACAAAGAACAGCAATACTTCTAAAACATTACTTCCTTATCCATAGAAATAAAAATGCAATGTTCATTTGTGGGATGAACATAACTCAAAAAGCACTGGATGAATTGACACCAAATTTGGACACAATACATGTACCTCGCCAACGAGTGACCATCACTCATAAAAACACTGAAAAACGCAGCAGAACGGACTTAAAAAGCAAAAACAAAATTTACATTACAACTCATGCACAAAACCATATATATATACACACACACATATGCAAACACACATATACACAAATACATATATACACACAAAGAACATATACACAGACTGGGCCACAGCAACGCGTGGCAGGTGACGGATAATATCTATATAAATAAAAATGTAATGTTCGTTTGTGGGATTAACATAACTCAAAAAACACTGGACAAATTGACACCAAATTTGGACACAATACACCTATCAGGCCAACAAGTGACCATCACTCATAAAAACACCAAAAAAAACACAATGGAAGAGACTTAAAAAGCCAAAAAAAAAATACATTGCAGTGTATGTGCAAAGCCACATACATATATGCAAACACACATATATACACATACAAACACACATATATACACACACAAAACACATAAACACAGGCTGAGCCACAGCAACGCCTGCCAGGGGACGGCTAGTATCTATATAAATAAAAATGTAATGTTCGTTTGTGGGATTAACATAACTCAAAAATCACTGGACAAATTGACACCAAATTTGGACACAAGACACCTATCAGGCCAACGCGTGACCATCACTCATAAAAACACCAAAAAACACAGCAAAAGAGACTTAAAAAACCAAAAAATAAAAATACATTGCAAGAAATGCACAAAACCACATACACATATATACACATATACACAAATATATACACACACAAAAAACACATATACACAGACTGGGCCACAGCAACGCATGGCAGGGGATGGCTAGTTACAAATGCACAAATGAAATAAATAAATAAATAAATAAATAAATAAAAACATTGTCGAAATAAAAACATTGAACAAATAAAAACATTATTTTATTAACATTCCTTTTAAACCAAAAATAACCATCAAGGTATACAAGAAAAAATAAAAACCAAATATACACATTTACACAACTGCTATCGGACATAATCTCTCTCTCTCTCTCTCTCTATATATATATATATATGTAAATTTAATATTCGTTTGTGGGATTAAGATAACTCAAAAACCACTGTACAAATTGACACCAAATTTGGACACAATACACCTATCAAGCCAACAAGTGACCATCACTCATAAAAACACTGAAAAACACAGCAGAAGAGACTTAAGAAACCCAAGAAAAAAATACATTACAACGCATGCACAAAACCACACATATACACATAGATACACACACAAAACACATATACACAGACTGGGCCACAGCAACACATGGCAGGGGGCAGCTAGTTACAAATATTCAAATGAAGTAAATAAATAAATAATTATTTTATTAACATACCTTTTAAACCGAAAATAACCATCAAGGTATACAAGAAAAAAAATAACATAACTCAAAAACCACTGCACAAATTGACACCAAATTTGGATACAATCAGGCCAACGAATGACCATCTATATAAATAAAAATGTAATGTTAGTTTGTGGGATTAACATAACACCAAATTTGGACACAAGACACATATCAGGTAAACGAGTGACTATCACTCATAAAAACACTGAAAAACACAGCAGAAAAGACTTAAAAACAAAAAATAAACTACTACACAGGTACAAAACCACATATATACACATATACACACATATACACAAATATCTACACACATATATACACACAAAACACATATACACAGACTGGGCCACAGCAATGCGTGGCAGGGGACAGCTAGTCACTCATAAAAAACACTGAAAAACACAGCAGAAGAGACTTAAAAAGCCAAAAACACAAAACATACATTACAATGCATGCGCAAAACCACGCATATATACACACACAAAACACAAATACGTAGACTGGGCCACAGCAACACATGGCAGGGGACGGCTAGTTACAAATATTCAAATGAAGAAAATAAATAAATAAATATTACATTTTTACACAGCAGAAGAGACTTTAAAAGCCAAAAAAACCAAAATTACATTACAACGTATGCACAAAACCATATATATGGTTTTGTGCATACGTTGTGTGTGTGTGTGTGTGTGTGTGTGTGTGTAAATATATGGTTTTGTGCATACATTGTAATGTAATTTTTGGGGTTTCTGGCTTTTAAAGTCTCTCCTGTTTGTTTTTATGAGCGATGGTCACTTGTTGGCCTGAGAGGTGTCTTGTGTCCAAATTTGGTGTTAATTCGTCCGGTGGTTTTTGACTTATGTTAATCCCACAAACGAACATTACACTTTTATTTATATAGCCTTGCTGTACCCGCCACGTGTTGCTGTGGCCAAACTTCCCTCCCTCTTTCTCTCCTTCTTTCCCTCCTTCCCTTTTCTTCTTTCCTTCTCTCCTTCCTTCCTTCCTTCTCTACCTCTTTTCTTCCTCCCTTTTCCTTCCTTTCTTTTTGCTTCCATCCTTCCTTTTGTCTTTCCTTCTCTTTCTCTTCTTCCTTCCCTCCTTTCCCTTCCTTTCCTTTTTTCCTTTCCTTCTCTCCTTCCTTCTTTCTCTACCCATTTCTTTCCATCCCTCTTCTTTTCCTCTTTCTCACCTTTTCTTCCTCCTCTACCTCTTTCCTTCCTTCCTTCGCTCTTTGCTTCCATGCTTCCTTCTCTCCTTCCTTCCTTCTTTCCTTCCTTCCTTCCTTCCTTCCTTCCTTCCTTCCTTCTTTCTTTCTTTTCTCTTTCCTTCCTTCCCTCCCTCTTCCTTCCCTTTTTTCTGTATGTCATTTTTCTTTTGGGGGGGTTAAGTCCTTTCCACTGTTTTTTGGGGGGAGGTTATGAGTAATGGACACACATTGGTCTGTTAGGAGTGTTGTGTCCAAATTTCGTGTCATTTCGTCCAGTGGTTTTTGAATTATGTTAATCCCACAAACGAACATTACATTTTTATTTATATAGATTTGTATAAGTAACTTGTTATTTGTAACTAATTAATTCCAACCCCTGACTATTTTTGGCAGGAGGAATTATGGTGGAATTATAGGTTTTTACAATGGCTAAGGTGACCAGAGCCAAATAGCAGACAAAGAATTCCAAAGCCCTGTTGGAAGCAAAAGAATCTAATCCACCTTATAAGAGAGGTAGGGAGGGAGGCAGAAATAGAGGAAATAATGAATCTTGAATCCTCAGAAACAACACATTGCTATATGATTACTGGCTGTGCTCTTAACCTCAAGCCATTTTGATTTCCCCTTTTTGAAACGAAACCCTTTGAGTTACTGAGCTAAATGACACCATTCTAACAGAAAGCCCAGGTAGGATCCAAAGGCTGCAAACCTAACAACCACAGGTAGCTTCACCTGCCCTGAGATATTTCTGGGGAAAAAAAATAGCACGGCAAAAATAAAATGAGCTGTCTAAAAGTTCTTGGAATATAGTTTGCCTCAGATCGAAACAAGGGATGGAAGAACCAGACGCAAAGGAAAGCACTGTAAAGTCGAGTGGTGAGGGATGGGTGAGAATGTTGCATCAAAGAAAAAATTGCAAATATTTTCATCTTCAGAATGGAAAGGACTTAAGAGGAAAAATAAGGGGTGAAGAAAAAGAGGGAAAGGGGAAAGGAGAAGGAATGTGAGAGGATCCCCCCCTCCTGGTCTGTACCAATTTGAAACCCCATCTGCTCCAGTTCTCCCTACACAATCAGCCACACTTTCCCGCCCAAGAACACTTCCCCTGTTCAGCCCACTCACTTCCCTTGATGTCTCCCTTTCCAGTTTAACATCAGAAGCATCCTACCTGAAATACAAGGGAGACTATACTCCAGCCTTACTTCTTCTGAAAGCTGACTAGCCACAGATTCCAACTATGTAGGGGGGAGGGGGGACCGGAGGAGGGGGGCACCATCCAAGTCGTGTGGGGGAGGAGATTTGTTGGTCACCAACGTCCCAGGGAGAAGCGCAACAGAGTCCTTGCGACCCTGAAGAAGGTAGGAAGTGGTAGGCCCCATGGCAGACCCCTCGGTCTTAAGGGCCTACTGATTAATGCCAGATCCATCAATGGTAAGACCGCTGCCATTCAGGACTTGATCCTGGGTGGCAGGGCGGATCTGGCTTGCATTACGGAGACCTGGTTGGATGAGCTGGGGGGAGTAAATCTCACTCAGCTGTGCCCACCGGGCTTCGGAGTGCATCAGCAGGCCAGGCTGGGGGGGGGGGAGGCGAGGAGGAGGGGTCGCAGTTGTCTACCAGCAATCCATCGCCGTGGTCAGATGCTCTGTTCCGCAAGCATCTCGGTTTGAGTGTGTCCACCTGAAGGTGGGAAACCGTGATAGCATGGGGTTTCTGCTGGTGTACCGCCCACCCCGTGACCCAGCAGTTTCCCTGGTGGATTTTGAGGGGAAATAGTCCTTGACATTTGGAAGTTGTAGTTGTTGGGATTTATAGTTCACCTACAATCAAAGAGCATTCTGAACCCCACCAATGATAGAATTGGGCTAAGTTTTCCACACAGACACCTCCATGACCAACAGAAAATACTGGAGGGATTTGGGATGAGTTGACAGTGATTTAGGGGAGATATATTTCACCTATATCCACAGAGCACTGGGAACCCAAATAACTATGCCAAAGGGATTCCTAAGACCATCAGAAATGTGTTTTCTGGTGGTCTTTAGCGACCCCTCTGAAACCCCCTCGTGACACCCCCCAGGGGTCCCAACCCCCAGGTTGAGAAACTCTGCTTTAGAACTAAGACTTACATTAACCCTTCCATCACTAACTGCTAGGCGTACCACCACCAACCACCATTAACTGCAGAACATGATACATGACAAGTCTCTACTATCAACGATAATGCCACTGTATTACACCCAATGTTCTTACATTTTAATGCTCTGTCTTTGATTCCTCTGTGCTTAATAGAGGAAGGAAGGAAAGAGAGAAGGAAGCATGGAAATAAAGGTTGCCACATCTTTTTTAGAAAGGTTCTCAGCTTGAAAAAAAACTCCATGGCAAGAAGGTAAGGCATAGTCCTCTTCATGGGAATAGGTGTAACAATTAATTTCAGTCTGCGCAGATGGGAAGAAATATCATTTCAGTTATGGACTGTGCACGTAGGTCACAATCTTTGCCTCATCTAGCCAGATTCTTGGGATCATCCTGTCATTTCAGTACAAGAAGCAATGCTAACAAACAGTCCAATGAGAGGTCTGGAGAGGTTGCTGAAAACATTCAGTGTTGAGACTCGACTTTCCCTCCCTTCCACGATCAAGGTCCTATTATGACCAGTTACAAAAGGGAAAGCACACCCAATTATAAACTCATTCTGGCACATGCAAAGCCACAGGCACAAGATAAGCCAACAGAGCAAAGTGTGCAGCTGAAAAGCCCACAAGCCTCAAAGAGAAGCTGACTCATGGAAACAGCCTTATATAAAACATCCAATGGTGATTTTTCTCTGCCTCATTTCTGCATGTCTTCGGAATGATGTATGATGTGCCTTATTTACTCTGTCCCATAAAATGTACTTTTACAAATTATTTTAATGTGCTGCCAAGCACCAGATAGGTTGTCCTTTACTGCCTTGGCCTTAAGATTGTAGGAGGCACAAATTCCTTACCTCTGGTATACTTTGACCAGCAATAGCTCTGTAGTATTTGAGCCATTTGTCCTCCTGTCACCCAATCCCTAGGCTTTGTGGTTTTCCTTTTAAATGGTAATCTCACAGATTAAACCAGGAACACACTGCATGAAGAAGGCAGCAAACTACAGTCACCAACAGCCAGTAGTCAAAACAATAGAGAAGGACCTTATCCTCTCACTGCAGAATGAGACCTTCTGCCCCATAGCTTGGAACACCGGTCACCATTATTTGCTAGCGCTCCTCATGAATGGAGTTCTGGCAATAACCTTCTTCTGTTGCCATGGTGGTGCAATGGGTTAAACCCCAGTGCCGGCAAGACTGAAGACCAACAGATCAAAGGTTCGAATTCGGGAAGAGTGCAAATGAGCTCCCTCTGTCAGCTCCAGCTTCCCATGCAGGGACATGAGAGAAGCCTCCCACAAGGATGGTAAGACATCAAAACATCTGGGCATCCCCTGGGCAACGTCCTTGCAGACGGCAAATTCTCTCACACCAGAAGTGACTTGCAGCTTCTCAAGTCATTCCTGATACGGAAAAAAAAGTATGACCTTCTGCTACGTACCACTGGGTTTCTTTATGTTTTTAGCTGATTCCATCCCTTTCTAAAAGACTCCATGACCCATTCTAAGGACTTTATCCCATGTAGTCTTAGCTCCGCTTTTCTGCGTTGCCAAAATGGAGTCCCACTGAGCCATCATATAATGTAAGACAGACTCCGCTGTTGTAGTGAATGGAAATGGAATGGAAACTGCATGTTCTGGAGTCAGGTGCTACCTGACCTCCAATACCGAAAGACGCTGGAAGATGGAGATAAGCCTCTACGTTCCACCTCGAAATTTAAGATCTTTTGGGGAGGCCCTGCTCTCGGCCCCGCTTTTGCCGCAAACTCGAGTGATAAGGCCTTCTCAGTGCTGTCCCCCAGCTGTGGAACTCGCTCCCCAGCGAAATCAGGTCAACAACATCCCTCCTTGCCTTCAGGAGGAAATTGAAAACATGGTTATGGGACCAGGTCTTTGAGTAGCTGGCAGATAATTGACAATGGTAATAATGATAATGTTATGAAAAATGGACAGGCTTCCAACTGTGTTGTACTTGCTGAATTTGTTTCTATGTAAGGCTAGACAGCCAGTATTATTGCACTTTTCATTAATGTACTTTTTATTTTAAAACTAATTTTGTAATCAATTTACTGTGTTTTATATGTATTACTGTATGTATTATTTATATGTAATGGCATTGAATTGTGCAAGATGTAAGTTGCCCTGAGTCAGGTGGGGTACAAATGTTTGAAATAAAATAAATAAATAAAGAAGCCAGGGAAAGAATGTGAGATCTGTACTCAGGCTGCTACCTCTAAATACATAAAGGCATGAGACCTCAATAGTATTGAATGAAACAAGACGGTTCCACCTGCTTTTCCATGCTGACTCCACCCACTCCAGGATGAGGTCCTAAGTGGAGCAACATCCAATAATATTTCCATCTATCAGACAGTCAACCTCATCAAAGCATGAAATCTTGCCCAGAGAACACACACACAGCCCAGTTCTTAAAAATATTATATGAACCCACCTTATTTACAATGATAATTCTCAAAAATTGCATCTGTCAGTACATCTTGTATTTTGTTCCCTTTTAAGGTTGGTTCTCCTTGTCTTGGCCAAATACTTTGTTCTCTGCATCTCTTTAATGGATAAGTGCTGACCTTGAGGACTTTCTTGAATTCTTACCTGGCAGGTACACTAATTTTTACAGATAACAACAACAACAATCTATATTTATATCCCACCATCATCTCCCAAAAGGAACTTGGAGAGGCTTACAAGGCACTCCAGGTGCAATATAACATAAACGGTACTTAAGTACAAAACAATATCACATATAGTGTTATAAAACAATCACTATCAACACAGAGAATAAAATAAAATACACAATTTAAAAATGAATACCATTTATAGTTAAAACTAGCTGCCATCACTTCACAACTAAATTGCTGGAATGTCAACCTCATATGGGTCCATTTCAGCCTACTCGATGCTAAACTCCTGTTTAAAGACCCATTTTTTTTAGGCTGGATTGGAAGGATTCGAGGATGAGGACTAACCTAATCACTTTTGGGAGTGTATACTCCACTACAGAGAAGGCCCCCTGTCATGAACTCATACCTTGGCTAGGCCGGAGCCTGGAAGTCAGTGAGCTGGCCTCCATGTTGGGAAGGCAGCTCAGGATGGCGGACATGATGGTATAGGCAGAGAGGCAAGGGGAGGAGTCAGCTAACTCCTGATTGGTTCAGACCCCAAGGGGAGGAGTTGAAGGAGAGTGTAAATAGGCTGTCATTTCTGACAGGAAAAAAAGAGAGATGGATTTGATCTAGCAGAAAAAAGATTAGGATTTCAGACAGGGAGAAGAGAGTTTCTTAGTGAGCTAGGAATTAGACTGCTAGGGAATAATTAAGAGCAAGTGCTTCTGTATAGTTTGACTAGGGCAGTCAAAGTGAAGGCTTGTTTACTTGTATTAGGACAGAATACAAGTGGGTTTATTTCCCTAAAGGTCAGAGTAGTCCAGGGGAAACCTAGATACTCTGGAAGGCAGCTAGGGGCGGCTGGTCAAAGAATGAGGAAAGTAGCTCATGTTAAGGAAAAGATACTGCTTCTAAAGAAACAATTTGCTTAATAAGTCTGTGCTTCAGAAACCAATTACGCGTATGTACCTCTCAGTAGTCAGTTTTTTGCTTCAAATACTTCAATAAACCTGTTCTCTAGTTTACTGTTAATCTGCCTCAGCCCTGTTTCATCATAAAAGGTTAGATCCAGTAATCCTTCACATCTCTACAGTTCAGTCACCAGAAAGGGAGCCAAAAGGAAGAGCTGGTGTATAGGTGGATTTACCTCAGAGACAACAACATCTTTAGTTTCCCAAATTCCCTTGGGTGGTGGCAGCTTCAACAATCAGTACATACACATTACCTCATCAATCATTTACACCTCTCCGTGCTAAGTAACATATCCCACCAGATTGGTAGTTGTGGGGTCTGTAGTATTTTGAAGATCTCTTTCCCTGTATGTGTGATCCTTTTTTCGTATACACCCCCCCTCTTGTTCCCACCAACCGTGCTTGAGACGATGGTTGGACTTAGGTTTGAGTAACCATGGAAAAAAATGGTTCTAAACTCGTTTTGTTTTTAGGAGGCCCTTGCATTTCGTTTTTTTCAATAATTCCGAAATTTTCCTTTTAAAATTTTTGAAATATACGAAATTTTGTATAATTACAATTCGATTCGTTAATGGCGGACGCGATTGCGCAATATGCTAAAAAAACCTCCAAATGGGACGGGGGAACTTCTGAAGCTTCCCTCTCCCTCTGTTGTTGACTGTTGGTATGATAAAACAAACAACAACTGTAAAACTTGCACCAGACATGCGAAAATAATTACGAAATAATTACAAAATAATTACGAAATAAATTGAAAAAATTGTTTCGAATCTAATTTACTCCCCACACTATTCCTGCATGGCTCAATATTGGATCGTAAGCTAATTTAAATACGAATTATTTATGAATTACGAAATTAACGAACGAAACCGCCCAAGTCTAGTCGGACTGAGAGAAGGGCTTCCCCTGTCGATCTCAAAGCTTGCGTTGGTTTATAGAAGAGTCGGAAACGACTGAACGAATGAACAACAAAAGTCCAGTCGTGTCCAGCTCTGGGAGTTGATGCTCATCTCCATTTCTAAGCCAAAGAGCTGGCATTGTCTGTAGACACCTCCAAGGTCATGTGGCCAGCATGACTGCATGGAGCGCCATTACCTTCCCACTGGAGCAGTACCTATTGATCTACTCACATTTGCATGTGTTCGAACTGCTAGGTGGACAGAAGCTGGGGCTGACAGTGGAAGCTCACGCCGCTCCCTGGATTCAAACCTGTGACCTTTTGGTCAGCCAATGCAGTTATGCAGTTATGAAAATAGGCTGAACTCGAAGTGTACAGGGCTTTGCAGGTAATAAACTCCACCTTGAATTGAGCCCTTCAGATTGCTGAAGTGATTTTGCCTTTGATTTTACAACTTACGGACAAAAATCAGCATTGAATGAAAATCAACGTCCCCAGATGTTTGGCAAGGTATGACAAGTTGGTTGGCTTGTTTAACTCACAGCACACCTCACATCGTATTCTGCCCTTGAAGGAGGGAAAGCAAACCCTTCCTGTTTCTTTCTTCTTTAAAAAAACACACATTACAATCAACTCCATGAGACTTTGCAGGGCAAATGCCTTTTCATTCAATCCTCATGCGCACACCACAGTCTTTTTGCATCCATTACCAACATGTCACAGGTGCACATCACAAGGGAGGGCACCGCAAATTTAATTGTGAGGCAGGTGGCGATAACTCGGTATCTCTAATACATTCATCCCAAGGTGCATTTGCGCATCTGTTAAATGTGTGAGAGGATTTCATGTCATTTTAAAGGGACATGCTTAAAAGAACTCTTAGTAGCAAACCTGTTCTTGGTTTTTTTTTCAGGTGCCACTAAGGGGGAAATGTTAACCAGAGGCCAAAGGAACTGGGGGGGACATGGCAGGAGGAGAAAGAGGAAGATATGGGAAGTAATGCAAAGTGTGCAGGCATGCATATATATTAGGCCTGGGCGGTTTGTTTCGTTAATTCGTAATTCGTTAATAATTCGTTAATTTTTCCAATTACAAAACGATAACGAACCATTCTGGAGCAATTATTAAAAAAACGAATTTTTAAACACGTTTTGTAAATGCTTCGTATTTCGTTATTGTATTCGTTTCGTTATTGTTCTGAGGTCGTTTCGTTATTATTTCCGCATGTCTCGGCCAGTTTTATGGTTTAATTAGTGGGAAAAAAATATAATATCACACCAACAGTCAAGAACAGAGGGAGAGGGAAGCTTCAGAAGTTTTTGGAGGTTTTTTAGCGAATTTCGCGGTCGCGTCCGCCATTAACGAATCGATTCGTTATTGTTTCGGAAATCGATTCGTTAATTTTTTACCATTTACGAAATTTCATAAATATCGAACTTTTTAAAAGGAAAATTTTGTAATTATTTTAAATATCGAAACAAAAAAAAACCCAAATACAAATCGATTTTAGAAACAAATTTTTCCGTTGTTACCCAGGCCTAATATATATGCTTGCATGTATGTATTTCTGTGAAGCAAGGGAAAAGATATTCAAGTGTGTATATTTTTCATCTATATATATTGCAGGCTCAGGCTCATTCTGAACCCCGCAAACGACAAATTGGGGCAAACTTCCCACATAGAACCCCCATTACCACCAGAAAATACTTAAGACCACCCAGTCCAACTCCCTTCACCAGGACAAGAAAATGTAATCAAAGCCCTCCTGACAAAGAGCCATCCAACCATATATGATTCACACACAGAGAGATATATTACCATAGGTGTGAAAGGGATCCCTAAACAAGGACAATTATATGTTGCCTGTTCCAGAGTAGGCAAACCAGACAATTTCCACATCAACACTGACAAAGAAGCAACAAGAAATTCTGTTTATCCACAAGCATAAAGAAGTTACATATATTAGAAACCAACACTTTCCCATTACTTTATTTTCCAGATCACCAGACGGGGCCACAGCAATGGGGATGGCTAGTTGTATATAAAGGAATTGAAGCATCTACAGATTTTGGGTTACACAGAGGGTCCTGGATCCAAAAACCCAGCAGATATCAAGCGTCCACAGTACTAAATCCTGGAGTAGATTTGCTCCACATTTGCATGGAAACCATCAACTGCCACTTTCCACACATTCCTTCCAACAGGACAGTGAGTGAAATCCAAGTCTTCTGGCAGAAATGTACATGTCCATGCAGGGAAAAGTCTCAATGACATTCAACATGACTTACTGCAAGATAAGTGAGTATAGGAATGCAATGAATCTGAAGCTCAATTTTGCCTCTCAAACTCTAGCCAGAAGTGAAAGGTTTCAGAGCTTTGTTGCAATGGTAAATATTTTCTTTCCGGCAACCTTGTTTCTTTCTTTCTGAAGTTGCTTGTTGTTGTTGTCATATGATGTTGAGCTAAAAGTTACAAAGACCCGGATTTTGTCATTCCCGTCTTCTGCCTCTCAGCTCCCCCCAAACCCACTTCCTGCCTTCATGAAATTTTAATCAGGCATTTAAAGTAAATAGCGATGCCGCGTCTCTCTGCCTTTTCCAAACGTTTCGGGATGGGTGTTTTGGGTAAAGCGATAGCCTAAAGACCTTGAAAGCATTGAATCCCATTTGGATTGAATTAAAACATTGTTCTTGCCACTGTTAACAGATTTGCTGTGTGTGTATGAATGTGAGATTGGATGTATCGGAGTAAAGACAGAGCCTTGGAAGGTACTGAAAAAGTGGATTAGAATCAGACCAATTGACAAAGTTAAGTGTGCCGCACAGTGAAGAGAGTATTGAATTAGCAATACTATGTTTGTTTGTTTTGTTGTTGTTTTTTTGTCATGTCAGGAGCGACTTGAGAAACTGCAAGTCGCTTCTGGTGTGAGAGAATTGGCCATCTGCAAGGACATTGCCCAGGGGACACCCGGATGATTTGATGTTTTTATCATCCTTGTGGGAGGCTTCTCTCATTTCCCCGCATGAGGAGCTGGAGCTGATAGAGGGAGCTCATCCGCCTCTCCCCAGATTCGAACCTGTGACCTGTTGGTCTTCAGTCCTGCCGGCACAGGGATTTAACCCACTGCGCCACCGGGGGCTCTAATACTATGCTTTCATACTCGGAAACTGTCCCGATTTGGTAAAGGTAAAGATTTCCCCTTGACATTAAGTCTAGTCATGTCCAATTCTGGGGGGGGAGAGGTGCACATCTCCATTTCTAAGCCGAAGAGCTGGCGTTGTCCGTAGACACCTCCAAGGTCATGTGGCTGGCATGACTGCATGGAGCACCGTCACCTCCAAACCGGAGTGGTACCTATTATCAGGAAAGTTGAGATAAATCTCCCATTATCTCAGCTGTTTTGGCCTTGCAAGGGACTTCTTGAAGGAACAAAGTTGAAAAACCACTGGACTCATCAATTCAGCTTTCAACGAAAGCGGAACTCTTGCTTTATTTACAAAATATGTACACCACATTCTCTGGTCATGTCTGTTCACATCTTAGCACACTGCACGGAGCACACTGCAACCTTCTTTTCCAGCATGCACAGGAAACAACAAAATTGGCACTCTACCAGTGGTGCAGTGGGTTAAAATGCTGAGCTTGCTGACTTAAAGGTCCCAGGATTGATTCCGGGGAGTGGTGTGAGCTTCCACTGTCAGCCCTAGCTTCTGCCAACCTAGCAGTTCGAAAATATGCAAATGTGAGTAGATCAATAGGTACCGCTCCAGAAGGTAACGGCGCTCCATGCAGTCATGCTGGCCACATGACCTTGGAGGTGTCTATGGACAACGCCAGCTCTTCAGCTTAGAAATGGAGATGAGCACCACACCCCAGAGTCAGACATGACTGGACTTAATGTCAGAGGACAACCTTTACCTTTTACCAATTTTACACATCTCTATTGTTTTAATCCATACATTTCTGAAAATGTACCATTTAAACTATAAGCTATTTTCACACAATAAATCATTACGTAGTGACACCTATTGATCTACTCACATTTGCATGTTTTCAAACTGCTAGGTTGGCAGAAGTTGGGGCTAACTGTGGGAGCTCACCCCACTCTGCGGATTCGAACCACTGACCTTTCAGTCAGCAAGTTCCACAGCTCAGCAGTTTAATCTATGCACCATCGGTAGAGATTGTCCCAGTTAATCTATTGCTGCCTTGTTTTTTCAGCTGCTTTTCAAAATGTCCTGATTTCTCTCCCTTCCATCCACTTTTCCCCTTTGTCTTCAACTTACTTCAGCTGCTGCAAACTAAGTTCAAAGCACCAGCATACATTTCACTGAATTAACTCATTGATGGGAGAAGATAGAGATGGGATTTCCCTCTTCTCTGTAGGCTTTGGAAAACCAAACTGCTGTAGATGCTCTTAGCCTTTGTGTTCTTTCTCACCAATAGTTTTTACCATGTTGATGATACACTGATATTTCCTGTCCATGCGTGTCCCAGCTTTCATCTGTGAACGTATGTGATACTAATTTAAGTTTAATCGGTTACTTTAGAACTGTCACCAATGAAAAGATAAGTGTCCTCTTTCTTATAGCAATGGGGATCTCTCTAAATCAGTGGTTCCCAACCTGTGGTCCGTGGACTACCAGTAGTCCACAAGAATGAAAATATGGTCCATTGCCTCACCATTACTACACCGTTACCTCAAAACCACACAGCAACGGGAGCGACTGGTCTCACTACTACATCCTTTGAACATCAAAACAGAATATTTATTTCTCAAAGTCCTTGCAGACTTGGCACAGCTTGTTAAAATTACAAACAAATCAGTCAGTTGGTGAAACCACAGAGATGTTCTTTCTTTCTTTTTTCCTCTAGTCACTGAGCTGCCTTCATCCAAATGGTAGAAAAAATCCTGAGATCTTTTTACCCCAACCCTGAGCCACTATCTTTTAGAAAGGGTAGGCCTTCCCTATTCCAGCCCAAGGTTAGTTTTGGAGATGAAGCAAATAGTGCTCAATAACTATTTCTCAATAACTCAATATCTTTCTATAACTCAATAGCTCAATTACTCAATTGCTATTCATTCTATCTAAATTAGCTTCTTTATCTATATAACTCAATAGTTCTTACAATGGTTTTTTCAGAGTTACCTGCCTGATCAACAGCATATCTGAACCACTGACCGCATAGGGAAACTGATGAGGAAACACAACATACAAACCACTTACAGACCCACCAAGAAAATCCAACAAATGCTGCGTTCAGCAAAGGACAAGAGGGATCCTCTCACCTTTGCAGGAGTCTATCGTATACCATGCAGCTGTGGACAAGTCTACATAGGGACCACCAAACGCAGTGCCCAGACACGCATCAAGGAACATGAAAGGCACTGCAGACTACTCCAACCAGAGAAATCAGCTATAGCAGAGCACCTGATGAACCAACCTGGACACAGCATTTTATTTGAGAACACAGAAATGCTGGACCACTCTCACAACCACCATGTCAGACTACACAGAGAAGCCATTGAAATCCACAAGCATGTGGACAATTTCAACAGAAAGGAAGAGACCATGAAAATGAACAAAATCTGGCTAACAGTATTTAAAAACTCAAAAATTACAACAGCAAAACAACAGAGGGGAAACAAACAGGCACATAAAATCACTCTCAACAAAAGATTCCCCCCAGGCCCTTCCAAGCCATTGAATGCTAATCAAGGTGATCACCTGAAACATTTCCATCTAGCCCCAGCAGACAAAAGTCCTTTGTCTCACCCTGGTCATTCCACAGATATATAAACCCATTTTTCCTACTTCCAACAGACCTCACTACCTCTGAGGATGCTTGCCATAGATGCAGGCGAAACGTCAGGAGAAAAATTGCCTCCAAAACATGGCCATATAGCCTGGAAAAACCTACAACAACCCAGTGATTCCGGCCATGAAAGCCTTCGACAATACATAGCACATCTGAAGTTTTCTTCCCTACTGAAGGAGGCAGGGGAGATTCCAAAACAGAGATCTCAACCCAGGAAAAAGGACGGTCTCTAAACCCAAAGAGATACTTTCTGAACCAATAGCTGCAAAAGGGTCCTGCAGGTTGGCTTTCTAGTGTCTAATGCTGTTAACTTTCAGAGTGCAGCTGAGATTGTAGCAACCCTGGGGAAATGCAAAGGAACACTATCCCATGCAACTAAAGGTAATGCAAACTATGCTCCTGGAAGACGGAACATTAAGTAATTAATTAATTTCAAAATGTGACTCCCCAATCTCTGCCTTATATATTTGGTTAATGAAAAGTTACTGCCCTGGTTTCCATTTCTAAGGAACACAAGGAGAGATTTGTCCAAGTGAAGTTCATTAACCCTCCTGACATGCAAAGTACCCTTTGCATACAACACACACTTGCAAAGTTATGACCCTCTTAAAGAACTGCTGGCAGGAAGCCCATTTTATAGCAGCCTTCCCTTGTCAGACCACATTATAGTAAGGATATGATTTACTAGCCCTGTTGTACACTTTCATGCTGGGGAGGGCATTATCCAGTCATGAGGTGAAATGAACTACCCATCCCCTTATAGCTAATGATGAAGAATGCATAATCGGGTGAACATGAGATAGAACACAAAGTGAAGAAAAGACAAACAACACACAGCTGTGCATTTGTTGCTCTCAGCTGAAAGTTTCTTGTATGGGGTCCCAGAACACAAGAAGGGAGCATCTGTTCTTCTGACCTCTGCTGACGCAGTGGGAAACCTGGACTTCCACATGCCTTGAACTAAGCACCCGTCATCTCTGAAATATGTAGGCTGAGGATGATGGAAGATGGTGAACATGGAAGATAAAGAACAAAACATCTGGAGGCTGTGAAGGCATCTACCTTTGCATATGCCACCTTAGGCCAGGCATGGGTGACATGTGTTCCTCCAGATAGTGGGTTTCAATTCTCATTCACTCGTCACTACTAGGTATCATGTATAAGCCTTATAGGAGCTTCTAAGTGACATTGAAAGGGCCCCATCTTTCCATTTGACAACAAAATATTAGCAAGAGGCAAGGTATCCTTTAAACATCAACGTGCAGAGTGTTGTTAAGCATAAATGTTCACCAGCATTGTTCTGGTACAGCTGTACCAGGAGCTCCAACTTTATTTGCTTTGTAGTAAATGTTTGATTGCAGTCCTAGGTTTCAGGGACTCTGCAGATAGGTGGCTTCTTTTGGTTGCAGTCATAGGGCAAGTTACCTGTCCATCATCATTAAGTTTGGTCCCGCCCCTTGCTCAGGGCAATTGGGAAGGGAAGGGAGCCATTTTTTAGTTAGTCTCAGCAAGGTTAGCTTATGTATAGGATGTGTGTAACTCCCCATGTACAAAAGCTTCAATCTTTAAGATTTTCCAGGAAAGCCTCCCCAAAGCTTTAAAGAATTCTGGGGGAGAACAGTTTCAAGAGTCTCCTAAGAATTTCCAGGAAAAACAGCCCTAAAGACCAAAGAACTCCAGCTGGAGAACATCTAAGCCCTTTCTGGTAGGTCCACTTGGCGTTCAAGACTCAGTTTGACCCGGTAGCGGAGCCCATGTCAGTAAGGGTTAGATTACAGTCAGCCTGGGAGAAGTTAAAAAGAGGATTTTCCTTTAAAGAAGAAGTTATTGAAGACAGTTGCCTGTCCTTCATGGGCAAGATTAGGAATTCACCAGTTGCCTAAAAGTTTGGAATCATTTGCCTTGATTGTTCATTAATAAAGGACTTTGTTGTACCTCACAAGCCATCTAAAGACTATTTGTGGTGAAACCCTCTGAGAACTTCTCTTTGGGTCCCCTGGCTTCCCGCTGGGCAAAGGTTGCACATCCTATTCTAAAGACAATTATTTACAGCCCCAGCGCAAGCATCATATAAATAAGGGAAATATAATCATCATATAAATAAATTTTCCAAAATACTGGACTGTGGTGCTTACTGTATGGCAAAAAATAAGAATAATGTGATGGCATGCCGGTGTTAAAGGAAAACTATACGTCTGACTATTCCCGGTGGCTATCGGTATACCCTCTGATGTACTTCAGTTCTTTAAAAATAAAGACTCTTGAGACAGGATTAAAGTTAACCAAATAAGTTTACTGGAAACAAAAGCTAAAGTTAACTTCAGTCAGAGTTCTTGAAAGGCAAATCAAAATAAAATATTACAAAGACAAAGTTTGTTGATTGAATACACTGGAAATAAACTCTGGAATATATTAATAAAATATGAGGTAAAATGCTTGACTATAATTGTCTTCAGTAACTTAAACTGGTAAAGTACTAAAATGGTACTAAAAGTATGAAAACTATTGAAATAATATAGAACTATAATGGTAAAGTACAGAACTACGAGGGGTATTTTTTAAGTAAGGTCCGTTTTGTTGTAGACACTAGTAGTTCGCACGCATACCGCAATGAGTGTACCGGCATGCCTCGGGAACAACTGTGCTCAGTTTCCGCTCTGTAGCTAACCTGTACGGTTCTGTTCTGTGCTTTAAAGATGTTTAAGACTATCAACTCACCCGCCACATGTGAGGTTTGCTCAGTGATACGGTTTTTGTCAGCAAGGAACCTGCCTGCTGCAGAAATTCATCGACAGATTTGTGAAGTGTACGGTGATACTGTTATGAGTGAAAGCAAAGTGCGTAAGTGGGTACGACAATTCAAAGATGGCCGTGACAACGTCCATGATGAGGACCGCTCCGGTTGCCCTTCTTTGATTACAGACAATTTGGTTATCGGAGCAAGCGGCAAGTTTTTATGAAGAGGGTATTTTAAAATTGGTTCAGAGGTATGATAAGTGTTTGAACAAACTTGGGAACTATGTCGAAAAATAGAGTGAAGTATGTACTTTCTGAAAATAAATTTACTTTTTGGAAATAAACTTTCGTTGTGTATTTATGTTCAAACGGACCTTACTTTAAAAATACCCCTCGTAATTTAAATATCTGCATCCATCCTACTCCACTATGATCAGTCCTTATAAAACAATAGATCAGTGGTTCTCAACCTGGGGGTCGGGACCCCTGAGGGGGTGGCGAGGGGGTGTCAGAGGGGTCGCCAAAGACCATAAGTAAACACAGTATTTTCTGATGGTCATAGGGATTCCATGTGGGATGTTTGAGCCAATTTTATCGTTGGTGGAGTTCAGAATGTTCTTTGATTGTAATGAACTATAAATCCCAGCAACTACAACTCCCAAATGTCAAGATCTATTTTCCCCAGACTCCACCAGTGTTCACATTTGGGCATATTGAGTATTCATGCCAAGTTTGGTCCAGATCCACCATTGCATGAGTCCACAGTGGATCTGGACCAAATATAGGTGATATAGGTGAACTACAACTCCCAAACTCAAGGTCAATGCCCATCAAACCCTTCCAGTGTTTTCCATTGGTCATGGGAGCCAAGTTTGGTTCAAATCCATCCCTGGTGGAGTGCTCTTTGATTACAAGTGAATTATAAATCCCAGCAACTACAACTCCCAAATTATAAAATGAATCCTCCCCCTTTTCTTCTTAGGCGATCCCTCGCTTTCCGAGGATGATTGTCTTCCAATATTCTTGTGGGTCCGTATGTGGCTGTGGAGCACTATTCTTGCTCTGCATCTTCTTCCGCAATGAGGGCATTGGTTTCCAGGTGGAAGGCGGTCTCGGCCGGGGTTGGCTTGACTCGCCTTCCTCTTGGCACGTTTCTCTTTTTCACCCTCCACTCATGCCTCCTCAAATTCTGCAGCACTGCTGATCACAGCTGACCTCCAGCTGGAGCGGTCAAGGGCCAGGGCTTCCCAGTTCTCAGTGTCTATGCCAGAGTTTTTAAGGTTGGCTTTGAGCCCATCTTTAAATCTCTTTTCCTGACCTCCAACATTCCGTTTTCCGTTCTTGAGTCCGGAGTAGAGCAGCTGCTTTCCCCCAACCCCACTAGCATTCACATTTGGGTATATTGGGTATTTGTGCCCAGTTTGGTCCAGTGAATGAAAATGCATCCTGCATATCAGATATTTACATTATGATTTATAACAGTAGTAAAATGACTGTTATGAAGTAGCAACGAAAACAATATTATGGTTGGGGGTCACCACAACATGAGGGACTGTATTAAGGGGTCACGGCATTAGGAAGGTTGAGAACCATTGCAATAGATCTTTTGCGGCTTTCCAAGATCTGGAAGTTTTAAGCAGGTCAGAGAAGGAATCAAAAACACATTTACGTACGTTGGAACCATTCCACTTTCAGGGACAAACAGGTCAAGGTCTGCACTTGAAACAGTAGGTTGATAGGAATATTTACTTGTATTCTTTGGCATGCAACTCCCTTCTAAACCGAGGGGGGAGAAACAGCTAACCATCCCCAAAAGCTGCTTTCAGGAAAAAGAAAACCGTAATCATGAAGCAAACCTGCGATGGCAGCTTTTAAAAATTAAGGACTTCAGTGACATGAACAGAAACTAATAAGATTAGGGCATCCCTGTGAGACATAAGATACCCTTGACAGGGCTCGCAAGAGAACGCACATTCAAAAAATGAGTAAACGAAAGTGATTTGTGCCTCCCAATAAACCGGGGCTTCTAATTCCCAATATGAACTGGCCCCTCCCAGCCTATATTCAAAGCATCACTTGATTTCTTGTGGCCTTGTCAAGACAAAAAGTGGGAGAGACTTTCCTCTCTTCCTAGTTCACCACTCTGTAAGCTTTTTCCATATTCTGGCAGCTTGAGCCTTCTGAAGGAAGCATCGTTTACACAGTTGGAGGCATATTGCTTCTGAACACCACTGTGCGACGATCATCCGAAAGCGGCACCATGGTGGTCAGTTTGCTAGCATCTATTTGGCCCGACCTCTTGACATTTCTTACACATTCAAGAAGAGGGGAAATGTGCACACGCACACACACAGGGAGATGGGGAGAGAAACATAGCCGTACTCCATAGCAAAACAGGAACAGCGACTATCTAGGTTTCGATTTGTTGAAAATGAACTTTGCTGTCCTCTTAATGCAGTGTTTCTCACCTTTCCTAATGCCGTGACCCCATAATACAATTTCTCATGTTGTGGTGACCCCCAACCATAAAATTATTTTCGTTGCTACTTCATAACTGTAATTTTGCTACTGTTATATATCGTAATGTAAATATCTGATATGCAGGACTCAGTTTCATTCACTGGACCAAATTTGGCACATATACCAAATATTTATTATTTATTTACTTTATTTATTTACTTTACTTGTATATCGCAGTTCCTCAGCCCAACAGTCAACTCAACGTGGTTTACAACAAGGGTAAATAATCAATCAAACAATATACAATTTAAAATCATTAAAAGCATAGTATACACAATAATAATACATCAATAACAGCCCCATGACATCTCGTAACTAAAATCGTAATCCAATCCGTCGTCCATAATTCCGTTTCTGTATTCATCATATTCATTGCGCTGTTTATCCGAATGCCCGTTCAAACAGCCAAGTTTTTAATTTTCTTCGAAACACCATTAGTAAAGGGCTGATCTAACACATCATGAGGAGACAGGAAAGATTAGAGAAGACAATTATGCTGGGGAAAGTGGAAGGAAAAAGGAAGAGGGGCCGACCAAGGGCAAGATGGATGGATGGCATCCTTGAAGTGACTGGATTGACCTTGAAGGAGCTGGGGGTGGTGATGGCTAACAGGGAGCTCTGGCGTGGGCTGGTCCATGAGGTCACGAAGAGTCGGAAATAACTGAACAAATGAACAACAACAACAAACCGAATACACACAAATTTGAATAGTGGTGGGGTTGGGAGAGGTATTGATTTTGTCATTTGGGAGTTGTAGTTGCTGGGATTTATAGTTCACCTACAATAAGGGAGTATTCTGAACTCCAGCAACGACTGAATTGAACCAAACTTGCCACACAGATCTCCCACGACCAACAGAAAATACTGGAAGGGTTTGGTGGTCACTGACCTTGAGTTTTTGAGTTGTAGTTCACCTACATCTAGACAGCATTGTGGACTCAAACCATGATGGATCTGGACCAAACTTGGCACAAATCCTCAATATGCCAAAATGTGAACCCTGGTGGAGTTTGGGGAAAACAGACCTTGACATTTGGGAGTTGTAGTTGCTGGGATTTATAGTTCACCTACAATCAAAGAGCATTCTGAACCCCACCAACGATAGAATTGGGCCAAACTTCCCACACGGAACCCCCATAACCAATAGAAAATACCATGTTTTCTGATGGACTTTGGTGACCCCTCTGACACCTTATCCCGATCCCCAGTTTGAGAAATGCTGACCTAAGCTTCCCTTGAGCATCTCATTAGACACCAGATACATTCCAACTAGGGCTGGGCAACCACGGAAAAATTTGTTTCTAAACTCGATTCGTTTTTTGGGGTTTTTTGCGTTTCGATATTTAAAAGAATTCCGAAATTTTTCTTTAAAAAAGTTCGATATTTACGAAATTTCGTAAAATTACGAAACGAATACGAAACAAATACGAATCGATTCGTTAATGGCGGACGCGACCGCGCAATACGCTAAAAAACCTCCATATGGGACAGGGGGAACTTCTGAAGCTTCCCTCTCCCTCTGTTGTTGACTGTTGGTGTGATATTTATATTTTTTTTTTCACTGATTAAACAAACAACAGCTATAAAACTTGCCCCAGACATGCGGAAATAATAACGAAATGATTTCGAAACGATTTCGAAACAAATACAAAACAAATACGAAGCAATTACGAAACGAATTTTTCAATTCGTTTCGTTTTTTAGATGCTCCTGAATGGTTCGTTATCGCTTCGTAACAAAAAAAATAACGAATTTTTAACGAATTACGAAATTACGAAACGAAACCGCCCAGCCCTAATTCCAACCTGTATCTTTCCCTCCTGCACTTTAAAATAAAAGTGGATGAAACAGAAACAAGGATTGGGAAGTGATCTGTCTAAAAGGCTGGAATGGATTCATCATAAAGACGGCTGTCGAAAGCTCGCCTCTCTCTCCCGCCCCCTTTTAAAGAAGAATAATATCCAACAATATGTTTTGGAGCGGTTCCCAGTAAATAGACCAGATTAACTGCCTTTTGGTTCGCATTTTGCATTGTTTCCTTGATGGAACCCTCTGAAAAGCAAGCTCCTTTTGTATGACTCTTGGCAATAAAAAAAGAGGGAGAGACAGGTTTCTATTCAGTCCTGCAGTGGTCGAATAGCCCTGGTGCGGGACATCCCTTCGTTTGCATATTTATGGGGTCTTACAGAGCTTCTCAGAAGCCGGCTGCCAGGGAGAGGAAATCAAGCTGTCAGGCCCTTCTATTTTTGTCCTTACCTTTAGTTTCCTTAATGACAAGTAAGGGAGGCAGCGGGAATATTTCTCATCTGCTGGAAAGGTGGGGAGGGGGGAGAGGACTGTCCTTTTTCAGCACTGCACATTCTCTGTAATGTAGGATGGTCAGTGTGGTTGCCTCCTATGTGCTTTTGGTGATGCAATTTCTGTCTCTGGATAGCCGTAAGACAATTCTATTGGAGTTTCTCGGCAAAATTTATTCCAAGGGAGGTTCCTTTTGCCTTCCTCTAAGGCTGAGATGATGTGACTTGCCCAAGGTCACTCAGATGGTATCTGTGCTTGAGTACAAGACTCAATTACTTCAACACTCTGGCTCTCCTTGGGTGATTTTACTCTTGTTAAAATATTTATTTTCCAGCATTGGAAAGGTAAATTTTAATTATCTACTAGCCATACCCACCACGCATTGCTGTGGACAACCTTCCCTCTCTCTGTCTCTTCTTTCTTTCTCTCCTTCCTTCTGTCCCTCTTTCCTTCCTTCCCCCTTTCTTTCTTTCTTTCTTTCTTTCTCTCCTTTCTTCCTTCCTTCTTCCCTTCCTTCCTTCCTTCCTGCAAAGAAGCCAGAATGGATGTCCAAAGAACTTCTAACTGTGCTAAAACACAAAAGAGACATGCACAAGAAGTGGAAAAAGGGAAAAATCACCAAAGAAGAATTCAAACAAATAGCCAACACCTGTAGGGAAAAGGTCCGCAAGGCTTAAAGCACAAAACGAGCTCAGGCTTGCTAGGGACATTAAAAACAATTAAAAGGGCTTCTTTTCTTATGTCAGTAGAAAAAGGAAAAACAAGACGGCGATAGGGCCTCTTCGAGGAGAAGATGGGGCAATGCTGATAGGGGACAGGGAAAAGGCAGAACTACTTAATGCCTTCTTTGGCTCGGTCTTCTCACAAAAAGAAAGTCATCTTCAACCTCAGCAAGATGGAGTGGATGAGGGATTAGAGAACATCCAACCCCAAATTGGGAAACAGGTCGTCCAGGAATACCTGGCCACTCTAAATGAGTTCAAGTCCCCAGGGCCAGATCAACTACACCCAAAAGTATTGAAGGAACTAGCGGAAGTCATTTCGGAACCATTGGCAATCAGCTTTGAAAGTTCTTGGAGAATGGGAGAAGTTCCAGAAGACTGGAGGAGAGCCAACGTGGTCCCAATCTTCAAGAAGGGAAAAAAGGATGACCCAAACAACTACCGTCTGGTCAGCCTCACGTCGATACCAGGCAAGATTCTGGAAAAGATTGTTAAGGAAGTGGTCTGCAAACACTTAGAAACAAATGCGGTCATCGCTAATAGTCAACATGGATTTATCAAAAACAAGTCATGCCAGACTAATCTGATCTCTTTTTTCAATAGAGTTACAAGCTGGATAGATGCAGGGAATGCCGTGGATGTAGCGTACCTGGATTTCAGTAAGGCCTTCGACAAGGTCCCCCATGACCTTCTGGCAAGGAAACTTGTCCAATGTGGGCTAGGCAAAACTACGGTGAGGTGGATCAGTAATTGGTTAAATGGAGGAACCCAGAGGGTGCTCACTAATGCTTCCTCTTCATCCTGGAAAGAAGTGACCAGTGGAGTGCCGCAGGGTTCCGTCCTGGGCCTGGTCCTGTTCAACATCTTTATTAATGACTTAGATGAAGGGTTAGAAGGAATGATCATCAAGTTTGCAGAAGACACCAAATTTTGAGGGATAGTCAATACTCCAGAGGACAGGAGCAGGATTCAAAACGATCTTGACAGACTAGAGAGATGGGCCAAGACTAACAAGTAGCTTGTTGTCGACCTTTGCAACCCGAAAGACAGTTGCATCTGTCAAGTAGGAAAATTAGGTACAACCTATGTGTGGGGAGGCTAATTTAACTAATTTATGAGGCCATACAAAAAGACTGCAGCAAAGCACTCCAGCAAAAAAGCATGCGGGGAATGCGGAAGTACTTCATCAGTGTCGCAGATGGACGATGAAAGCGATAGCTCCCCTGGTGGCCAGAAAAGTAGAATGTTAAATAGCCTCTGACTGTCTGTCTATATGTGTTGTGTGTCTTTGGCATTGAATGTTTGCCATATATGTGTACATTGTAATCCGCCCTGAGTCCCCTGCGGGGTGAGAAGGGCAGAATATAAATACTGCAAATAAAATAAATAAGCGAGACTCTACTGTACATTCAAATCATTACTGACCTATGGACGCAAATGTTTGTTTGAAAGGGGTTTGCCTTCCTCTGCGTCTGACACAGTGTAACTTGGCTAAGGTCACTCTTTCATGACTGATTGAGGTTTCAAATTCTGGTCTCTGAAGTCATAGTCTGACTTCCAAACAATTATACAATGAAGGTTCCCACGTCCTAGGTACTCCCCTGTTTTTTTTCTTTTTTTTCTTTTGCTCTTCCTCGCTATTTCCCTCATTTGCTTGTAATTAGATTTTTTTTAAAAATCTAATTAATGTTCCTTTTAAAATAAAGAAGTTCAGTGCTGTGCATTACTATACTATAACAACATAGCTTCCCAGGACTTTGAATTATGGCTGCTGTTATTTAATATGTGCAGAGCTCTGAGATACTCCTGCATCTGATTCCTGTGGCATCCCCAAAAGAACTTCTGAAAATTACACTTGTGGGCTAGGGTTGCCAGAGCAAAAATTGGAGAGGGAGCCAGTGTTTTGTTATGCAAAAAGGAAACTTTGGCAGGTTTGTCCAAAGAAAGAGACCCCATCACACTCCAATACAACATATTCCATGTTAAACAATTCTTACTTGTAGAAGAATTGTCTCCTGTGCTATCTATATATATATAAATGCTCTGGTCATAATGAGTGCCTTAAAAACAAAAGAACCAATGAACGAAATCACATCAAATAAATAATGGTATGGAGCTCTTCACATGACACACAGGCACTTCCGGTCAGGCTCCGTGCCGAAAAGGGAGAGGAAGCAGCACATACCACCGAGGTAAGGCGGATGATGCGGGGCGTGGAGCGATGGGTTTTCCCCACACACACACACACCTGGAGCCCATGGATTCGTTCCAATGTGGTGCAAATCAATGGACCTTTATGATGAGGTCCTTAGTCACACTTTCTGTTCCTTAATGGACCATTCAATGGTGCTCCCAATATGACCATATGCTCCAAGTTGCTTGGGATCAAACAATGAGGGACCTAAGTTAACAGACATGGAAAAAGAATACAACGGAGACAATGTCTCAGACTATGAAAACATCATTCTAGGGAGAGGTTGGGACCTATCATCCCTCACAAATGATCTCACTTGACAGCCTCTGAAAATTTATGGCTTTCAACACAAATGCACCAGATTCACAACAGGAGCTAATAAAGCTGAACTACACCCCACTGCTTTGAAAGCACCACAGCTGCATGTTCCCCTATGAAAATTATGAGTGTTGTCAACCGATTAATAATTCTGCTGTGCCTCTCAAAGACAGTATTATTTTGGACAACTGTACTCTTCTGTCCCTGATTACAAGCACAAATTTCCTCCTGAAATTCGGATTTATTTATTTTTTTTGTTGGGGGAAAAAACAATTATTATTCCCCATTTTTTAAATGTTTCCACAGTGGCATTTTGCAAACCTGTAAGCTTGCGTTTGACTTCCAATAGTTTTACTGTGTATTTTGTGCCATCCAGAAGATTATAACAGACCCAGAAGTGATCTCACCTACTTATATTTTCCTTTCGGTCCGAGTTCAGAATATTTGCTCACAAATCTTTTTTTCTCTCTCTCAAAAAAGAAAAGTATATTTGCACATTGCAAAGTTCAAACTTCATTGACTCCCAGCATATTTCCTTTGCACACTGCACAACCAGATCTGACTTTTAATTATATATATACACACTAGGCTTGGGTAACCACGGAAAAATTTGGTTCTAAACTCATTTCGTTTTTTTAAATAATTCCGAAATTTTCCTTTTAAAAATTTCGTAATATACGAAATTTCGTATAATTACGAATCCATTCGTTAATGGCGGACGCGATTGTGCAATATGCTAAAAATACCTCCAAATGGGACAGGGGGAACTTCTGAAGCTTCCCTCTCCCTCTGTTGTTGACTGTTGGTGTGATAAAACAAACAACTATAAAACTTGCACCAGACATGCGAAAATAATTACGAAATAATTACAAAATAATTACGAAATAATTACAAACTAATTACAAAATAATTACAAAATAATTACGAAATAAATTGAAAAAATTGTTTCGAATCTAATTTACTCCTCACACTATTCCTGCATGGCTCAATATTGAATCGTAAGCTAATTTAAATACGAATTAATAACGAATTACGAAATTAACGAACGAAACCACCCGAGCCTAATACACACACATATTTAGGATTTAGCATTCTATTGTCCATAAAAACAAGACAGAAGATGGATAAGAAAGGAAAAGACATGGTTTTGAACTAAGTAGGACTGGAAAATATGCTTTTATAATTCAAGGAGATGCAATAAATTGTTCTTTTGTTGCTGCCTGACTGAATTATATAGCCCCTGAAATCCTATCCTCTTTTACATTGCTAGAGTATAACAAGCAACTGCCTGAACTGGCATGAAAATGCTCATAAAACATAAAGGATGGACAGTCCCTCACAGAGTATTTTGAAAACCTCACCCAGGACAAGACAAAAGGAAACACATCTTCCTTCATCTGACCAAAATGTCTCCCGCGACATCCCACATTGGTTCTGGTTTCAATTGTTTTAGGGCTATCGTATATTCTTCTTCAAAAGGATCTTGAGAGAAAGGTTCTCAAACTTCTTTTCTAGGCTTGGGCGGTTTCGTTCGTTAATTTCGTAATTTGTTATTAATTCGTATTTAAATTAGCTTACGATCCAATATTGAGCCATGCAGGACTACTGTGAGGAGCAAATTAGATCCGAAACAATTTTTTCAATTTATTTCGTAATTATTTAGTAATTATTTCGTAATTATTTTGTAATTATTTCGTAATTATTTTCGCATGTCTGGTGCAAGTTTTATAGTTGTTGTTTGTTTTATCACACCAACAGTCAACAAAAGAGGGAGAGGGAAGCTTCAGAAGTTCCCCCTGTCCCATTTGGAGGTTTTTTTAGCATATTACGCAATCGCGTCCGCCATTAACGAATTTATTCGTAATTATATGAAATTTCATATATTTTGAAATTTTTAAAAGGAAAATTTCGGAATTATTAAAAGAAATGAAACGCAAGGGCCCCCTAAAAACAAAATGAGTTTAGAACCAAATTTTTCCGTGGTTACCCAAGCCTATTCTTTTCCACTGTGCTCTTTGTTAGGCATGCTGCACATTTTTAAAAATCTGGTCTTTTAATGAATTTTAAATGTTTACTCCACAGAATTAATTTTTAAACTATATTTAAATTTCAGCTAACAGTTCTGATTAGTTTTTAATCTGTACTGTTTGCTTCCTTAAGTTTTATTATTATTATTAGCCCTCCCAGCTCAATTTTTGGGAGTCTAAAATGTCCCCAAATGCATTCAAGGACCGCATCACACTGTGTCATGTTGCCCGGGCTCTGCCGTTATTTCCGGCAGAGGTGAATCAAACAAACACCCAGTTTGTGTTAAACAATTTAATTAAAACAGCACTTACTTTCTGGCAGTTTCAATGGTCCAAAACATAAACATAAAGATAGCACTGAGCCACAGAATAAACAAAAACTGATAGCAAATGCTACACCATAGTTAAAGGGTCCAGTCCAGTGGTCAAACGCCGAGAGTTCAATAAACAAAATCCAGGGATCAAGAGTCTATACCATAGTCAAAAGCCAGTCCAGAGGTTCAAGGTTCCAGGGTTCCAAGATTACAGGAGACAGGTCAGGATACCAAAAATCCAACAAACCTGGGGGGAAACCAGCAGCATCTACCACCAAAATGAAACAAATATTAGGGCTGGGCGGTTTCGTTTCGTTAATTCGTAATTCGTTAAAAATTCGTTATTTTTTTTATAACGAAGCGATAACGAACCATTCTGGAGCAACTTAAAAACGAAACGAATTTTTAAATTCGTTTCGTAAATGCTTCGGATTCGTTATGTATTCGTTTCGTTATCGGTTTGAGGTCGTTTCGTTATTATTTCCGCATGTCTGGGGCAAGTTTTATAGTTGTTTTTTGTTTAATTAGTGAAAAAAAATTATAATATCACACCAACAGTCAACAACAGAGGGAGAGGGAAGCTTCAGAAGTTCCCCCTGTCCCATTTGGAGGTTTTTTAGCGTATTGCGCGGTCGCGTCCGCCATTAACGAATCAATTCGTTATTGTTTTGTATTTGTTTCGTTAATGTTTCGTATTTTTTTTTACATTTACGAAATTTCGTAAATATCGAACTTTTTAAAAGAAAAATTTCGGAATTCTTTTAAATATCGAAACGCAAAACCCCCCAAAAAACGAATCGATTTTAGAAACAAATTTTTCCGTTGTTACCCAGGCCTAACAAATATGTCTTGGATACCTCCACCCTTAATTGCTTTCACCCTTGAACTCTTACTTACAGATTACTCAACCTTTTAGAACTAAGACTTACATTAACCCTTCCATCACCAACTGCTAGGCCTACCACTACCAACCACCATCAACTGCAGAACCTGGTATATAACACACTGAGGTCTGCAAGCCAGGGAACGGTGGGAGCATCCAGGGGCAATGGGGGAAATCCCACAGAAAATGGGAGAAAATGCCATCCCATTCCCCACTTCACCATCTTCCACATCACATGGGGCAAACTGTCACCACCTGGCTTCCCCCCGCCCTGTCCCTGGATTACTTAATGGGAACGTGGAGAGACAACCATGTTGTCAGGGTCTCATCCCAAGAAATCTCCAGAATGGAGCCAGATTGAAGCCCTGCTGGAAGTAGCCCTGTGTCTTGTGATGGACTTTAGCAGACTCCAACCTGGCTCCATTCCAGAAGGGCCTTAGGATGGAGCTGGAGCCCAATGTGATGAAGTCCTTAGAGAGGGCAGATGTGGTCAATTTACACCAGAAGAAACCTTTTGGAAAAACAAAAGTGAGTTAAAGGTCTACGGAGGTCTGAAATCATAGCGAAAATGCCTCCACCTTCTCAGGATGACTAGTGGCATTTGGACCTCCAAATCTAGGGAGGGGCCTTCCACAATTGTTCATCTCTGGTATCAAACAGAGCTCCAATTGTCATCTCTCAGGAGTGCCGTAGTTGTGTCTCCCTACAAGTTGGACTAGTTGGACTCCTGGTCAGTCGTAAGACCGAACAGGGTATAGGGTTACAGCCTGTGTTGGATGGGGTCGCACTCCCTCTGAAGACACAGGTTCGCAGCTTGGGTGTGACCCTGGATTCGTCGCTGAGCCTGGAGCCCCAGGTCTCGGCGGTGACCAGGGGAGCATTTGCACAGCTCAGGCTCATGCGCCAGCTGCGCCCGTACCTTGGGAAGTCTGACTTGGCCACGGTAGTCCACGCTCTTGTCACATCCCGCCTAGACTACTGCAACGCTCTCTACGTGGGGCTGCCCCTGAAGACGGCCCGGAAGCTGCAACTAGTCCAACACGCGGCAGCCATGATTCTAACAGGAGCGGAGCGCAGGGAGCACACAACCCCCCTGTTGCACCAGCTCCACTGGCTGCCGATTTGCTACCGGGCCCAATTCAAGGTGTTGGTACTGGCCTATAAAGCCATAAACAGTTCCGGCCCAAGATACCTAGCTGACCGCATCTCGGCCTATGAACCCACCCGGACTTTGAGATCTTCCGGGGAGGCCCTGCTCTCGATCCCGCCAGCCTCTCAAGCTCGGTTGGCGGGGACGAGAGATAGGGCCTTCTCGGTGGTGGCTCCTCGGCTGTGGAACGCCCTTCCTGTAGACGTTAGGCTGGCACCATCTCTCATGACATTCCGTAGAAAGCTGAAGACCTGGATGTTTGTGCAGGCGTTTGAGTAACTCAGTGCAATTTTGGTAATTTGAACATAGGAACGGAACAATGGACGATTAATTTGGATGACGCTTGGATGATGAGGCGATTGGGGATGGGATTGTGATACCTGTGTATTGATGATTGCTTATTAGTGATTAAGGGAAATGTGTAATTTAACTGTTACTGTATATTAATTACTGCTGTTTTTATTGTCTTTGCTGTCTGGAAACCGCTGTGAGTCGCCCTCGGGCTTGAGATACAGCGGTATACAAGAATAGTAAATAAATAAATAAATAAATAAATAAATAGATGGCCCTTGAGGTCCCTTCCAACTCTATCATTCAATGATTTCCAGATTTTGTTGTTCATTCGTTCAATTGCTTCCGACTCTTCGTGACCTCATGAACTAGTCCACAACAGAGCTCCCTGTCAGCTGTCATCACCCCCAGCTCTTTCAAGGTCAAGCCAGTCACTTCAAGGATGCCATCCATTCATCTTGCCCTTGGTCGGCCCCTCTTCCTTTTTTCCTTCCATTTCCCTCACATAATTGTCCTCTCTAACCTTTCCTTTCTTCTCATGATGTGGGCGAAGTACTTCATCTTTGCCTCTACTATCCTTCCCTCCAGTGAGCAGTCGGGCTTTATTTCCTAAAGTATGGACTGGTTGGATCTTCTCGTGGTCCAAGGCACTCTCAGAACTTTCCTCCAACACCACAATTCAAAATTTATTATTTATTTATTTTAGTTTTATATACCGACGTTCTCACCCCTCTTGAGGGTCTCAGACCGGTTTCCAACCATAAAATATATACAATCAGTAAACATCATACTTCATATTGCAATAAAACATTAAAAACATTAAAACAGCAAAACAGCAATTACATTCAATAAATACAATGGCCAGTCGTCCCACTAAATTTGATGTTCATCATCCTCCATCCAATCTCCGGGTGTTGGCTCACTCATCGAATGCCTGTCTCCATAGCCACGTATTCACCTGCTTCCTGAATGTCAGGATAGAAGGGGCGGTTCTGATCTCCTGTGGGAGAGAGTTCCAGAGTCAAGGGGCCACCACCGAGAAGGCCCTGTCCCTCGTCCCCACCAGACGCGCTTGCGAAGCCGGTGGGACCGAGAGCAGAGCCTCTCCAGACGATCTTAATAATCTTGATCTGATCTCTTTCTTCGATAGAGCTACAAGCTGGGTAGATGCGGGGAATGCCGTCGATGTAGCGTACCTGGATTTCAGTAAGGCCTTCGACAAGGTCCCCCATGACCTTCTGGCAAGGAAACTAGTCCAATGTGGGCTAGGCAAAACTACGGTGAGGTGGATCTGTAATTGGTTAAGTGGATGAACACAGAGAGTGCTCACTAATGCTTCCTCTTCATCCTGGAAAGAAGTGACGAGCGGAGTGCCGCAGGGTTCCGTCCTGGGCCCGGTCCTGTTCAACATCTTTATTAATGACTTAGATGAAGGGCTAGAAGGCAGGATCATCAAGTTTGCAGACGACACCAAATTGGGAGGGATAGCCAATAGTCCAGAGGACAGGAGCAGGATTCAAAACGATCTTGACAGATAGGAGATGGGCCAAAACTAACAAAATGAAGTTCAACAGTGACAAATGCAAGATACTCCACTTTGGCAGAAAAAATGAAATGCAAAGATACAGAATGGGGGACGCCTGGCTCAGTACGTGTGAAAAAGATCTTGGAGTCCTCGTGGACAACAAGTTAAACATGAGCCAACAATGTGATGTGGCGGCAAAAAAGCCAATGGGATTTTGGCCTGCATCAATAGAAGCATAGTGTCTAGATCTAAGGAAGTAATGCTACCCCTCTATTCTGCTTTGGTTAGACCACATCTGGAATATTGTGTCCAATTCTGGGCACCACAATTCAAGAGAGATATAGACAAGCTGGAATGTGTCCAGAGGAGGGCGACTAAAATGATCAAGGGTCTGGAGAACAAGCCCTATGAGGAGCGGCTTAGGGAACTGGGCATGTTTAGCCTGAAGAAGAGAAGGCTGAGAGGAGATATGATAGCCATGTATAAATATGTGAGAGGAAGCCACAGGGAGGAGGGAGCAAGCTTGTTTTCTGCTTCCTTGGAGACTAGGACGCGGAACAATGGCTTCAAACTACAAGAGAGGAGATTCCATCTGAACATTAGGAAGAACTTCCTGACTGTGAGAGCCGTTCAGCAGTGGAACTCTCTGCCCCGGAGTGTGGTGGAGGCTTGTTCTTTGGAAGCTTTTAAGCAGAGGCTGGATGGCCATCTGTCAGGGGTGATTTGAATGCAATATTCCTGCTTCTTGGCAGGGGGTTGGACTGGATGGCCCATGAGGTCTCTTCCAACTCTTTGATTCTATGATTCTATGATTCTATGATGGTTCATAGGGGAGAATGCATTCAGAGAGGTAAACAGGGCCGGAGTCATTTAGGGCTGAGTGAAGGAAGCATCGATCTTCCCTCCCTATGGTCCAGCTCTCACATAGGGAAGGCTGAGTGAAGGAAGATAGATTTTCAGATACATAATCAGAATTTGTCTCCTGGCTGCTTCTTCCACTGCTTGGTGCTGTCTTATAATCCCTGGCTCACCATGAAAAACAAAACAAAACAAAAGAATGGTTCTCAATGAAGGGAAAGGGCTACTACTGCAGCACTGTTTTATACTTTTGTGCTTTACTTGTAGTGTGCTTGCCAAAAACGAGTTGGCAACCCCCAAACTCAGCGTGCTGGTCAAAGCACCCTGGAAAAGACAAAGGACTCCGTGCTGCATTCTGCACTGACTGAACTGGTCACCAGACTACAGTTGGGTTCCCTTTTCTTTTAAATCAAGCCAGACTGAAATTCGGTCCAAGTTGAGCTGGCATGCATACTCTCAAAACACACACAGAGAATGAAAGCATAAATATCCCTGATGAAGGTTTTCTGTTCTTTTAAGAAAATTTTATTCCAGGCAACAAGAGATGACCTGATGTAACTTGCAGGCTTGCAAAACTTTGTTCCTCCTTTGCTCATTGTACAATGTAAAAGTTTAAAAAATCCTCCTCCCTCAACATCTTGAGTTGGAGAAAACCCTTTAAAATATATTTTATTTCATATTTAACAAAACTCACCCGTTTACCCCCAATATTATTTCTGCACTCTGCTGTTGGCATTCCTTAATCCAAGGGTCCCCAAATTAAAACCCGTGGGACAGATGCAGCCCTCAAAAGTCAGATGCAGTCCTCAAAGGCCTTCTCAGTGGTGGCCCCTCAACTGTGGAACTCCATCCCCAGCGATGTTAGATCAGCCCACTCCCTTCTGCAAGAGAGTGAAAAATCTGGCTTTGTGACCAAGTCTTTAAAGAACTTGTGGAATAGATAGACTTGGAACAATGTGCAATGACCATTGGAACAGCCCAGTGTTGTCCCTAGACACTTCCAAGGTCATGTGGCCAGCATGACTGCATGGAGCATTATTACCTTCCCTTTAGAAACCTTGCTGAAATCTGAGCCTGCAAGTTATCAGCGAAAGAAGGCTTTTCTTGTAGTTGCTAAATGACTCCTACCATTCTGTGTAACTGACCGGTACCACTGACTATGAACCTCTCCACACAAAAATGTCCCATTTTGCCACTTTTATACATGGCTTTGACGGGGTCTGCCATGTACCATCACACAACGTATGACAGGCCCTACCCACTTTCCTCCCAAAGTAGAGGCGAAGTGTGAAAAGGCGCTTCACCCTACACTATGGGGAGGAAAGCGTCGTGTGGGCAGCTCCAACTTACTTTTGGCCCCAAAAGCCCATGTGATGGCAGAAAGGACATTAGGGTAATGCAAGTTGCCACCCTTTCTGTCATGTGATGGGGTGGGAAAGGATACCAATGCACCCTTTCCCGCCCTCCATGTTTGATGATGGGAGGAGGGAGGGCATGCCGGTTGCCATGAGTTGCCCCACATGCCTTCCCTTTTGCCTGTGAAAGCCAGTGAGATGGAATGGTCCAGCTAGACTGTGTGATGAAGTCCTAAGTAACTGATTCCTAGTCTCCTACCATTCTAGGTCAGGATTCCTCAAACTTTTTAAACAGAGGGCCAGGTCAAAGTCCCTTAAACTGTTGAAGGGCCAGATTATAATTTGAAAAAAAAGAAGAATGAATTGCTATGCACACTGCACATATCTTATTTGTAGTGCAAAAAAACCCACCTTAAAATGATACAATAATTAAAATGAAGAACAATTTTAACAAATATAAACATATTAGTATTTCAATGGGAAGTGTGGGCCTGCTTTTAGCTGATGAGATAGGATTGTTGTTGTTGTTGTTGTTGTTGTTGTGTGCTTTTAAGTTGTTTTAGACTTCGGTTGACCCTGAGTGAGGGCCAGGTAAATTTATTTATTTATTTATTTACTTACCTTACTTATATACCGCTGTTCTCAGCCCGAAGGCGACTCACAGCGGTTCACAACAAATACGAACAGCAAAAATTCAGTGCTACAGTATAGAAACAGTTAACAACCTAACACATTACACAATTAATAAACAGTTACTACAATACCCATTCACTGTCGTCTCGTCATCAAAAACATGTTCCAGATTCGTCATCCATTGTTCCATTCCAGTGTTCATTAACCAATCATTGCACTAATTATTCGAACGCCTGCTCAAACAGCCAGGTCTTCGCTTTTTTGCGGAATACCATTAGAGATGGTGCTAGTCTAATGTCTGTAGGAAGGGCATTCCACAGTCGAAGAGCCACCACCGAGAAGGCCCTATCTCTCGTCCCCGCCAGCCGTGCTTGAGAAGCAGGCGGGATCGAGAGCAGGGTCTCCCCGGAAGATCTCAAAGTCCTGGTGGGTTCATAGGCAGAGATGCGGTCGGATAGGTAGCTTGGGCCGAAACCGTTTAGGGCTTTAAAAGCCAACACCAGCACTTTGAATTCAGCCCGGTAGCAGATCGGTAGCCAGTGGAGTTGGCGCAACAGGGGGGTTGTATGCTCCCTGCTATATCTATATCTGCCCCCCGGGCCTTTGTTTGAGGAATCCTGTTCTAGGTAATCCCTCCAAAAACTTAAGCCACTGGCAAAACAGACACAAACCATGTTAAGCAATATTTCGTTCATTTTTTTTTCTAGGTCTCATATAAGAAAAGGCTTAACTAATTTTAACACAATTGTTTGGTACAGAGAAGAAGACAGCTCAGTTTAGGGAAGTCAGAAAGAGAAGTATGTGTTGTCCACATCGCACAGCTAAGTCAAAGTTGCATCCTTATATGCAACCAGAGAGAAATCCAGTCATTGTCTTCAGGTCAGCAGAACGATCAAAAAAACCCAAAAGGCCAAAGTGTGTTCATAATTCAAATATATTGCATGTGTTTTTATTTTTGTCTGTAGTTAGGTTTTCCACTGACATTAAGTCCAGTCGTGTCCGACTCTGGGGGTTGGTGCTTGTAAAGAACTCCTTACCTTAAACAGCTAGAATGTGGGCCTGGCGAAGCCCTGGAGGCCATCTTAGAACAGGGAAACAAGGAGACACCATCTTAGTTAAGGGTATTCTAGAGGGGGCATGTCCTAATCCAGGAAGCAGAAATTAGACAGCCAGGATTAATTAGAAAATAGGGGGCGGAGCCTAGTGTTCAAAAAAAAAAAAACCTTTTGAACTGAGGCTTGAGTTGGCAGTTGGAATTTGTCCATTGGGGAGTTTGTCAGTTGGTGATAACAGTTGGTTGATGTTAGATAGGAGAGCTGGATTTATGTTTTGTAGTATTCAAGAGTTAGATAAATTAGCTAGGAATACAGATAGTGGAACAGGACCTTGCTTGTGGTCTGTTCTTTGTCCCTGAGGAAGGCTAGGCTAAAGGCTATTGGTTAGGTTCCAGAAAGGCGGAATTTTGTTTGGAATTATTATCAGAGATTAATTTCCTGAGATAATCTCCTGTTTTGTTAACATCAAGATTTGAACCCAGAACCCTTCTAAGAATTGTACATCAAAAGTAACCAGAAGCTTATGTACCAACTTACTGAAACCACTACGCATTTGTACCAGAAGAAGTTTAAGGCTGTTAAATGAATGTTTTATTTATTGTTAACACTTTATAACAACCTCAGTGTGAACATCATTGTGATTTAAACCCTCCAAAGAAAACAAACATTATTGTAACACAAAAGGGTATTACTAAGTATACTCTCCACATACAACTCAGCCTGAATACCAAACAAAAAGGTGGCAGCGAAGACAATTGAGGAAACAGTTTCAAGATCTCCCAGTTGCCTCTTTCACTATTTTTTTTTTTAAAAAACCCCTATTCCTTGCGCTGCTGACTTCCTTATAATTAATGGTAATCGGCTGGTATAGTTTTCCCCAGGTTCCTTATAATTGGTGAAGCAGTGAAGGGGAATTATTTCTATATCTTGCCCTGTCTGATAAATTCAAATTATTTAAAATTTTCTCTCTACTATTCGATCATTTCAGTATCACCCCTTATAGTGCTCAAATCCATTTCTAAGACAAAGAGCCGGCATTGTCCATAGACACCTCCAAGGTCATGACAGCATGGAGTGCCGTTAGTATGTCTGTAGTACTTGGAAATGTAGTACTACAGTATTTGGAAATGTAGTACTTGGAGATAAATAGGAAGGAAAGTTCACCACGAGAGTCTGACAGAGACATATATAGTAACGGAGGGGGAAAAGCAGGTGAGGGAAAGGAGGATGGGATGGAATGCACAGCAAAGGCAAGAGGCAGGAGACAATTATGGGGAAAGAAGTCAATATAATGTATATTTCCATAGTCAATTTAGCAGCAGGGCCCTCATGTTTATTTTTAAAAAGTAAGTATGGCCAATGGAATTCTTTGAGTTGAGCGCCCCTGGCTTAGATTAAAAACTCAGCAGATGTAGAAAGAACAACCTGTTTACCATATGCTTGTTAATACGCATAGGTTGGTTTCCAAAATGCAGTACTTGTCTTCTGTTATGGCTGCATGGGGACTTTTTCTCATAGCGAAAATAACCCGAGTTTTACATTAGGTAGTTTTCTCTAAAATTGTTCTTTGAGTTTTACATCTCATAAAAGCAAGTCTCTGTCTCGGTGGTTAAAACCCAGAGTTCTTTTCACATACTAAACATAGTCACCCTCTACATTTGCTGGGGTGAGGGACGCCACCAAATTGAAAAAAAAATGAGGGAAAGACTCAATGATTCCATCACAAGATGACTGGCTTATGAAAATATGCCACTTTGCAGAAATTGATAAACTTACTATGTAGATTATGGAGAAATCTCTAAATAGCTTTAAGAAAGACTAAAGGTAAAGGTAAAGGTTTCTTTTTGACATTAAGTCTAGTTGTGTGCAACTCATCTCCATTTCTATGCCGAAAGAGCCAGCATTGTCTGTAGACACTGCCAAGGTCATGTGGCCAGCATGACTGCATGGAGTGCTGTTACCTTCCCAACGAAGTGATACCTATTGATCAACTCATATTTGCATGTTTTTGAACTGCTAGGTTGTCAGAAGCTGGGACTAAGAACAGGAGCTCACTTCACTCCCCGGATTCGAACCACCAACCTTTTGGTCAGCGAGTTGGCTACGAGCAAGCAGACTAAAAGTCAATCCTGCAAAAACTGACTCTGGCCCGGCCAGCCACCCAGTCTCTGCCTGATTTCGATGGGGAAGCTCTGGTTCCGTCTGCCACTGTTAAAAGCCTTGGGGTTGTGTTGGACTCATCGCTGACGATGGAGGCCCAGATCACTGCCATAAGGAAGCAGGCCTTTTTTCATCTTCGCCAGGCAAGGAAATTGGCATCCTACCTTTCGGTAGAAGCATTGGCAACGGTAATCCACGCAACAGTCACCACGAGGTTGGACTATTGCAATGCCTTATATGCTGGTCTTCCAAAGTCAACGACCCAGAAGATTTGGATGGTCCAAAATGCGGCAGCCAGGCTGCTAGCGGGATCATCTATAAGATCCCATATCACACCGATTCTGCAACAACTGCATTGGCTACCAATAGAAAATCGGATCTCTTACAAGATCCTGATCCTGACATTTAGAGCTCAAAATGGCCAAGGACCTTTATATCTTAGGGACCGCCTCATTCCTTTTCCCCATCAGTGGTCACCTCGATCCACACAGGAAAATCTCCTATACATACCGGGTCCTAGGGAGGCACATTTGGAAACTACAAGGTGTAGAGCTTTTTCGATCTATGCCCCAATTCTGTGGAACTCATTGCCTCCATATATTAGAGCAATGTCGGAGTTGCGACCTTTTGTAAAGGCGCTCAAGACTTGACTGTTTGGTTGTGCATTTAAGTAATCGGATCAAATTTTGCCATAGTCACTGCTGAATGTTTTTATGTTGAATGTTTTTATATTGAATGTTTTATATTGTGTATAAACTATTTTAAATTGTAAGTCACTCAGAGCACTTTGGTGGAGAGCGACTAATTAAGAAATAAAGTGATGATGATGAAGTTCAGCAGCTCAACAGTTTAACCCACTGCGCCACTAGCAGCTCTTAAGAAAGACTAGGGCCCATTTATTGTGTCCCTCGAGTAAAGATAGGCCAAATCTCCATCACTGGTTTTTTGGACTAGAAGTGTGTTATTATGTGAGAAAGGATGAATCAGTGGTTTCTTTTCACTAAATGGGTGTAGAAAACTGAGAGAATATAACCAAGAGACAGAAAAAATAAAGCCCTTAGATTAAATAATGTAGTTTGTTTGCAATTTGTAGTTATCGGTTTTTTAAATGTTTAATGTATAGCAGTATTATTCTAGAAAAGATACTTTTCATTTGTTGTTGTCTTGTTGATGATCATGATGTTTTTGGAGGGTTTTTTTTGTATGATTGTATATAGGTTTTGTTTTCATTTGTCTAAATAAAAATATTTTTAAAAACAAAGTGAAAAACTTTATTTTTATTGTGTAAGAGAATATATCTCTAGAATGTCTAGTTCCTCATGCATGACTATACTGTATAGTAAACTTGGACTTATGATGATCCTACTTTTGGGGGTGGGATTTTGGGAGGGCAGTTTATTCAGAGGTTTGCCATTGCCGTCTTTGGAAGCTAAGGAGTCTGATTTGCCCATCTAATGCAGTGGTTCTCAACCTTTCTAATGCCACGACCCCTTAATACAGTTCCTCATGTTGTGGTGACCCCCAACCATAACATTGTTTACGTTGCTACTTCATAACTGTAATTTTGCTATTGTTATGAATTGTAATGTAAATATCTGATGCGTAGCATGTGTTTTCATTCATTAGACCAAACTTGGCACAAATACTCGATACACCCAAATTTGAATATTGGTGGGGTTGTGGGGGAGATTGATTTTTGTCATTTGGGAGTTGTAGTTGCTGGGATTTATAGTTCACCTACAATCAAAGAGCATTTTAAACACCACCAATGATGGAATTGAACCAAACTTGGCACACAGAACTCCCATGACCAACAGAAAATACTGGAAGGGTTTGCTGGACATTGACCTTGAGTTTTGGAGTTGTAGTTCACCTACATGCAGAGAGATTAACATAACTCAACAACTACTGGACAAATTGCTGCCAAATTTGGCCACAAGACACCTACTAACCCAAGGAGTGAACATCACTAAAAAAAATGGTTTTGTCATCTAGGAATTGTAGTTGCTGGGATTTATAGTTAACCTACAATCAAAGAGCATTCTGAGCTCCACCAACAATGGAATTGAACCAAATTTGGCACACAGAACTCCCATAACCAACATAAAACACTAGAAGGGTTTGGTGGACATTGACCTTGAGTTTTGGAGTTGTAGTTCACCTACATGCAGAGAGCACTGTGGATTCAAAGAATGATAGATCTGGACCAAACTTGGCACGAATACTCAATATGCCCCAATGTGAACACTGGTGGGGTTTGAGGAAACTAGACCTTGATATTTGGGAGTTGTAGTTGCTGGGATTTATTGTTCACCTATAATCAAAGAGCATTCTGAACCTTGCCAATGATAGAATTGGGCCAAACCTTCCACACAGGACCCCCATGGCAAAAAGAAAATACTGTGTTTTCGGATAGTCTTTGGCGACCCCTCTGACACCCCCTCATGACCCCCCCCCAGGAGTCCCGACCCCCAGGTTGAGAAACACTGATCTAATGAGTTTCCAAGGCTGAATAGGGGGTTTGTACCCTGGTATCTCATAACCCCAGGACCTCATCACATGATGTAAATTCAGTGTCGTAGGACACTTTTGCCTCAGTTGACTCATGGAACCCCATGTCGCCCATCACATGATGTAGCCTCACTTCCAGAGGGGATCTGTGGGCCAACTGGGGCAGCAGCGTTGTAGGACACTGCACTGTCAACTGGTGGAGAGGCGGGGTACAGGGCACCGTGATGACCCCACTGTCCCCCAATTTGCCACAGAGGCTGCTGAACTGGAACGCTGGATCTCAACAATGTGATGAGATTGTTAGTCTAACACTGACACTACTAAATTTCCTGGCTCTCTACATCCGACTACAACATCCATGATTCCTTATGATTGCACATGCTTTGCGGAACTTCTGGGAGTCACACACCAAAACATTTGGAGAGCCAAAGGTGCCTCTAAGTGTAATTGGTCTATGGGATCCTCAGTTTTGCCTGCTAAGTCCTAATCCAACACAACAAACTGCATGCTGCCTACCACACCATGCTAAATTCCTCAAGGTGCATGGACATAAACACAGGAAAACTGAAGAGAACAATGAAGAAGATTAGATGAACCGGGTATGGATATGTGGCAATTTCAGTTACATATGTTGCAATTTAATTTTACATCTGTGAAAAGTCCTAATAGCACGACCATTTGCCAAGAAAGTTGTTCTCCATCTCCCATGTTTTGCTCACCAAAAAGGGTGACCCCTTAATACAGTTCCTCATGTTGTGGTGACCCCCAACCATAAAATTATTTTCGTTGATATGTCATAACGGTAATTTTGCTACTGTTATGAATCGTAAACTAAATATCTGTATTTTCATTCACTGGACCAAATTTGGCACAAATATCTGATACGCCCACATTTGAATCCTGGTGGGGTTGTTTGGGGGAGGGGGGAGTTGATTTTGTCATATGGGAGTTATAGTTGCTGGGATTTATAGTTAACCTACAATCAAAGAACATTCTGAACTCCACTTTGATGGAATTTAACCAATCTTGGCACACAGAACTCCCATGACCAAGAGAAAATACTGAAAGGGTTTGATGGGTGTTGACCTTGAGTTTGGGAGTTGTAGTTCACCTAAATCCAAAGAGCACCATGGACTCATACAATGATGGATCTGGACCAAACTTGGCATGGATACTCGATATACCTAGATGTGAACACTGGTAGAGTTTGGGGAAAATAGACCTTGACATTTGGGAGTTGTAGTTGCTGGAATTTATAGTTCACCTACAATAAAAGTACATTCTGAACTCCACCAATGATGGAATGTAACCAATTTTGGCACACAGATCCCCCATGTCCAAGAGAAAATACTGAAAGAGTTTGATGGGCGTTGACCTTGAGTTTGGGAGTTGTAGTTCACCTAAATCCAAAGAGCGCTGTGGACTCAAACAATGATGGATCTGGACCAAACTTGGCATGAATACTCGATATACCTAGATGTGAACACTGGTAGAGTTTGGGGACCTTGACATTTGGGAGTTGTAGTTGCTGGAATTTATAGTTCACCTACAATCAAAGAGCATTCTGAACTCACTAAAGATGCAATTGGAACAAACTTTCCAAACTTCCATGACCAACAGAGAATATTATGTTTTCTAATGGTCCTTGGTGACCCCTCTAACACCCCCTCAGCCCCTCTTCCCCGGGTTGAGAAATGCTGCTATAGTTCAACACCTACTACAAAGATAACCATCTAAAGCCTAAGCCTAAGTGTGTGCTCTCCACCTATGTAATCAAAAAGCACTCCGAACCCAGCCCACAATGGATAAGCAACAACTTGCACACTACCTACATGGCCAACATCAAATACTGGTGGGGTTGGGTACAGTTTTTGAATTCTGGAAGTTGTAATTCACTAGCACCGAAAAGGAAGATAAGGACAGGTGGAGAAATCTTCAGTCTTCTCTGATGATCTTTGATGACTCCTCTGAAACCCCCCTCACGACCCTCCCAGGGGTCCCGACCCCCAGGTTGAGAAACACTGCTTTAACCAATCATGCCTTAGTTTATACTGAGAGGTCCTCAGATTCTCTTTGGAGGATGATTTGGCCATGTGCAGAAAGAAGGTATAACAGAAATAACTGCAGTCTGTACTGAAATAGACAGGTATCAAACCAAAGGCAATAAATCAATATGCAATTTGAGAAGGGGAAATGCCTTTTTTGTAACCAATTAGAAGTGATCTCCTAGCCATTTTGGTTATGAACTCTTCAACTCCTGGACTGCCTAGAACTATGTGCACATACCGTGCCTAATGTAACATGAACTCGGGGTTGGTCAGGGCCCCTGTGCATGGCCGTATTACAAGCAATAAATAATAATCTAATAACAGCACCCAAAGGCTTTACATTTAATGTTGTGATTATTTAAAGCACATTGGTTCTGCCATTTCCTTCCCCTCCCTCCACCTTCGCAGACTTTTAAAGACAGCCCTGAGTTGAAGCACCTGGGACCGCAAATCAGAACAAAATAATGATAATCAATAAACATTTGTTGACTAATTATGCTTCTAGGATTACTGAGATCACATATATGAACTTGTTTGAGTATGCCAATGTCCTCCAATTTCTTCAAAGCACTATTAGTCTTAAGGCTCTTCCACTCAGCCATATAATCCAGATTACCAATCCACAATATCTGCTTTGAACTGGAGTATTTGAGTCCACACTGCCATATAATCCAGTTCAATGTTGATTTTATAGAGCTGCGTGGAAGGGGCCTTAGAATTTGGAAGATTTAACTGTAGCAAATTTATTTATTTAGTTATTTGCGACATTTATATGCCGCCCTTCTCACCCCAAAGGGGACTCAGGGCGGCTTACAAGTTATATATATATATTAGGCTTGGGCGGTTTCGTTCGTTAATTTTGTAATTCGTTATTAATTCGTATTTAAATTAGCTTACGATCCAATATTGAGCCATGCAGGACTACTGTGAGGAGCCTATTACAGGGAAAACCATCTGATCCCTAATCCATCTAAAACACAGACATGCGCCTTTCACCTTAAGAACAGACAAGCATCCCGAGCTCTAAGGATTACCTGGGAAGGAATCCCACTGGAGCATTGCAGCGCACCCAAATACCTGGGAGTCACTCTGGACCGTGCTCTGACCTACAAGAAGCACTGCCTGAACATCAAACAAAAAGTGGGCGCTAGAAACAACATCATACGAAAGCTGACTGGCACAACCTGGGGATCACAACCAGACACAGTGAAGACATCTGCCCTTGCGCTATGCTACTCTGCTGCTGAGTATGCATGCCCAATGTGGAACACATCTCACCACACCAAAACAGTAGATGTGGCTCTTAATGAGACATGCCGCATTATCACAGGGTGTCTGCGCCCCACACCACTGGAGAAATTACACTGCTTAGCCGGTATTGCACCACCTGACATCCGCCGGGAAGTAGCAGCCAATAGTGAAAGGACCAAGGCAGAGACATCTCCAGCTCATCCCCTGTTTGGGTATCAGCCAGCACGTCAATGACTTAAATCAAGACATAGTTTTCTTAGAACTACAGAGACACTCGCTGGAACATCCCAGCAAGCGAGAGTCCAAAAGTGGCAGGCCCAAACCCAGCACCTCAATTCATGGGTGATACCAGATGAGAGACTCCCCCCTGGGCACTCAGAAGACTGGGCGACTTGGAAGGCGCTGAACAGATTGCGCTCTGGCACCACGAGATGCAGAGCCAATCTTAAGAAATGGGGCTACAGGGTGGAATCCTCGGCATGCGAGTGCGGAGAAGAACAAACCACTGACCACCTGCTGCAATGCACCCTGAGCCCTGCCACATGCACCATGGAGGACCTTCTTGCGGCAACCCCAGAGGCACTCCAAGTGGCCAGATACTGGTCAAAGGACATTTAACCAAATACCAAATTTACAAAATCTGTGTGGTTTTTTTCTTTCTTTTTTTCTTTTTCTTTTTAATCTCTGTGTTTGTTTTGCTCTGTTAGAATTGTAATACAATGGTTGCTGATGACACGATAAATAAAATACTGTGAGGAGTAATTAAAAATCGAAACAATTTTTCCAATTTATTTCGTATTGTTTCGTAATTGTTTCGTAATTGTTTCAAAATTGTTTCGAAATTGTTTCGTAATTGTTTCGTAATTGTTTCGTAATTATTTCCGTATGTCTGGTGCAGGTTTTATAGTTGTTGTTTGTTTTATCAGTGATAAAAATAAATTATCACACCAACAGTCAACAACAGAGGGAGAGGGAAGCTTCAGAAGTTCCCCCTGTCCCATTTGGAGGGTTTTTTAGCATATTGCGCAATCGCGTCCGCCATTAACGAATCGATTCGTAATTTTACGAAATTTCGTATATTTCGAACTTTTTTAAAGAAAAATTTCGGAATTCTTTAAAAAAACGAAACGCAAGGGCCCCCTAAAAACGAAACAAGTTTAGAACCAAATTTTTCCGTGGTTACCCAAGCCTAATATATATATATTAGCCGTTCCCTGCCACGCATTGCTGTGGCCCACATAGGAGTTCTGTGTGGGAGGTTTGACCCAATTCTATCGTTGGTGGGGTTCAGAATGCTCTGTGATTGTAGGTGAACTATAAATCCCAGCAATTACAACTCCCAAATGTCAAGATTCTATTTTCCCCAAACTCCACCAGTGTTCACATTTGGGCACCAAACCCTTCCAGTATTTTCTGTTGGTCATGGGAGAACTGTGTGCCAAGTTTGGTTCAATTCCATCGCTGGTGGGGTGCAGAATGCTCTTTGATTGTAGGTGAACTATAAATCCCAGCAACTACAACTCCTAAATGACAAAATATTTTTTTTGAGTGAAGGACATACATTGGGTTGTTAGGTATCCTGTGTCCAAATTAGATGTCAATAGGTCCAGTGATTTTTGAGTCCTTTGGTTTTTGAGTTGTAGTTCACCTACTGTGGACACAAACAATGATGGATCTGGACCAAACTACACACAAATACTCTATATGCCCAAATGTGAACACTGGTGGAGTTTGGGGAAAATGGAATCTTGACATTTGGGAGTTGTAGTTGCTGGGATTTATAGTTCACCTACAATCAAAGAGCATTCTGAACCCACATCAACAATGGAATTGAACCAAACTTGGCACACAGTTCTCCCATGACCAACAGAAAATACTGGAAGGGTTTGATGGGCAGTGTCCTTTGGTTTTGGAGTTGCAGTTCACCTACATCCAGAGAGCACTGTGGACTCAAACAATGATGGATCTGGACCAAACTACATGAATACTCAATATGCCCAAATGTGAACACTGGCGGAGTTTGGGGAAAATAGAATCTTGACATTTAGGAGTTATAGTTGCTGGGATTTATAGTTCACCTACAATCACAGAGCATTCTGAACCCCACCAATGATAGAATTGAGCCAAACCTCCCACACAGAACCCCCATGTGGGCAATAGCAACTCGTGGCAGGGGACGGTTAGTGGAAAATAAAACACAGTGGGCGGGCCAAATGCATGATATAAAATGATAAAACACTGAATGAGATATCAATGAAAAGGTACATTTGTGGGGGGAGGAGCTCATAGGGAACTGAACAGTGGAATTAGACTTTCAATAAGGTGGGGAAAAGTGCAATATGGAGGGAAACAGTGTAGGTGAAACAACAGGACTGGAATATATGGTCGCTCTCCAAAAGTAGGTTCCTGATCCCATGGAAACTAACAAACTCATCTTGCTCTGCAAGCATAGAAGTTCCCCTTTCTTCTGTTTCAAGGAATATACAAATGGGAACTACTGAAAAGTTGGTCTTGTTCAGCTTTATAACCAGAGCTAAAACCATGCAAAATCTGAGCAATGCAAAATTTTAATAAATTCTTATACAAACTTTTCTCTGTATCAACAGTGGTCTACAAAGTCTACTTCCATTTTGGATTGTATTAGATCTCATTCCCAGGGCCTTTTCATAATTTGGGGACACCTGAATACTAATTTGGAAACACAGTGTTGGACTTTCTAAACAATAGTATTTAAGTTCTTGTGGGTTTTTTCGGGCTATATGGCCATGTTCTAGAGGCATTTCTCCTGACGTTTCGCCTGCATCTATGGCAAGCATCCTCAGAGGTGAGGTCTGCTGGAACTGGGGAAAAAAGGGGGTTTATATATCTGTGGAATGACCAGGGTGAGACAAAGGGCTTTTGTAAGTTGGGCTGGGTGTGGGTCTTTCAACTGACCACCTTGATTAGCATACAATGGGCTGACTGTGCCTGGAGCAAACTCTTCTTGAAAGGTGATTAGATGTCCCTGCCTGTTTCCTCTCTGCTGTTTTTGCTGTTGCAATTTTAGAATTTTTTAATACTGGTAGCCAGATTTTGTTCATTTTCATGGTCTCTTCTTTTCTGTTGAAATTGTCCACATGCTTGTGGATTTCAATGGCTTCCCTGTGTAGTCTGACATGGTGGTTGTTGGTGTGGTCCAGCATTTCTGTGTTCTCAAATAATATGCTGTGTCCAGGCTGGTTCATCAGGTGCTCTGCTATGGCTGACTTCTCTGGTTGAAGTAGTCTGCAGTGCCTTTCATGTTCCTTGATTCGTGTTTGGGCAATGCTGCTGCGTTTGGTGGTTCCTATGTAGACTTGTCCACAGCTGCATGGTACACGGTAGACTCCTGCAGAGGTGAGAGGATCCCTCTTGTCCTTTGCTGAACGTAGCATTTGTTGGATTTTCTTGGTGGGTTTGTAGATTGTTTGTATGTTGTGTTTCCTCATCAGCTTCTACTGAAAAGTTGGTCTTGTTCAGCTTTATAACCAGAGCTAAAACCATGCAAAATCTGAGCAATAAAGAAAATTTGCAAAATTTTGATAAGTTCTTATACAAAGTTCTCTCTGTATCAACAGTGGCCTACAAAGTCTACTTCCATTTTGGATTGTATTAGATCTCATACCTTTTCATAATTCTGGGACACCTCAATACTAATTTGGAAAAACAGTGTTGGACTTTCCAAACAATAGTATTTAATTTTAAAAAACTACCCCGTTGTCCTTCCATTAATTCATTTGTGAGGTCAGAATGAGCAACCCCCTGTTGTGAGTCTACAAGTCAATCCAGAGTTGAAAGACAGAGTGACAGGCAGTCTAAACAGCTATAAAGCTGTGGTCACAAATAGGACACAATGCCAACAGTGAGTTGCTTGAGAGTAGGGGGAGAGATGAATAATTACATTTCACCCATACGATCCCAGCTGTTATTCTTTGTGTGGCCCAACCACAAGCTGATGCCGGTTTCGTTAATACGTGGGTTTAGTCTAGCCTAATCCAAACAAACTAGGGACGCCACATGGGCAGCCTTCTCTCCAACAGGTTTAGCTTTTGCAACCAAGTCCCAAACTATGACTGCTTTCCCCCTCATCATTCTTCAGCTGGAAAGAACATAAACAGCTATGCAGGAAACATCTTCAGTATACAATTTTCCCATTCCGTTCAGCAACACAGAAGTTGCAGAAAGGAGGCATTAACTAGGGGAACCCAGGAATGCCAACTCACATAAGCAGCCACAATTTTTAAAAAGTTTGCTGCCTGTATCATCCATGATTTGCGCTTTCTTTGGCCTGCTGGGTTCGTTCAACCCAATCTTTCCCATCTTGAACTCTAACAGCTACCAACCACTGGGAAGAAAGAAGAAAGAATTTTTTTTCCATTGTTGCTGGGTTCTTTGACAGCAATTAAACCCAGTTTCCTCAGATTGATAAAACAATAAACAATTACTTATCTTCATGTGAATAAACCATGGACTTATGCATACCCTTCCCATTCTCCTACAGTAAGATCTAAAGGTGAGATATGTTTGTGTGTATAGGTAAAGGTAAAGGTTTTCCCCTGATATTAAGTCCAGTCATGTCCGACTCTGGGGGTTGGTGCTCATCTCCATTTCTAAGACGAAGAGCCGGCATTCTCCAGAGACACCTCCAAGGTCATGTGGCCAGCGTGACTGCATGGAGTGCCATTACCTTCCCACCAGAGTGGTAGCTATTGATCTACTCACATTTGCATGTTTTCGAACTGCTAAGTTGGCAGAAGCTGGGGCTAACAGTGGGAGCTCATGCCGCTCCCCGGATTTGAACCTGCAACCTTTTGGTCAACAAGTTTAGCAGCTCAGTTGTTTAACCTACTGCTCAGTGTGTGTGTGTGTGTGTGTGTAAGAAGTCTGACTTGGCCATGGTGGTCCACACTCCTGTTACACCCCAAATAGACTATTGCAATGAACTCTATGTGGGGCTGCCTTTGAAGACTGCCCGGAAGCTTCAACTAGTCCAATGGTCAGCAGCCAGGTTGCTCACCAGAGTGACATACAGGGAACATACAACTCCTTTGCTACGCCAACTCCACTGGCTACCGATCAGCTTCCGAGCACAATTTGTGCTGGTACGGCTGTACCAGGAGCTCCACATTTATTTGCTTTGTATTAAATGTTTGCTTGCAGCCCTGGGTTTCAGGGATTCTGCAGATAGGTGGCTTCCTTTGGTTGCAGTTGTAGGGCAAGTCACCTATCCATCATCATTAAGTTTTGGTTCTGCCCCTTGCTCAGGGCAATTGGGAAGGGAAGGGAGCCATTTTTAGTTAGTCTCAGCAAGGAAAGCTAATGTACGACGTGTGCAAGCTTCCCCTGTACAAAAGCTTCAACCCTTAAGAGTTTCTGGGGGGAAACAGTCTTAAGAGCATCAAGACTTTCCGGGGGGAAAACAGTCTGAAGAGTCTCCAAAGATTTCCAGGAAAACAGCCCTAAAGACCAAAGAACTCCAGCTGGAGAATATATAAGCCTTTACTGGTAGGTCCACTCGGTGCTTCGAGACGCAGTTCGACCCGGTAGCAGAGCCCACATCAGTAAGGGTTAGATTACAGTCAGCCTGGGAGAAGTTAAAAAGGGGATTTTCCATTTAAAGTAAAGAAGAAGTTATTGGAGACAGTTGCCTGTCCTTCGTGGCAAGATTAGGAAGTCACCCCTTGCATAAAGCTTGGAAGCATTTGTTTAGCTTTATTGAAGACAAGAGAAGTTTCTGTTTGATTGTTCATTAATAAAGGACTTTGTTATACTTCACAAGCCATCTAAAAATCATTTGTGGTAGAAAACCTCTGAGAACTTCTCCTTGGGCTTCCCGCTGGGCAAAGGTTGCACGTCCTGTTCTAAAGGGAATTCTTTACAGGCCCAGCACGCGACAGAACACAATTCAAAGTGCTGGAATGTCAAGCCTCTTCTGAATCTATCTTGCTAAGAAAACCCTACATCAGAGTTGATTCAGAAGAACATAACAACAATAACAACAATACTCCAGAGGACAGGAGCAGGATTCAAAACGATCTTGACAGATTAGAGAAATGGGCCAAAACTAACAAAATGAAGTTCAACAGTGACAAATGCAAGATACTCCACTTTGGCAGGAAAAACAAAATGCAAAGATATAGAATGGGGGATGCCTGGCTCGAGACCAGTACATGTGAAAAAGATCTTGGAGCCCTTGTGGACAACAAGTTAAACATGAGCCAACAATGTGATGTGGCGGCAAAAAAAGCCAATGGGATTTTGGCCTGCATCAATAGGAGCATAGTGTCTAGATCTAGGGAAGTCATGCTCCCCATGCTCTATTCTGTTTTGGTTAGACCACACCTGGAATATTGTGCCCAATTCTGGGCACCACAATTCAAGAGAGATATTGACAAGCTGGAATGTGTCCAGAGGAGGGTGGAGGCTCCTTCTTTGGAAGCTTTTAAGCAGAGGCTGGATGGCCATTTGTCAGGGGTGATTTGAATGCAATATTCCTGTTTCTTGGCAGGGGGTTGGACTGGATGGCCCACGAGGTCTCTTCCAACTCTTTGATTCTATAATTCTATGACTAAAATGATCAATGGTCTGGAGAACAAGCCCTATGAGGAGCGGCTTAAGGAGCTGGGCATGTTTAGCCTGAAGAAGAGAAGGCTGAGAGGAGATATGATAGCCATGTATAAATATGTGAGAGGGAGCCACAGGGAGGAGGGAGCAAGCTTATTTTCTGCTTCCTTGGAGACTAGGACGCGGAACAATGGCTACAAACTACAAGAAAGGAGATTCCACCTGAACATGAGGAAGAACTTCCTGACTGTGAGAGCCATTCAGCAGTGGAACTCTCTTCCTCGGAGTGTGGTGGAGGCTCCTTCTTTGGAAGCTTTTAAACAGGGGCTGGATGGCCATCTGTCAGGGGTGATTTGAATGCAATATTCCTGCTTCTTGGCAGGGGGTTGGACTGGATGGCCCATGAAGTCTCTTCCAACTCTTTGATTCTATGATTCTATTCTATAATAACACCCACAAGGTTCTTGTGGGTTTTTTCGGGCTATGGAGCCATGTTCTAGAGGCATTTCTCCTGACGTTTCGCCTGCATCTATGGCAAGCATCCTCAGAGGCAAGCATCCTCAGAGGCTCAACCTCTGAGGATGCTTGCCATAGATGCAGGTGAAACGTCAGGAGAAATGCCTCTAGAACATGGCTCCATAGCCCGAAAAAACCCACAAGAACCTAGTGATTCCAGCCATGAAAGCCTTCGACAATACATTGAACACCCACAAGGTTTATATGGTGTATTGCAATGGACAACAGTTCTCCATGGTCTTGGGCTGAGCGAGAATTATATTTTCACCTCCTTCTTGCCCCCTTTAGCAGAAAATTTCATTTGAGCATGACCAGGCAATTGTTGCTTGACAATACACTAATAACAAGTCTTCCACGTTAACTGGATGCCCCTCTGGGATTATGCCTCCAGTTCTTTGAGAAAATACCACGGCACTGTTCTCCTGGTTCTGCTTTCTGATTGTAAACATGCACTACTACTTCTGTAGTGTTGTTCTAGTTAATTTGCTAAATCCCAACAGACTTGTGACTGAGAACATATTTTCAAGATTAACCTTTTTTAAAAAAAAACATACACACACACTCCCGCAAACTCAAAGGTACAAAAATAAACGATGGGGAAAAATCCTCCTTTGTCTCAATGACTTTGATTTACACCCATGTTAGAGAGTTATGACATTTGAAAGAAAAAGACCTAAATTGTCCTATAATAATGTGGGCATGACCGTGCACAAGGCATGGCAGAGCTGCCCAGTCACTGCGCCAAATGAAAATCTCATATATATCTTTTACTGCCAATCAGTTCGGCATCATTAACCCTTTGCGAATGTGATTAGCATTTCCAACCAGCTCTTCATCATGGAGAAATAGTTTGCCCTCCTGCCCTCCTTCAGCTAAGATTATGGCAAATCTTAGCTAGCTGCAAACCAGGAGTTTAAAAATATACCTTAGCTGAACTCAGAGGCGGCCCTAGGTAATTTTCAACAGTAAGCAAACAGTATTTTGGCGCCCCCACCCCCCTCAAACCAATCATTGATATATATTTTCTGTTCGTCGTGGGAGTTCTGTGTGCCATATTTGGTTCAATTCCATCACTGGTGGAGTTCAGAATGCTCTTTGATTGTAGGTGAACTATACATCCCAATAACTACACTTGCCGCACTTGCTCCCTTGCCTGGCCCGCTTTGGGTCCGGAGGCATGTCTGAAGACCCCGGCGTGTGCATCCAAAGTAACCTCTTCTCCTGACTTTCTCCTCAGCCATTGGGACCAAGAGAGATCTGCTACAATAGCTACTAAAGACGCTCAACTAATTGGGAGACACGTGGGGAATTCAGGGCTATAAATCAGTAGCAGGAAAAATCATATATATATGAAAGTGAAAAATGAAAAAAAAATGAAAAAAAAGAAAAAGAAAAAAAAAGAAAAGAAAAAATTAGTCCATAGAATGGATGAGACCCCCAAAAACATGGGGGGGGGGGGGGAGAAAAAAAAGGGGAAAAAAAACCAAAACAGGGGGTAGGATTCCATCTATTCTTTGAAGATCTTTTACAAACTTTTTTCAGGTATAGTGTTAAGAATAGCTTCCCTATTTTACGAGGGGTATTTTTTAAGTAAGGTCCATTTGAACATAAGTACACAACGAAAGTTTATTTCAAAAAAGTAAATTTATTTTCAGAAAGTACATACTTCACTCTATTTTTCGACATAGTTGCCAGTTTTGTTCAAACACTTATCATAACTCTGAACCAATTTTAAAATACCCTCTTCATAAAAACTTGCCGCCTGCTCCAATAACCAAGAGTTCACTGCCATTTTCATGTCGTCATCATTGACGTTTTCATGGCCATCTTTGAATTGTCGTACCCACTTACGCACTTTGCTTTCACTCATAACAGTACACTTCACAAATCTGTCAATGAATTTCTGCAGCAGGCAGGTTCCTTGCTGACAAAAACGGTATCACTGAGCGAACCTCACATGCGGAGGGTGAGCTGATAGTCTTAAACATTTTTAAAGTACAGAACAGAACCGTACAGGTTAGCTACAGAGCGGAAACTGAGCACAGTTGTTCCCGACGCACGCGCTCGTTGCGGTATGCGCGCAAACTACTAGTGTCTACAACAAAACGGACCTTACTTAAAAAATACCCCTCGTAGTTTTCTCTTACATCATTTTACTTATTTCAGGAAATTATCTCTATTTTTCGTTGTTTAAAGTAATTTTTTACCAAATCCCAGTTTGTGCGCTTCTTTGGAATTCCTTCGTTTGGTGACATCCAGTAAGTTAATTCGTCCATGTTCATTATTTCCAGTATTTTATTTTGCCAGTCTTCTCTTTGAGATTTAGGTTTTCAGTTTCTGAACTGTCTTCTAAGGCAGCCCCACGTAGAGTGCATTACAGTAGTCCATTCTGGATGTAACTAAGGTGTGGACCACTGTGGCCAAGTCAGTCTTTTTGAGGTATGGTCGCAGCTGGAGATCATCTCTGGAGATCATCCGGAGTTTCGGACTAAGATGTTATCTCTACGCAGATGATGTCCAAATCTGTCACTCCTTCCAACTTGTCACCAAGGAGGCTGTCCAGACCTTGAACCGGTGCTTGGCCGCTGTGTCGGACTGGATGAGAGCTAACAAATTGAAATTGAATCCAGACAAGACAGAGGTCCTACTGGTCAGTCGTAAGACCGAACAGGGCATAGGGTTACAGCCTGTGTTAGACGGGGTTACACTCCCCCTGAAGACGTAGGTTCGCAGCTTGGGAGTGATCCTGGACTCATCGCTGAGTCCGGAACCCCAGGTCTCAGTGGTGACTGGGAAAGCTTTTGCACAATTAAAACTTGTGCACCAGCTGCGCCCGTACCTTGGGAAGTCGGATCTGGCCACGGTGGTCCACGCTCTTGTGACATCCCGAATAGATTACTGCAACGCACTCTACGTGGGGTTGCCTTTGAAGACTGTTCAGAAACTTCAATTAGTCCAGCGGGTGGCAGCTAGATTACTCACTGGAGCGTCATACAGGGAGCATACCACCCCCCTGTTGTGTCAGCTCCACTGACTGCCGATCCAATTTTGAGCACAATTCAAAGTGCTGGTTTTGACCTACAAAACCCTTTACGGCTCCGGCCCAGCGTACCTGTCCGAACGTATTTCCTTCTACATCCCACCTCGGAGTTTAAGATCTGCTGAGGGGGGCCTGCTCTCGGCCCCACCTTTATGACAAGCGAGACTGGTGGGGACAAGGGACAGGGCCTTCTCGGTGGTGGCCCCTCGCCTGTGGAATGCACTCCCGGGGGAGATTAGGACATCAACATCCCTCCTCTCTTTCAGAAGGAAGCTAAAAACCTGGATGTGGGACCAGGCCTTCGGGTAAAATGGCAGATGGACAAAGACAACCAATAATGACCAGAGTAGGAAAGGACAATGACGATGCTAGATGGATTACGGACTATGAATTGGTGAACATTGACCACAAGTTGATTTTATTGCTGCTAATATACTGTTTGATTGTTTTAATTAGTTATAACTGTTGACATTATATGGTAAATTTGTGTATTGTATTTTGTATTGTATTTTGTGAATTGTTCGGCATCGAATTGTGCCTTTTGTAAGCCACCCTGAGTCCCCCCCTAGGGGGTTGAGAAGGGCGAGGTAGAAGCACCCCAAATAAATAAATAAATAAATAAATAAGCTGGCACACAAGATTTCTATCCAGGTCCCCAAAAGATGTCTGCCTATGACTCCAAAATGGCCCATTTATCAGGATGCAGTCATGTAATTTGTGCCCGAAGAACTTCAAGGGCTTCATTAACATGATTGGGGGAAATAGAAACAGAACCTCATACAACGCAGTTTCTTACTTTAATAAACATATCATGACTGTGATATATTTCCCGTTTCCCTTTTCAGACTTGATTCATCTGTCACTTTGATTTCCAAGATTTGATTTATTGGTCAATTTCTTTTCAGAATGTGATTTATCAGTCAATTTGTTTTCAAGATTTGATTAAAGCATGTTGCATAAGCCTTTCCGGATCTATTTCCTAAATATCATAACATATATCTACTATGGATGTTTAAGGCCTTAATTTCCTCCCAAAAAAGCCCATCTCTCGTTTGATAATTCTTCATTCCTATCTGGAGTTTGTCCCTATTATACATGAATATAATCTGAATCGGATGAAACAACCAATTAAAGTAAGACATAAAATACAGTAAGTGCAGTTTTATAATAAATTACACACTGCGGTGTCTTAAAGGGAACTGGGAGCTTTAGTAGAAGGCATTAACACGGACTAAGTAAAATTTCAATTCTGATTTTATCGTTCGTATACCCATAAAGTATGCACGCAGCCAAAAATAATCAGCAGGAGGAATATACTTCTGTGTCCTTAGCAAAGTATGAAACAGACACAGTTGATTCCAGATAAAGAATACAGGAGGTCCTCCACATTCACTGCAGTTAGGTAGAATTACAGAAAAAATAGACCCATGTCTGATTCCACAGCAAGCTGGCTTCAGGAAAGGCAAAAGCTGCACATCGCAAGTGCTGAACCTGACTCAGAACATAGAAGATGGCTTTGAATGGCAGCAGATCACAGGAGCTGTCTTCATAGACCTTTCAGTGGCTTATGATACTGTGAACCACCGCCTCTTCCTGAGAAAAATGTATAATATCAGAAAGGACTACCACCTCACCCGCCTCATAGGAAACCTGCTACAAAACAGGAGCTTTTTTGTGGAGTTCCAGGGCCAGAGAAGCAGATGGCGGAAACAGAAGAACGGCCTGCCTCAGGGGAGTGTGCTTGCTCCATCCATGTTCAACATCTACACAAATGACCAGCCACTGCCAGAAGGGACAGAGAGTTTCATCTATGCTGATGATGTGCCATTATCGCTGAAGCAGGGAGCTTTGAGACTGTAGAACAGAAGCTCTCCGAAGCTCTAGGTGCTCTTACTGCCTATTACGGGGAAAACCAGCTGATCCCTAATCCATCTAAAACACAGACATGTGCCTTTCACCTTAAGAACAGAGAAGCATCCCGAGCTCTGAAGATCACCTGGGAAGGAATCCCACTGGAGCATTGCAGCGCACCCAAATACGTGGGAGTCACTCTGGACCGTGCTCTTACCTACAAGAAGCACTGCCTGAACATCAAACAAAAAGTGGGTGCTAGAAACAATATCATACGAAAGCTGACTGGCACAACCTGGGGATCACAACCAGATACAGTGAAGACATCTGCCCTTGCGCTATGCTACTCTGCTGCTGAGTACGCATGCCCAGTGTGGAACACATCTCACCACACTAAAACAGTGGATGTGGCTCTTAATGAGACATGCCGCATTATCACAGGGTGTCTGCGCCCTACACCACTGGAGAAATTACACTGCTTAGCCGGTATTGCACCACCTGACATCCGCCAGGAAGTTGCAGCCAATAGTGAAAGGACCAAGGCAGAGACATCTCCAGCTCATCCCCTGTTTGGGTATCAGCCAGCACACCAATGACTTAAATCAAGAAATAGTTTTCTTAGAGCTACAGAGACACTCGCTGGAACACCTCTGCAAGCGAGAGTCCAAAAGTGGCAGGCTCAAACCCAGCACCTCAATCTGTTGGTGATACCAGATGAGAGACTCCCCCCTGGGCACACAGAAGACTGGGCGACTTGGAAGGCGCTGAACAGACTGCGCTCTGGCACCACGAGATGCAGAGCCAATCTTAAGAAATGGGGCTACAAAGTTGAATGTGAGTGTGGAGAGGAGCAAACCACTGACCACCTGCTGCAATGCAACCTGAGCCCTGCCACATGCACGATGGAGGACCTTCTTGCAGCAATACCAGAAGCACTCCAAGTGGCCAGATACTGGTCAAAGGACATTTAATTAGCTACCAAGTTTGCAAAATTTGTGTTGTTTCTTTTATCTGTTTGTTTGTTTTGTTCTGTTAGTAATGTAATACAATGCTCTGGTTGCGGATGACATGATAAATAAATAACTGCAGTTAGGGCCATAGGACCTCTGCAAAAGTAGGGAAACAGCAAATAAAAATTTTACTTCTGCATTCTGGATTTTGGCAATAAGGAGATGAGATATTGATGGAAATGCAGTGGTCAGGGTTCTTTGGCGATATTCTAGTGTTTCGCAACCTTCCTAATGCCACGACCCCTTAATACAGTTCCTCATGTTATGGTGACCCTCAACCCTAACATTATGTTTGTTGCTACTTCATAACTGTAATTTGGCGACTTTTATGAGTTGTAATGTTAATAATATGCAGGATGTATTCACTGGACCAAATTTGGCACAAATACCTGATATGTCCAAATATGAGTACTGGCGGGGTTGGGATTTTGTCATTTGGGAGTTGTAGTTGCTGGAGCCCCTGGTGGCGCAGTGGATTAAACCCCTGTGCCGGCAGGACTGAAGACCGACAGGTCGCAGGTTCGAATCTGGGGAGAGGCGGATGAGCTCCCTCTATCAGCTCCAGCTCCTCATGCGGGGACATGAGAGAAGCCTCCCACAAGGATGACAAAAAACCATCAAATCATCCGGGCGTCCCCTGGGCAACGTCCTTGCAGACAGCCAATTCTCTCACACCAGAAGCAACTTGCAGTTTCTCAAGTCGCTCCTGACACGACAAAAAAATAAATAATTTTTTTTAAAAAAATTACAAAAAAGCTAAACCTAAACCTAAAAACATGGATGTTCCGTTGTGCCTTTGATTAGGCAGTTCCAAAGAATTAGCCCTTTAAGTTTCAGCACTTTAGCATGGCCCTCCTCTCTACAATCCTGACATTATAAAGTCCAAGAACATTACTCTCGCATCCCTGCCACTGAATTTTGCACTTTACCTTAGCTCTAGCTAGGATTCTTTCACAAACTCAGTGCCCTCTGAACTTAGCACTTTTACCTTGACCTTGAGTTTTGGAGTTGTAGTTCACCTACATACAGAGAGCACGGTGGACTCAAACAATTATGGGTTGGGATCAAACTTGGCATGAATACTCAATAACTCTGAACACTGATGGAGTTTGAGGAAAATAGACCTTGACATTTGGGAGTTGTCGTTGCTGTGATTTATAGTTCACCTACAATCAAAGAGCATTCTAAACTCCACCAATGATGGAATTGAACCAAACTTGGCATACAACTCCTATGATCAACAGAAAATACTGGAAGGGTTTGCTGGGCACTGACCTTGAGTTTTGGAGTTGTAGTTCACCTACATACAGAGAGCACTGTGGACTCAAACAATGATGGGTCAGGATCAAACTTGCCATGAATACTCAATATGTCCAAGTGTGAACACTGATGGAGTTTCTGGAAAATAGACCTTGACATTTGGGAATTGCAGTTGCTGGGATTTATAGTGCACCTACAATCAAAGAGCATTCTGAACCCACTAAAGATAGAATTGGGACAAACTTTCCAAACTCCCATGACCAACAAAGAATATTATGTTTTCTAATGGTCCTTGGTGACCCCTCTGGCACCCCCTCAGCCCCCTCCCCAAGGGTCCTGACCCCCAGGTTGAGAAATGCTGCTATATTTCAACACCTACTACGAAGATAACCATATAAAGCCTAACCGTAAGTGTGTGCTCTCCACCTATGTAATTGTGAAGCCAATAGGAACCTGAAGGTTCCTCGGGAAAGCCAAAAGATCTACACTAAATAAATAAATAAATAACACACATTTTCTTATTTTCCCCTTATGTCAACGGCCTGCTTAGCACAACCACCATAAAATCATAGCACTGGAAGGATTATTGAGTCCAACAGCAATGCCATCCTGCTCAGCATAGGAATTTCAGTTTGAGCATCCTCAGCAGTTCCGTTACACTTTCCAGCCTCCAAAGAAAGAGATCCACCACCTAGGTAACTGATTCCATTGCTGACTGCTCTTATTGTCAGGATGCTTCTGGAATTTAAAACTATTAAATCTGATCCTACCTTCCGGTCCAACCACAAATAAACTTCTCTGTGACACCCCTTTAGATATTTAAAGAAGGCAGTCGTTGCATTCTTCTTCTTCTTGTTATTCATTCACTAGCCGTCCCCTGCCATGTGTTGCTGTGGCTCAGTCTGTGTATATGTATTTTGTATGTGTATATATGTGTTTGCATATATATGTGTGGTTTTGTGCATGCATTGTAATGTATTTGGGGGGGGGGGGTTAGCTTTTTAAGTCTCTTCTGCTGTGTTTTTCAGTGTTTTTATGAGTGATGGCCACTTGTTCGCCTGATAGGTGTATTGTGTCCAAATTTGGTGGCAATTCGTCCAGTGGTTTTTGAGTTATGTTAATCCCACAAACGCACATAACATTTTTATTTATATAGACTAGCTGTACCCGCCACACATTGCTATGGCAAACCTTCCTCTTTCTCTCCTTCTTTCTTTCTCTCCTTCCTTCCATCCCTCTTTCCTTCCTTCCCTCTTTTTCTTTCTCTTCTTCTTTCTTCATTCTCTACCTGTTTCTTTTCTCACTTCCTTTGCTCTTTGGTTCCATCATTTCTTGTCTCTTTCCTTCCTCCCTTTCCTCCCTCCCTCTTTCTCTTTTTTGTTACTCTCTCCTTCCTTCTTTCACTTTTTTATTTCCTTCTCTCCTTCCTTCCTTCCTTCCTTCCTTCCTTCCTTCCTTCCTTCCTTCCTTCCTTCCTTCCTTCCTTCTCTACCTTTCTTCCTTTCTTTCTCTCTTTCCCTCCTTCTTTCCCTCTTTCTCTCCCTCCTTCTCTACCCTTCTTTCTTTCCTTCTTTCTCTCCTTCCCTCCTTCTTTCCCTCTTTCTTCCTCTTTCTCTGCCTTTCTTTCTTTCCTTCTTTCTCTCCTTCCCTCCTTCTTTCCTTTCTTCTTTCCCTCTCTCTCCCTCCTTCTCTACCCTTCTTTCTTTCCTTCTTTCTCTCCTTCCCTCCTTCTTTCTCTTCTTCTTTCCTTCTTTCTCCCCCTCCTCCCCTTCCTTCTCTCCTTCCTTCTCTACCCTTTTTCTTTCCTTCCTTCTCCCTTTCTGTGTATGTGTTTTGTGTGTGTATATGCATATATGTGTGTATATATGTTTGTTTGTGTATATATGTTTGTGTATATATATGTGGTTTTGCGCATGCGTTGTAATGTATTTAAATTTTTTTTGGCTTTTTAAGTTTCTTCCACTGTGTTTTTCAGTGTTTTTATCAGTGATGGTCACTCATTGGTCTGAGCAGTGTCTTGTGTCCATATTTGGTGTCAATTCGTCTAGTGGTTTTTGAGTTCTGTTAATCCCACAAACGAGCATTACATTTTTATTTATATAGATTATTATCATAATATGTAAACTCTGTATACCCCCCCCCCCCCCCGTTTTTTATCAACTTGAGTACAAATTCAGGCCAGGTACTACTAAGAAAGAGTTTCATCCAATATCTCTGCTTCAAACTCCTCCTTGCCAATACTGCATTGCAGTGTCAAGATCTGGGATGATCCCAAGGCTTCTCAGAGCACAGGGAATGATGACATGCTGGCCCCGAGGTGAAAATAGCACAAACTAAGCAACCATTAATGCCTTTGACTTATCTGCTTGCAATGGCAGCAAAGATGTATTTATTCGAGCTTGCTGGCAACACTGCTTTGCGATATAACCTTGGAACATTTATAAAACCAAGAGCAAAATACAAAGGGGTAGGGACTGTTTCAACCACAGGTTGCGTGGAAGCATTTGAAGATGCAGTGAGGGCTTTGGCACCATCATAGTCCCTAGCAACCCCCCACCCAAAAGCATCCAAAATATATTTCAAGTTTAGAGATCCATTTATGGGGCAATTGCATACTGCTTGGGGATGTTTTATTTTTATTTATTTATTATTTACTGTACTTATACCCCACCCTTCTCACCCCCGAAGGGGGACTCAGGGCAGCTTACAAACTATGGCAATAATTCAATGCCAGATTCGGACCAGGACAATATCAGTAAAACACAATGTTATAAAACTGTAAAAAGATATACATATAAATTAAAATAGACTTTCAAACGATTAAAACATATCAAATGTCAAGATTCTATTTTCACCAAACTCCACCAGTGTTGACATTTGGGCATATTGAGCATTCATGTAGAGTTTGGTCCAGATCCATCATTGGATGTAGGTGAACTACAACTCCAAAACCAAAGGATGCTGCCCGTCAAACCCTTCCAGTATTTTCTGTTGGTCATGGGAGAACCGTGTGCCAAGTTTGATTCAATTCCATCGTTGATGTGGGTTCAGAATGCTCTTGGATTGTATGTGAACTATAAATCCCAGCAGCTATAACTCCCAAATGACAAAATCAATTTTTTTGAGTGAAGGATATACATTGGGGTGTTAGGTGTCTTGTGTCCAAATTTGGTGTCAATTCATCCAGTGGTTTTTGAGTTCTGGTAATCCCACAAACGAACATTACATTTTTATTTATATAGATTTATTATTTATTTACTATATTTCTATACCACCTTCTCAGCCCGAGGGTGACTCAGGACGGTTTACAAAATGGCACAATTCGATGCCACAATAATATAAGTGAAAAACGTTCCCTATTCCAACAACAACAACAATCATGTCTCCTCTCAGCCTTCTCTTCTTGGAAATGCTTTTCTCACCAATGTGACTTAGAATCATAGAATTAAAGAGTTGGAAGAGACCTCATGGGCCATCCAGTCCAACCCCCTGCCAAGAAGCAGGAATATTGCATTCAAATCACCCCTGACAGATGGCCATCCAGCCTCTGTTTAAAAGCTTCCAAAGAAGGAGCCTCCACCACACTCCGGGGCAGAGAGTTCCACTGCTGAACAGCTCTCACAGTCAGGAAGTTCTTCCTCGTGTTCAGATGGAATCTCCTCTCTTGTAGTTTGAAGCCATTGTTCCGCGTCCTAGTCTCCAAGGAAGCAGAAAACAAGCTTGCTCCCTCCTCCCTGTGGCTTCCTCTCACATATTTATACATGGCTATCATATCTCCTCTCAGCCTTCTCTTCTTCAGGCTAAACATGCCCAGCTCCTTAAGCCGCTCCTTATAGGGCTTGTTCTCCAGACCCTTGATCATTTGAGTCGCCCTCCTCTGGACACATTCCAGCTTGTCAATATCTCTCTTGAATTGTGGTGCCCAGAACTGGACACAATATTCCAGGTGTGGTCTATCCAAAGCGGAATAGAGGGGTAGCATTACTTCCCTAGATCTAGACACTATGCTCCTATTAATGCAGGCCAACATCCCATTGGCTTTTTTTGCCGCCACATCACATTGTTGGCTGATGTTTAACTTGTTGTCCACGAGGACTCCAAGATCTTTTTCACACGTACTGCTCTCAAGCCAGGCATTGTCCCCCATTCTATATCTTTGCATTTCGTTTTTCCTGCCAAAGTGGAGTATCTTGCATTTGTCACTGTTGAACTTTATTTTGTTAGTTTTGGCCCATCTCTCTGCCAAAACTAACAAAATGAAGTTCAGCAGTGACAAATGCAAGATACTCCACTCTGGCAGGAAAAACGAAATATCAAGATCGTTTTGAATCCTGCTCCTGTCCTCTGGAGTATTGGCTCTCCCTCCCAATTTGGTGTCGTCTGCAAACTTGATGATCCTGCCTTCTAGCCCTTCATCTAAGTCATTAATAAAGATGTTGAACAGGACCGGGCCCAGGACGGAACCCTGCGGCACTCCACTCGTCACTTCTTTCCAAGATGAAGAGGAAGCATTGGTGAGCACCCTCTGGGTTCGTCCATTTAACCAATTACAGATTGGAGGGAGGGATTGTTCATCTTTGTAACTCCGTTTGAGTCCAGGCTACAACAAGTGAGTGTGGGCTCAAACCAGGGCAGAGTCATGCTCACTGGATCTGGGTCTAAGCCCTTTATGGATCCGCCTAGGTTTTGACTGGGAAGCTTAATCAAGCTTTTAGCTGGGAAAACATAATGCGAAAAACTGCTGGAATTTTTTCTTACTTTTGTTCTGCAACATGTTGTGTTTTTGTGCTTTTATTTTTGCCCTTTACTACCCTGCAAAAGCAGCTTGGACGTCCAGTTCCTGAAGCCTTTCCATTGCCACAATCATTGTGCAAATTGGCAGCGCACTTTTGGCCATGCAATTCTATCTAATCAAGCTATGGGTAACAGTTGGCTCTGGAGTTGTGTGGAGATTTGATCCCGTTACTTAATATGCCTTTTCATAAACAGAGATGGTTAGAGACCTCTGTGAGGGACGTTCAGGTTGAAGCATAGTTCCCTTAAGGATAAATAAGGACTGCGTCAATTTCAATGGCATGGGAGTCATTCCAAAAGACAACTGGCGCCATGGAGTGCTTTTGCACTGACTTCACCGGACTTTGGATTGGGCCCCAAGGTTTATGTCGTCATTACCACCGCCAGTAAATGGGCTCTACAGTAACACAGTGGATTGTATATCGAAGTTGATCTGCTGAGCCATCTTTTTCACAGAACCATTTCCAGAGCCAGGCCTGACTCCCAGCTGTCTGTGTTCGATGTGAGAAAGAAAACAGAGAGAGAATGACATCCTCAGCAAGAGTAACTGAGGGTAACAGTAGTAGCAACAACCCAAACCTTCTTGAGATAAAGGATATATCTAAAAGTTGTATCAAATCTATTCTGTAAGAACAGTGCAGACTGTTGAGTTACATTGAGCGATCCTTCAGGCTTGGAAAAGCAAATCTGTTTGAACAAATAGTACGTTACGTTAGGCGATCCCTCGTTGGCCGAGTAGGATAGTCTTCCAGGATCTGTGTTCTGGTGAGTCCGTAGGTGACTGTGGGCCCCTATTCTTGATCTGCATCTTCTCCTGCAGTGAGGGCATTGGTTTCCAGGTAGCAGGCCCGTAGCCAAGATTTCGATTCGGGGGGGGGGGGGGCTGAGTTTTTTCAGGGGGAGGTTTCGGGAGGCTGAGTTTTGGGTGGGGGGGGGGGCTGAGTCTGAGTGAAAGAGGGTCTACCCTAGTAAACCTTTTGCATCATTACCCCAATACCCCCATGCATATGGGATATATTGAGTATGGTGATCAGATCATGATATGAATAAACATAACAGTTTAAATAATGCACCAGTAAGGCCTTTTCGCAAACCACCATGAGACCCCCCCCCCCCCCCAGCTACATGCGATGGTCTCGGTCGGGGTTGGCTTGATGTGCCTTCCTCTTGGCATGTTTCTCTCTTTCGCCCTCCATTCGTGCCTCTTCAAATTCTGCAGCACTGCTGGTCACAGCTGACCTCCAACTGGAGCACTCAAGGGCCAGGGCTTCCCAGTTCTCAGTGTCTATGCCAGGGTTTTTAAGGTTAGCTTTGAGTCCAACAACAACAACACAAGTCCTAATAGTTCAGGTTTTAAAACTGTAACATAGATTTCTAGAATTAGAAACAGATCACTTGACTCATATACCACAATTGCAGAGGCATTTAATGTGACAATTCTTCTTGCTTCCATCTGCCATTGTACCATTTGTACAAAGCTCGGTCTGTCATTGAACATAGAGAAATCCAAAGTGCTGTTTCAGGAGTCACCAGCCAATCTCTTTCCAATGCCAGAGATACAGCTTAATGGTGACACATTAGAAAATGTTGACCATTTCCGCTACCTTGACAGCCACCTCTCCACCAAATCCAACATCGACACCGAAATACAACACCGCCTGAACTCTGCGAGTGCAGCATTTTCCCGAATGAAGCAGAGAGTGTTTGAGCATTGGGACATCCGTAGGGATACCAAGATGCTTGTTTATAAAGCTATTGTCCTCCCAACCCTGCTATACGCCTGCAAGACGTGGACTGTCTACAGACATCACATGCAACTCCTGGAATGATTCCATCAGTGCTGCCTCTGGAAAAATCATGCAAATCTCTTGGGAAGACAAGCGGACAAATGTCAGCGTGCTGGAAGAAGCAAAGACCACCAGCATTGAAGCGATGGTCCTACGCCATCAACTCCGCTGGACCAGGCACATTGGATGCCCGGCCACCGTCTCCCGAAGCAGTTGCTCTACTCTGAACTCAAGAACGGAAAACAGAATGTTGGAGGTGTCACGTTGCCAGGGCTCTGCCTTATTTAGGTAGAGATGAATCAAACTCCCAGTTTTATCAAACAGTTTACTTAAAACAGCACTTACTTGCTGGCTGTTTTAATAGACCAAAACATAAAATATAAAGATAGCAAAAAATAGTCAAAAGGGTCCAGTCCAGTGGTCAGATGCCGAGAGTTCAATAAACAAAGTCCAGGGATCACTTCTCTATTTCTGCCCCTGCCTTATGGAATTCCTTGCCTCCCTATTTGAGAGCCATGCATGACTTAGGGCATTTTATAGAATCATAGAATCAAAGAGTTGGAAGAGACCTCATGGGCCATCCAGTCCAACCCCCTGCCAAGAAGCAGGAATATTGCATTCAAATCACCCCTGACAAATGGCCATCCAGCCTCTGCTTAAAAGCTTCCAAAGAAGGAGCCTCCACCACACTCCGGGGCAGAGAGTTCCACTGCTGAACGGCTCTCACAGTCAGGAAGTTCTTCCTAATGTTCAGATGGAATCTCCTCTCTTGTAGTTTGAGCACAAGACCTCGTTTTTTACTAGAGCATTTGACCCATGTTAATTTTAATATTTGTATGTATGTGTTTTATCCTATATAATTTCTGCTATGTAAATCGCCTGGAGCATCTCGGATGGAGGGCGATTAATAAGTAATTAAAGATGATGATGATCTATAGCAGATATAAGGAAAATATGTTAATTGATTGGTGAAAGGGGGCACAAATGGGCAGGTATGTTAGTGGTGTGGGAAAATATTGAGATTTCCCTTTTCTTTCCTTCCACTTATCATGATAGATAAATATGCTTTAATTTGCTCAAGGGTGGAAAGTGAAAGGCAGGACTATCATTGAAACAGTGGCAAGTCTTGTTTCTCAATTAGGACATTAAACAGGATTGTATTTAAGAACCAGAAGCATTAATTCCAAATATGTCTGTCCTCTGGGGGAGGAAAAAAAAGGGTCCAGTCACTTACATTTTTAATAGACCTCACATAAGCTGGGAAACACGAATGTTGGCTTTTGAAAGCTGGCCCAAGATCTGTAGCAATTTTTATGTTTTTTTTTTTCCCTACTGTGTTTGATTGTGCCAAGCAGTGTCATTTTTAAAAGAGGTAATTCATATTCAGAGGATGGGGAGAAGAAAATTTATCCTTTGAATCTCGTTGGCTTAAAACAGCTCGGAGAAGAAAAGAAAAATAGCCAAGAGCCGTAGTCCAGGGATTTGAATCCAGAGAAAGATGTCTGCATTCTGTCTGCAATATTGCCAGAATTGGGCAGAAAGAGAGGACATCTAATCTTTCAATACAAAGCAATACAATACAATACAAATTCTTTCAATACAATACAAATTCTTTCAATACAAAGTAGTCATTGGAATAGTTGCCCGGAATGAACATCTCACAAGCCCTCCTAAGGTTGTCAACACAAGAATAATGCATGCAGATCCCAGTAAGGTGGCCTTCTGCAGCTGGCAGATGGTAATTTTGTCAGCGCCGATTGTGTTTAAGTGCAGGCCAAGGTCTTTAGGCACTGCACCCCTATTATTATTATTATTATTATTATTATTATTATTATTATTGGGTTGTTGTAGGTTTTTTCGGGCTATATGGCCATGGTGTAGAGGTATTCTCTTCTGACGTTTCGCCTGCATCTATGGCAAGCATCCTCGGAGGTAGTGAGGTCAGTTGGAACTAGGAAAAAGGGTTTATATATCTGTGGAATGACCAGGGTGAGACAAAGGACTCTTGTCTGCTGGAGCTGGGTATGAATGTTAGCATATAATGACTTCACAGTGCCTGGAGCAAACTTTTGTTGAGAAGTGATTAGATGTCCTTGTTTGTTTCCTCTCTGTTTTTGTGTTGTTGTGATTTTAGAGTTTTTTAACACCCAGGTCCAGCAGACAAGAGCCCTTTGTCTCAGCCATTGGTTGAGGTTCTGGGTATGAGCCTGCCACTTTTGGACTCTCACTTGCTGAGGTATTCCAGCGAGTGTCTCTGTAGATCTTAGAAAACTATGTCTAGATTTAAGTCGTTGACGTGCTGGCTGGTACAACAGGGGGTGAGCTGGAGATGTCACTGCTTTGGTCCTTTCACTATTGGCTGCAACTTCCCAGCGGATGTCAGGTGGTGCAATACCAGCTAAGCAGTGTAATTTCTCCAGTGGTGTAGAGTGCTGACACCCCATGATAATGTGGCATGTCTCATTAAGAGCCACATCCACTGTTTTAGTGTGGTGAGATGTGTTCCACACTGGGCATGCATACTCAGCAGCAGAGTAGCACAGCACAAGGGCAGATGTCTTCACTGCATCTGGTTGTGATCCCCAGGTTGTGCCAGTCAGCTTTCATATGATATTGTTTCTAGCACCCACTTTTTGCTTGATGTTCAGGCAGTGCTTCTTGTAGGTAAGAGCACGGTCCACAGTGACTCCCAGGTATTTGAGTGCGCTGCAATGCTCCAGTGGGATTCCTTCCCAGGTGATTTTCAGAGCTCTGAAGATCACCAATAATAATAATAATAATAATAATAATAATAATAATAATAATAAATGTGTGTTTCCAGCATAAGTATCAGGATGATGGTGATGAAGAGTTTCAATACTGAGATGTTCTTTTTGTACACAGAGCAAAGAGTTTTGGAGTTGGGTGCCATCTCTACACAGATGACACACAACTCTACTACTCTTTTCCACCTAACTCCAAGGAAGCCCCTCGGGTGCTGGATGATTGCCTGACCGCTGTGGCTGTCTGGATGAGGACGAACAAGCTGAAGATTAATCCCAACAAGACAGAGGTCCTCCTGGTAGATCGTAAACCAGATCGAGGTATAGGGTGGCAACCTGTGTTGGACGGGGTTGCACTCCCCCTGAAGTCACAGGTCCGCAGTTTGGGTGTCCTCCTGGATTCATCACTTACACTTGAGGCTCAGGTGTCAGCGGTGGCCAGAAGGGCCTTTGCACAATTAAGACTCGTAAGGCCGAACAGGGCATAGGGTTACAGCCTGTGCTTGACGGGGTTACACTCCCCCTGAAGGCGCAGGTTCGCAGCTTGGGAGTCCTCCTGGACTCATAGCTGAGCCTGGAACTTGGCCACGGTGGTCCACGCTCTGGTTTCAGGGAGCGGTCAACCCTCCTGTTTAAGGAGCTCCACTGGCTGCCATTCATTTTCCGGACCCAATTCAAGGTGCAGGTTCTCACCTACAAAGCCCTGAATGGTTTGGGACCCGCCTACCTCTGTGACCGCATCTCTGTATACGAACCCACACGATCTCTTTGATCATCTGGAGAGGCCCTGCTCACGCTTCCACCTGCATCGCAAGCGTGATTGGTGGGGACGAGAGAGAGGGCCTTTTCGGTGGTGGCCCCTCGACTCTGGAACTCACTTCCTAAGGACATCAGGCATGCCCCAACTCTGGCAGTCTTTAGGAGGAGCTTGAAGACGTGGTTGTTCCAGTGTGCCTTCCCAGAATAATGATCCCATAGCACCTTGTCCTCCAAAGCACTTTATATTGTTTTAGGTCTGCTTGTATGTTTCCACGAACCGCCCCATCACTTTTTCACCCATGTCCAGCATTATTTTTTTAATTTTAATTACATTTGGCCTACCCATAGATTTTAAAGTGTGTTGTCCTATTGATAATGTTTATGTTATTGTTTTATTGTTTTAAATTGCTTGTATTGTTGTTGTTATTGCTTGTATTGTTGTATTTTGGGCCCGGCCTCATGTAAGCCGCACCGAGTCCCTTGGGGAGATGGTAGCGGGTAGGCTTGGGCGGTTTCGTTCGTTAATTTCGTAATTCGTTTTTAATTCGTATTTAAATTAGCTTACGATCCAATATTGAGCCATGCAGGAATAGTGTGAGGAGTAAATTGGATTCGAAACAATTTTTTCAATTCATTTCGTAATTATTTTGTAATTATTTCGTAACTATTTTCGCATGTCTGATGCAAGTTGTTGTTTGTTTTATCACACCAACAGTCAACAACAGAGGGAGAGGGAAGCTTCAGAAGTTCCCCCTGTCCCATTTGGAGGTTTTTTAAGCATATTGCGCAATAGCGTCCGCCATTAACAAATCGATTCGTAATTATACGAAATTTCGTATATTTCGAAATTTTTAAAAGGAAAATTTCGGAATTATTTAAAAAACGAAACGCAAGGGCCCCCTAAAAACAAAATGAGTTTAGAACCAAATTTTTCCGTGGTTACCCAAGCCTAGTAGCGGAGTATAAATAAAGTGTTATTATTATTATTATTAGGCCTGGGTAACAACGCAAAAATTTGTTTCTAAAATCGATTTGTATTTGGGGGTTTTTTTGTTTCGATATTTAAAATAATTACAAAATTTTCCTTTTAAAAAGTTCGATATTTACGAAATTTCGTAAATGGTAAAAAATTAACGAATCGATTTCCGAAACAATAACGAATCGATTCGTTAATGGCGGACGCGACTGCGAAATACGCTAAAAAACCTCCAAAAACTTCCGAAGCTTCCCTCTCCCTCTGTTCTTGACTGTTGGTGTGATATTATAATTTTTTTTCACTAATTAAACCATAAAACTGGCCCAGACATGCGGAAATAATAACGAAACGATCTCGGAACAATAACGAAACGAATACAATAACGAAATACGAAGCATTTACAAAACGTATTTAAAAATTCGTTTTTTTAAATAATTGCTCCAGAATGGTTCGTTATCGTTTTGTAATTGGAAAAATTAACGAATTATTAACGAATTACGAATTAACGAAACGAAACCGCCCAGGCCTAATTATTATTATTATTATTATTATTATTATTATTATTATTATTATTATTATTATAAAATGTCCTATAAATGTTCCACAGTTACCTGCTGAACGTTTGAGCTATTTATTTATTTATGGTTTGGATTTGAAAAAGAAAAAATAATAATATATATATATATATATATATGTCAAGAGATAAGAAGTTGAACTTAGCTTGTAGCTCTTTTTAAGAGGGGAAAATATGCTAGCTTTACTCTATTGACAGATACTGGTGTTCAGATTTATTACACAAAGATAATCAGGCTATAAAATAAATATACTGTATCTTTAATTCATTAATCACGCTGGAAAGGAAAATGAATGGTTCTTGGGAAGGCGACAATATGGCTTTCTTCCGCACAATATGGCTTTTTTTTCCACAATACAATCTGGTTGCTGTACTCTGTTTCTTTGGGGAAGCAAAACAACACCACATATAATTCCACCCCTGAGATAGCTGCAGATCCAATTTCATTTCTTGGTCCAGCTCTCAGCAGGGCTGCCTTCGCTTTGGTCCTTCCTTGCCATGTGCAAAAAGCTGTGCGCAACTATGTGGCTCTCCCGAGAGGAGACCGTAATTGCATCATGAAAAATAGCCAGTAATTGGTCTCATGCCCCAAAGATGCCACAAAATGACTGCATCAAACCCATGTTAAAAGTATAGCCTCTTTATTTTACAATAGGCTAACAGTAGGGTAGAGTTGCATCACTTTGTTCTGCAATAGACTAACTGAAGAGTCATAATGCTATAACAATAGCGTACTGGGATGACGGTTTTGTGATTGAATCCCAATGCAGCGAACTAGTAAGAGCTTTCAGACAAAAAACCCACAGCCCTTCCTTGATCAAAGTTTATTTATTTATTTATTATTTGGACTTATATGCCGCCACTCCCCTGGGGCTCGGAGCGGCTTACAAGAATGGCTAAAATCTAACACAATTTAAAAGCAATTTAAAACAATTTAAAAACAGCAATATCAAACATTAAAAGCCTGTCGAAACAGGTATGTCTTACATGCCCTGCAGAAAGCTGGTAAGTCCCACAAGGCATGGACTTCAGGTGGCAGAATATTCCAGAGTGATGGTGCCACTGCTGTGAAGGCTCTGCATCTGGTTGCTGTTAGACGCAAGGTCTTGACACTGAGAATTTCCAATAGATCTTGGTCCTCAGAACAGAGGGATCTCTGGGGTTGGTAGGGGGTGAGGCGGTCTCTCAGGTACATTGGCCCCAGATCATGCAAGGCCTTAAAGGTGAGTACCATCACGTTGAAAGTGATCCGGTGCTCAATTGGTAACCAGTACAGCTGTAGTAAGATTGGTGTTATGTGGCATCTCATCGGAATTCCCGCAAGAAGCCGAGCAGCTGCGTTTTGTACCAGCTTGAGCTTCCGGATCACCGACAGAGGAAGGCCAATGTAGAGGGCGTTACAGTAGTCCAGTCTTGAGATGACCGTAGCCTGGATCACCGTAGCTAGTTCGTCCCTGGACAGGGAGGGGACCAGCCGTCTAGCCTGCCGCAGGTGAAAGAAGGCGGTTCTGCTCACGGCGGAGACCTGGGCCTCCATCGTCAGCAGAGGGTCCAAAAGGACTCCCAGACTCTTTACCAATGATGATGGGCCTCACCATCCAGGGTAGGTAGCTGGATATCCCCACTGCCCGGTCGACCCAGCCATAGGATCTCTGTCTTTGCTGGATTCACCCTCAACCTGTGGACACGCAGCCGTCCAGTAACGGCCTCGAGGCACTGATGGAAACAATCGGGTAGAGAGTCCGGTCGGTCTTCCATCTTCGGCACAAGCTGAGTGTCATCGGCGTACTGGTAACACTCAAGCACAAAACCTCGAACCAACTGAGCAAGTGGTCGCATATAGATGTTAAACAACAGAGGGGAGAGAATAGCCCCCTGAGGAACCCCACAACACAGAGGGGACCTCTCAGAGACCAGGCCTCCCCTCTCCACTCGCTGTCCACGGTTGTGAAGAAAGGAGGACAGCCAGTTTAAAGCTGTCCCCCTGACTCCAACAACAGCAAGGCGGTGGGTCAAAAGATTGTGGCTGACTGTGTCAAATGCTGCTGTGAGATCCAATAACACAAGCAGCGCTGACCCGCCCTGGTCAAGCTGGCATTGAAGGTGATCTGTGATGGAGACCAGCACAGTCTCTGTCCCGTGCCCCGCACGGAAGCCGGACTGGAAGGGATCTAGTCCGGCTGTGTCGTCTAGGAATTGCTGCAACTGCTCCACTGCTGCCCTCTCAATCACCTTGCTCAGGAACGAGAGATTCGAAACTGGGCGGTAACTGGAGGGAACCGAACAATCTAAGTCTGGTTCTTCAGCAGGGGAGAGACCACCACCTCTTTTAAAGTTGAGGAGGCACATGCTTCAAGATGTTATAAGAGCCATGGTGTATATTCCAGGTGTCCTAATTTGACACAGACGGAGTTGATTAATTCCATATTGTCCCACTTTTTTCTAATTTCACTCTCTTTCTTTACTCTAATTGTGCTGGTATAGTTGTACCAGAAGCTCCCACTTTATTTGCCTTGTATTAAATGTTTGCTTGCAGTCCAAGGCTTGGGATTCTGCAGCAGGGTGGCTTCCCGTTAAAGTTTGCAGTTATAGGGCAGGCCACCTGTCCATCATCATTAGGTTCCGTCGTTCCGCCCCCTTTTGGGTTTTGAGAAGGGAAGGGAACCATTTTCAGTCAGTCACACACAAGGAAGCTAGTCTATAGGACGCAGACCAGCTCATCCCATAGGAAAAGCTTCATTCCTCAAGATCATCCAGGGACCATCCGGTGATCATCTGGGGATCATTCAGGGAAATAGAAACAGAAGGAAAAGATCCCAAAGGCTCTGGCTGAGAGCTCACAGCCTCTCAGCCTCACAGCACCAGAGGGGAAAACAGCCCTGAAGTTCCCACAGGACAGCATAACAGAACCACGGAATTCCAGATGAAATATCTTCAAGCCTTGGCTGGTAGGTTTACTCGATGTCCAGACGCATTTGGGATCAGTAGTAAGACCCAGATGATAGACAGCCTGGGAGAGATTATAAAGGGTTCTTCCTCATGCTGAGAAAATATAGTTAATCCAAGTCAGTGCCAGTCGCTTAAAGACTAGAATAAGAAAGCCTTGAAGTGTTGTTTGAAGATTTGTTATTTGTTCCTTAATAAAGACTTTGTTGTACCATTAAAGACTCTAAAGACCATCCCTTCAGGAAATCCCTAAGAATCTCTCTTTGAGGCACCCTCGCTTCCCACTGGGTTTAAAGTATACGTCCTATAGAATAAAGACAATTTGTTCAGACCTAGTGCGCGACAGAACAGTAATGTTCTAATTTCACTCTCTGTTTAGCTGGTATTGCACCACCCGACATCCGCTGGGGAGTAGCAACCAATAGTGCAGTGGTTCTCAACCTTCCTAATGCCGCGACCCCTTAATACAGTTCCTCATATTGTGGTGACCCCCAACCCTAAAATTATTTTCGTTGCTACTTCATTACTGGAATTTTGCTACTGTTATGAATTGTCATGTAAATATCTGATAGGCAGGATGTATTTTCACTCTCTGGACCTTGGGAGTTGTAGTTGCTGGGATTTATAGTTCACCTACAATCAAAGAACATTCTGAACTCCACCAACGATGGAACTGACCCAAACTTGGCACATAGAACACCCATGACCAGCAAAAAATAATGAAAGGGTTAGGTGAGCATTGGCCTTGAGTTTGGGAGTTGTAGCTCACCTATCTCCAGAACACACTGGCCTTTCGACTGACCAGGAGGACTCAAACAATGATAGATCTGGACTAAACTTGGCACGAATACTCAATATGCCCAAATGTGAACACTGTTGGGAGTTTGGAGAAAATAGACCTCGACATTTGGGAGTTGTACTTGCTAGGATTTATAGTTCACCTACAATCAAAGAGCGTTCTGAACCCCAACAATGAATTGGGCCAAACTTCCCACACAGAACCCCCATGACCAACAGAAAATACTGTGTTTTCTGACGGTCTTTGGCGACCCCTGTGACACCCCTTCGCGACCCCCCCAGGGGTCCCGACCCCCAGGTTGAGAAACACTGCAATAGTGAAATGACATCTCCGGCCCACCCCCTGTTTGGGTATGAGCCAGCACGCCAATGACTTAAATCAAGAAATAGTTTTCTAAGATCTACAGAGACACTTACTGGAACACCTCAGCAAGCGAGAGTCCAAAAGTGGCAGGCTCAAACCCAGAACCTCAATCAATGGCTGATACCAGATGAGAGACTCCCCCTGGGCACACAGAAGATTGGGTGACTTGGAAGATGCTGAACAGACTGCGCTCTGGCACCACGAGATGCAGAGCCAACCTTGAGAAATGGGGCTACAAAGTGGAATCCACGACATGCGAGTGTGGAGAAAAGCAAACCACAGACCACCTACTGCGATGCAACCTGAGCCCTGCCACATGCACAATGGAGGGCCTTCTTGCAGCAACACCAGAGGCACTCCACGTGCCCAGCTACTGGTCAAAGGACATTTAATAGAATACCAAGTCTGATAACTTTGTATTTTGTTTGTTTGCAATACAACTATTTTGGTTTGCTCCTGACATGATAAATAAATAAATTTCACTCTCTTTCTTCTACTTTCTTTTTTTGACCTTTTCTTACTTCAACTGCTACAAACTGATCTCAACATGCCAAGCGCTAGGGATGTGGGATCCATAAACAGTCTGGATGAGGGCGAAAAAATGGGAACTGAATCCAGACAAGACAGAGGTACCCCTGATCAGTCGCAAGGCCAAACAGGGCATAGGGTTATAGCCTGTGCTAGACACAGGTTACACTCCCCCTGAAGGTGCACCTACCTCAAAAAGACAGGAGTTCTTTTTCCCACCCTGGACATTTCACAGATATACAAACCAAAGTGCTCTTCCAGCAGTCACCAGCCAATCCCTCTCCAATGCTAGAGATACAGCTTAATGGTGTCACATTAGAAAATGTTGACCATTTCTGCTACCTTGGCAGCCACCTCTCCACCAAAGTCAACATCGACACCGAAATACAGCACTGCATGAGCTCTGCAAGTGGAGCTTTTTTCCGAATGAAGCAGAGAGTGTTTGAGGACCGGGACATCCGTAGGGATACCAAGGTGCTTGTTTATAAAGCTATTGTCCTCCCAACCCTGCTATACGCCTGCAAGACGTGGACTGTCTACAGACGTCACATGCAACTCCTGGAACGATTCCATCACCGCTGTCCCCGGAAAATCCTGCAAATCTCTTGGGAAGACAAGAGGACAAATGTCAGTGTGCTGGAAGAAGCAAAGACCACCAGCATTGAAGCGATGGTCCTCTGCCATCAACTCTGCTGGGCCAGCCATGTTGTCCGGATGCCCGACCACTGTCTCCCAAAGCAGTTGCTCTACTCCGAACTCAAGAATGGAAAACGAAATGTTGGTGGACAGGAAAAGAGATTTAAAGATGGGCTCAAAGTCAACCTCAAAAGCTGTGGCATAGACACTGAGAACTGGGAGCTCTCCAGCTGGAGGTCAGCTGTGACCAGCAGTACTGTAGAATTTGAAGAGGTACAAATGGAGGGCGAAAGAGAGAAACGTGCCATGGGGAAGGTGCATCAAGCCAACCCCGACCAGGACCACCTTCCACCTAGAAATGATGCCCTCACTGCAGATCAATAATAGGGCTCCAGAGTCACCTACGGACCCACTGCAAGTACACCGACCTTGGATGACAATCCTACTCAGACTATGAGGGATCGCCTAAGTCAAGTAAGTCAAAAGTCGAGGTGTATGGCCGTGTTCCAGAAGCATTCTCTCCTGACGTTTCAATTGCAACATTCACTCCTACCTCCAACAGACAAGAGTTTTTTCTCCCACCCTGCACATTTCACAGATATATAAACCCAATTTTCCTAGTTTCCAACAGACCTCACAACCTCTGAGGATACCTGCCATAGATGCAGGTGAAACGTCAGGAGAGAATGCTTCTGGAACATAGCCATATGGCTCGGAAAACTCACAACAACTCAGGAATGAATTAATTCCAGAAGATTTTGAGAGAACTTTTCCAGACCTTCAAAATAACACTTTCTCCTAAGTTCTCAGAAAGATCACCCCTCACTTTGGTTGCGGCTGATAGGAATGAACGATTCAGCCAGGAGCTCAATCTGAAAGTCAAATAGGAAAGGTGAATAGACATTTAACTTTAATAAATGAAGTGTGGATTTGGTCTCTGACAGGACTGACGCGCAATTACTCTATAGGTAGCCAGCCTTCCTTTAGAGGGCATATACAATGGTGCCAACATGATGACGTGATATTTTCCAACAAGAAACCCCAAAGGAATAAACCTATATTTGGCGAGTGTACCTGCAATTATTTACGTATTTTATGACATGGATACATTATCATTTTGTGCAAGGTTGCGTGTTCATTTGTGGGTTTTTTGCAGGAAAATGATATTGAATTTGCCCTTTGCACATGAGCAAGAAACACCAACCTGGTGGAAAAAAAAGTAATGCATCACCAGTGAGAAGAGAAAGAGAGAAATGATTACTGCGACTTCAATAGCAGTACGGCGCACGTCAACTTAGAAACATTTCTCAGAATTCAGTAAGGAACATCTACACAAATGACCAACCACTGCCAGAAGGGACAGAGTTTCATCTATGCTGATGATCGTGCCATTACCACCCAAGCAGGGAGCTTTGAGATGGTTGAACAGAAGCTCTCCGAAGCTCTAGGTGCTCTAACTGCCTATTACAGGGAAAACCAGCTGATGTGCCTTTCACCTTAAGAACAGACAAGCATCCCGAGCTCTGAGGATGACCTGGGAAGGAATCCCACTGGAGCATTGCAGCGCACCCAAATACCTGGGAGTCACTCTGGACCGTGCTCTGACCTACAAGAAGCACTGCCTGAACATCAAACAAAAAGTGGGTGCTAGAAACAATATCATACAAAATCTGACTGGCACAACCTGGGGATCACAACCAGATACAGTGAAGACATCTGCCCTTGCGCTATGCTACTCTGCTGCTGAGTACGCATGCCCAGTGTGGAACACATCTCACCACGCTAAAACAGTGGATGTGGCTCTTAATGAGACATGCCGCATTATCACAGGGTGTCTGCGCCCTACACCACTGGAGAAATTACACTGCTTAGCCGGTATTGCACCACCTGACATCCGCCAGGAAGTAGCAGCCAATAGTGAAAGGACCAAGGCAGAGACATCTCCAGCTCATCCCTTGTTTGGGTATCAGCCAGCACGTCAACGACTTAAATCAAGAAATAGTTTTCTTAGATCTACAGAGACACTCGCTGGAACACCTCAGCAAGCGAGAGTTCAAAAGTGGCAGGCTCAAACCCAGCACCTCAATCCATGGGTGATACCAGATAAGAGACTCCCCCCTGGGCACACAGAAGACTGGGCGACTTGGAAGGCGCTGAACAGACTGCGCTCTGGCACCACGAGATGCAGAGCCAACCTTCAGAAATGGGGCTACAAAGTGGTTTTGCACATGCGTTGTAATGGGGTTTTTTTTGGGTTTTTTTTGCTTTTTAAGTCTCTTCAGCTGTGTTTTTCAGTGTTTTTATGAGTGATGGTCACACGTTGGCCTGATAGGTGTATTGTGTCCAAATTTGGTGTCAATTCGCCCAGTGGTTTTTGAGTTATGTTAATCCCACAAACGAACATTACACACACACATATACACACACAGAGAGAGAGAGAGAGATTGATCAGCCAGGACTACTCGCCCATGTAATAGCTCAGAACAAAAATAGACAAAAGTGCATCGTGTGTGATGGGTGGGATATATTATGGTTTCCTTATAAGCTGAATCGAACAGGACACTGTGGTAAGAAGACAACTTCCCTTGTTTTCCCCTCTTCATGGAAAGACAACATGCATTAATTCTTAAGTGAAGATGTGCCCATAATGGTTGTGTTGCAAATCCAGCTATATGCCATATGGACTACCCTCAGCAACTGCACGGTGAGACCACTTTATTTTGGCCATGTTAGACATGGTCCTAGACTACTACTCTAAATACCTTACCACATAAGACTCTCCCCAGTTGGGGAATGCTGCCTTTCATTATAATGAACTAAAGGATGTACATTTCACAGCCTTCGGCCACTCTGCACAGACATTGAAGGATGAGCTAGTCATACTAAAGGAATAAGCTCTGAGCTTCTTCTCCTCCACCCATCCATTTTTTTGAAGGTAGGTGTCATCCAGAAAGAGTTCGCAGCCTTGCCAGCTGTCATCATCTCCACAGGGAATGACAGCTTACGAACACCACCACGGTGGCTACGCTTTTAGAAACCATCATCATTCATGCATGGGCAACTACAGGATGTAGCTTAAGTACACCGTCACACTTGCCACCTGAAGGGTTCACGGATCCCTCGGTCATCCTGTCCTGGTGGCTCTTATGGAGGTGTGGCCATCACCTGGAGTGACCCTTCCAATTGACAGAATCTCAGAGGTAGCATCTTCTGGATTTGAAAGAGCATTTTGATGAGACAAAAATTCAAATCATCTGCTTTCCTAACAACAAACTCCCTCTTTGTCTAGATCCTTATACACTGGGCCCTCAGCATTTCCTGAAATTTGGTTCCAGAATACCAAAATCTCTGTTAATAATAATAATAATAATCTATATAAATAAAAATGTAATGTTCGTTTGTAGGATTAACATAACTCAAAAACCACGGGACGAACTGACACCAAATTTGGACAACACACACCTAACAACCCAATGTATGTCCTTCACTCAAAAAAATTGATTTTGTCTTTTGGGAGTTGTAGTTGCTGGGATTTATAGTTCACCTACGATCAAATAGCATGATAGAATTGAACCAACCGGGGCATACAGGATTCCCATGACCAACAGAAAACACTGGAAGGGTTTCATGAGCATTGACCTTGAGTTTGGGAGTTGTAGTTCACCTATATCCAGAGACTCAAACAATGATGGATCTGGACCAAACTTGGCACGAATACTCTATATGCCCAAATGTGAACACAGATGGAGTTTGGGGAAAATAGATATTTGGGAGTTGTAGTTACTGGGATTTATAGTTCAACTGCAATCAAAGAGAATTCTGGACCTCACCAATGATAGCATTGAGCCAAACCTCCCAAACCTCCATGACCAACAGAAAATACTGTGTTTTCTGGTGGTCTTTGGCAACCCTTCTGACACCCCCGCATGACCCCCCCCCCAGGGGTCCCAACCCCTAGGTTGAGAAATGCTGTCTTAAGGCCATCCAGTCCAATTCCCTTGACCAGGGCAAGAAAACATAATCAAAGCCCTCCTGACAAAGAGCCATCCAGCCATAGATATATATATATATCTAGATAGATAGATAGATAGATAGATAGATACTTATGATTCACACAAACATATATAGAGTAGCTGTCCTCGGCCATGTGTTGCTGTGGCCCGGTTTGTGTATATGTGCTTTGTGTATGTATATGTGTGTGTGTGTATTTGTGTATATGTGTGAATATGTGTGTATATGCTGTGTTTTGAGTAGTTTTATGAATGATGGTCACTCATTGGCCTGATAGGTGTATTGTGTCCAAATTTGGTGTCAGTTCGTCCCGTGGTTTTTGAGTTATGTTAATCCCACAAACAAACATTACATTTTTATTTATATAGATTACACAGATATTATAGATATTCTATCTCCCCAGCCTTGGGAGTTTGCAGAACAAGTGCCTAATTCACTCGCAACCACACTTTCCATGCTGCTCAGAAAATGTCATCTCTGCATTAGAGCACAGATTCAAAACCAACAGTTTCACTTTACACTCTCTTAAGCCTGAAATGTACGACTGGGGAACTGGAAGAAGCTTTTACGTATCTATTTCACAAGTATTCCACTGATGTTTCAGAGAATTTCCTTGTGAAATATTGCACCTCCAAAAAAAATCTATATTAGGAAAAGAGTATCAACTAATCCCACTAACATTATTAAATGAGGTTTACAAGAAGCAAATGAAACAAAATTTCAGTGAAATGTACATTGCCAAGGCTATCCCCTCCTCCTCATTTCCAGCTACTATGGAAAGATCTAAGAGAATTTTCAGCAAATATATAGTCATCTATCTAAAACTGTGAATGTTCTACAGAGGGGATAGAATGATTAAACTACCTTGCCATATTAGCTATTGAGTATGAGCTGAGTAAAAAATAACTTTGGGGGTTAATTCATGACCCTGTAATGAAAAAAGAAAGAAAAATCAAACTTCCAAGTCAATTAGCTCCATGCTTGTAGCCATGTTGGTAAAAGTAAAAGAAGTATTTTTAGTAGAATTCCTCATGTTGTGGTGACCCCCATAGAATCATAGAATCCTAGAACCCCACCAATGATAGAATGATAGAATTGGGGCAAATTTCCTACACAGAACCACATGACCAACAGAAAATGCTGTATTTTCTGATGTTCTTTGGCGATTCCTCTGAAACCCTCCTCATGACCCCGCCAGAGGTCCCAACCCCCAGGTTAAGAAGCATTCATGGAAGGTATGCTAACTTACTTACAAGGGACTGAGAAAGCCTACCTAAATCATAAAAATGTCTAGAAATATTGTATGTTATGTTATTAAAACTTTCAGGCCTAAAAACCATATATATATACACACACACACACACACACACACACACACACACACTAGCTGTCCCCTGCCACGCATTGCTGTGGCCCACATGGGGGTTTCTGTGTAGGAGGTTTGGCCCAATTCTATCGTTGGCAGGGTTCCAAATGCTCTGTGATTGTAGGTGAACTATAAATCCCAGCAACTACAACTCCCAAATGACAAGATTCTATTTTCCCCAAACTCCACCAGTGTTCACATTTGGACATATTGAGTATTCGTGTAGAGTTTGGTCCAGATCCATCATTGTTTGAGTCCACAGTGATCTCCGGATGTAGATGAACTACAACTCCCAAACCAAAGAACACTGCCCACCAAACCCAGTACTTTCTGTTGGTCATGGAAGAACTGTGAGCCAAGTTTGGTTCAATTCCATCGTTGGAGGGGTTCAGAATGCTCTTTGATTGTAGGTGAACTATAAATCCCAGCAACTACAACTCCCAAATGACAAAATCAATTTTTTTGAGTGAAGGACATATATTGGATTGTTAGGTGTCTTGTGTCCAAATTTGTCAATTCCCCCAGTGGCTTTTGAGTTTCTGTTAATCCCACAAACGAACACTACATTTTTATTTATATTAAGGTTAAGGTAGTCCCCTGACATTAAGTCCAGTCATGTCTGACTCTGGGGTGTGGTGCTCATCTCCATTTCTAAGCCGAAGAGCCAGCGTTGTCCGTAGACACCTCCAAGGTCATGTGGCCGGCATGACTGCATGGAGCGCCGTTACCTTCCCGCCGGAGCAGTACCTATTGATCTACTCACATTTGCATGTTTTCGAACTGCTAGGTTGGTAGAAGCTAGGACTGACAGCAGAAGCTCACGCCGCTCCCCGGAATTGAACCTGTGACCTTTCGATCAACAAGCTCAGCAGCTCAGTGCTTTAACCCACTGTGCCACCGCAGTTTTACTTTATTCTATTGTACTGTGTGTTCATTTTATGTTTTGTTTTAGGCACTTTGTGCCATATGTAAGCTGCCCTGAGTCCCTTCGGGCAGATGGAGGCTGGGCACAAGGACAAAATTATTATTATTGTACTATTATTTCAATGTTTCTGTGATCTATTATTTCAGTGTTTCTGTGTTTCGATCAACAAGCTCAGCAGCTCAGTGCTTTAACCCACTGTGCCACCGGGGGCTCCTACAATATATATATATATATATATATATATATATATATGCACATATGTTGTCATTTTCATTATCTTCCATTATTTTAGTGGGGGGTCTCAAGTCGTCTTGTTTTAACTGATCAATTAAGTAATTGCTACCATTATTTATTGTTAATAAATGCTTTTACTGTAACTTAGCCAGGGATGTTCAGGGTGGGTAGAAATATTTAAATATATCAATAAATAAATGCTTTTGGAAAGAGCTCACCCGCATTCCAAACTGTTTCATATACTTGAGTCTTTAGAGGAGACTGGAAAAAATATAACCAAACGGTGGTACATGCAGTCCTTGGCCTAATTTAATACTTCTAACAGCTATCGCCTGACGTCTTTTCAAGCTGCCATTTGAAATTCCAAGCCTGTCCCCATACATTTGGGATTAATTGTGCCTCAAGTTAGTGGTTATTTCATAAGTATACCTGGAGGTTACGAGAAAATGCATAGGAACTTTATGCTCGCCAACAATCCGTATTTACCAACAATAATTCTTATGTTCAGCTCTTCTTCGATTACCAGAATTGTTATTTTGCTTTGGAAGGATAGATTTTCAGGGTTTTTAGATTGTGCTAGTTTTCCTTCCATTGTACTAGTGAGCAGACCAACCTTGAAAAGACAACTCATTTGAGTTGGTTAAGGAAGAGATTATGCTTTGTGAAACAGAATATGATAAACTATGTTCAGTGCAAATGAATATCTGCAACTAAAAGGTAGTCTATTTTATTTATTTACTAGCTGTACCCACCATCTGTTGCTGTGGCCAACCGTCCCTCCCTCTTTCTATCTATCTATCTATCTATCTATCTATCTTTCTTTCTTTCTTTCTTTCTTTCTTTCCTTCCTTCCTTCCTTCTTTTTCTTTCCCTTCTTCTTTCTTCTTTCTCTACCTGTTTCTTTGATCGCTTCCTTTGCCCTTTGGTTCCATCCTTCCTTGTCTCATTCCTTTCTTCCCTTCCTCTTTCTCTCTTTCTTTCCTTCTCTCCTTCCTTCCCTCTTTCACTTCTTATTTCATTCTCTCCCTCCTTCTCTCCTTCCTTCCTTCTCTACCCTTTTTTTCTTTCCTTCTTTTTCTCCTTCCCTCCTTCCTTTCTTCTCTACCTTTCTTTTCTTCTCTCCTTCCCCCCTTCTTTCCCTCTTTCTGCCTCCAGAAAATCCTGCAAATCTCTTCAGCCATTCATCCGATAGCGAATGGTGATACTTGTTTTGATTAATTATAAGCCAAATGTGATGTTATTAATTGTAAATTGTTGTATTTCATCATTCTACTTTCACTTGACTTAGCCGATGGTTTGTTGACCGAAATAAAGGCTACTGACTGACTGACTGACTGGCAAATCTCTTGGGAAGGCAGGCAGACAAACGTCAGCATACTGGAAGAAGCAAATACCACCAGCATTGAAGCGATGGTCCTCCGCCATCAACTCTGCTGGACTGGCGACATTGTCCAGATGCCCGACCACTGTCTCCCAAAGCAGGTATTCTACTCCGAACTCAAGAACGGAAAACGAAATGTTGGTGGACAGGAAAAGAGATTTAAAGATGGGATCAAAGCCAACCTTAAAAACTCTGGCATAGACACTGAGATCTGGGAAGTCCTGGCCCTTGACCGCTCCAGCTGGAAGTCAGCTGTGACCAGCAGTGCTGCAGAATTTGAAGAGGCACGAATGGAGGGTGAAAGAGAAAAGCGTGCCAAGAGGAAGGTGCATCAAGCCAACCTGACCGAGACCGCCTTCCACCTGGAAACCAATGCCCTCACTGCGGGAGAAGATGCAGAGCAAGAATAGGGCTCCACAGCCATATACAGGCCCACAAGAAAACTGGAAGACAATCCTCCTCGGAAAACAAGGGATCGCCTAAGTAAGTAAGTATCTTTTCCTAATTCTTTCTTCTGTCTCTACCTGTTTCTTTGATTGCTTCCTTTGCTCCTTGGTTCCATCCTTCCTTCTCTCTTTCCTTTCTTCCCTCCCTCTTTCTCTCTTTCGTTCCTTCTCTCCTTCCTTCCTTCTTTCACTTTTTATTTCATTCTCTCCCTCCTTCTCTCCTTCCTTCCTTCTCTACCCTTTTTGCTTTCCTTCTTTTTCTCCTTCCCTCCTTCTCTTCTTCCTTCCTTCCTCCCTCCCTTCCTTCCTTCTCTACCCTTCTTTGTTTCCTTCCTTCTCACCTTCCCTCCCTCCCTCTCTCTCCCTCCTTCCCCCTTTCTGTGTTTTGTATGTGCATATGTGTGTATATATTTCTGTATATATCCGTGTATATGTGTATATCTGTGTGTTTGTGTATATATGTGGTTTTGCGCATGCATTGTCATGTATTTTTTTGTTTTTTGCCTTCATAAGTCTATTCTCTCTTTTTCAGTGTTTTTATGAGTGATGGTCACTTGTTCGCCTGATAGGTGTCTTGTGTCCAAATTTGGTCTCAATTCATCCAGTAGTTTTTGAGTTATGTTAATCCCAAAAATGGACGTTACATTTTTATTTATATAGATTTATTTAAAATATTTATATTCCTCCCTTCTCACCTCGAAGGGAACTTAGGGCGAAGCACAGCATATATACGCAAACATTCAATGACGGGACAAGAATTCATATGAATATGCATAAACATTAAAAACATTTATCAAAATATTAAAATACACTGTTTAAAACTGTCATTGGTCATCTGTGCCAAATCTAAATTGGCCTGGTAAAGTTTCCTATCACTGCCTTATTGCCCTGTCCTGAAAGTTTGGTCCCACAGCCAAGTTTTTACCATCCTTCTGAAGGACAGGAGAGAGGGGGCTGATCTGATCTCACCAGGAAGGGAGTTCCATAGACGGGGGGCAATCACCAAGAAGGCCCTGTCTCTCGTCCCCACCAGTCATGCCTGTGACAATGGCGGGACAGAGAGCAGGGCCTCCCTGGAGGATCTTAAATCCCCGCGATGGTTCATAGGGGGAGCTGAAAAAGGAGACAAAGGGGGGCCTTATTCTGGCAGCCCAAGAACAAGTCATTCGAACCAATACCATCAAAGGCAGAATTGAAAAGTCCACAACAGATCCCAAATGTAGACTCTGCAAGGAAGCAGATGAAACCATACATCACATCCTCAGCTGCTGCAAGAAGATCGCGCAGACAGACTACAAGCAGAGGCACAACACCGTTGCTCAGATGATTCATTGGAACTTGTGCCACAAATACCATCTGCCTGCGACAAAGAACTGGTGGGATCACAAGCCAGAAAGAGTTACAGAGAATGAACACGCCAAACTCTTCTGGGACTTCCGGATTCAGACAGACAGAGTTTTGGAGCATAATACTCCTGACCTCACAATCCTGTTAAAAAAACAAAGTATGGATTGTCGATGTCGCAATCCCAGGTGACAGCAGGATTGAAGAGAAACAACTGGAAAAGCTGACACGATATGAGGATTTAAAGATTGAACTGTAAAGACTCTGGCACAAGCTAGTAAAGGTGGTCCCACTGATGATCGGCACACTGGGTGCAGTGCCTAAAGACCTTGGCCTGCACTTAAACACAGCGCTGAACAGACTGCGCTCTGACACCACGAGATGCAGAACCAACCTGCAGAAATGGGGCTACAAAGTAGAATCCTCGACATGTGAGTGTGGAGAAGAGCAAACCACTGACCACCTGCTGCAATGCAACCTGAGCCCTGCCACATGCACAATGGAGGACCTTCTTGCGGCAACACCGGAAGCACTCCAAGTGGCCAGATACTGGTCAAAGGACATTTAACCAGCTACCAAACTCACAAGTTGTGTATTTATTTTGTTTGTTTGCTTTGTTCTGTTAGAAATGTAATATAATGGACTGGCTGCTCTGACACGACAAATAAAACTTAAACACAATAGGTGTTGACAAAATTACCATCTGCTTGCTGCAGAAGGCAACCTTACTGGGATCTATATGCATTATTCGCCTATACATCACACAGTCCTAGACACTTGGGAAGTGTCCGACGTATGATCCAATTCAACAGCCAGCAGAGTGTCTGCTGTGGGATCATCTTGTTGTGTTTCAAATAATAATAATAATAATAATAATAATAATAATAATAATAATATCAGACCTCACAACCTCTGAGGATGCTTGCCATAGATGCAGGCGAAACGTCAGGAGAAATGCCTCTAGAACATGGCTCTATTTATTTATTTTTATTTCATCTACTTATACCCCGCCCTTCTCACCCCGGGGGGGGGGGGGGGGACTCAGGGCGGCTTACAAAGGAGGCACAATTAGATGCCCAAATCACACAACAAACAATACAAATATAACAGTTCAACAATTAAAATGAAACATCAATACCTATTAAAATCATAAAAACTATCTCATGTCAGAGTCCATGTATCCATTCCATTCCATTGTCTTTGTCTATCGATAGGTCCTTTAATCAGTTGTCAGCATGGCCAAAAGCTTGGTCCCACATCCAGGTCTTTAGTTTTTTCCTAAACGCTAGAAGGGGAGTCGTCGATCTGATCTCCCCGGGGAGTGAGTTCCACAGGTGGGGGGCCACCACTGAGAAGGCCCTGCTCCTCGTCCCCACCAGTCTCACTTGTGCCACTGGCGGGGTCGAGAGCAGGGCCTCCCCAGAAGATCTTAAACTTTGAGGTGGGATGTAGAGGGAGATCCGTTCGGACAGATACACTGGGCCGGAACCGTATAGGGTTTTGTAGGTCAAAACCAGCAATTTGAATTGTGCTCGGAATTGGATCGGCAGCCAGTGGAGCTGACGCAACAGGGGGGTGGTGTGCTCCCTGTACGCCGCTCCGGTGAGCAATCTGGCTGCTTCTCGCTGGACTAGTTGAAGTTTCCGAGCAGTCTTCAAAGGCAACCCCACGTAGAGTGCGTTGCAGTAATCCAACCGGGATGTGACAAGAGCGTGGACCACCGTGGCCAGATCCGACTTCCCAAGGTACGGGCGCAGCTGGCGCACAAGTTTTAATTGTGCGAAAGCTCTCCCGGCCACCGCTGAGACCTGGGGCTCCAGGCTCAGCGATGAGTCCAGGATCACTCCCAAGCTGCGAACCTGCGTCTTCTATAGCCCGAAAAAACCCACAAGAACCTAATATCATGATTTATTGTTCTCATGTGCCTCTGGGCACAGAATAAAAAAACAACAACCAGATGGTAGGAATGGATTGTATTTAGCAATCTTCTCCTATACGGCAAGATTTCTATTTAAAGGGAGCTTTTATTTTCAGGATCAAACAACGCAGTGATCCCCCTTCCCTTCTCTGCAGCGTGAATCACCCCTTCGGCCATCCCACCACCTCATTTTGCTGCATGCAATGTCCCATCCTAAGTGACAAGATCAAATAAAAATAAAAAGTTGAATATTTTAGGTAACCAGCACCCAAATGAGGAGCTGCCATGTGTTTGGCATTTTAGAGCCCTCCAAGTGCTGGGATTTATTTGCAACGAGTAGAAAAGAGACAGACGGCATAAAAATCCAGCAGGTTCTAACTAGTAAAATTATTTATCAAGCTAACAAGGGAGGAACCGTTCTAGCAACAACAATCCAACGTGGAAAAAGGCAGGCCTTTATATTTTACCTTTGGGTTAGCACACCAGTAAAAATGCCAACTGACAAGCACTTCTCATAAACATTTCTTTCTAAATGAACTGCCTTGTTAGCAAAGGGAAGGGGGGGAGGAATCCTAAGCAAGAGAGAACTCGAGTCAACCGGCAGGACAAATTCCAGGAGGGGACCCGGTGCTAAAAATACAAACATAAAAATAATGTGGGCGCATAAATGAATTTAATAAATGAATACTTAATTTTGCATTTGGAATAAACTACCGCCGCTCTGAACCCCTTCCAAGATGGGAGTACAGGAAGAGGATCGTCTTTTATTCAGGATTTCAAAACATTAGGGCAAAAATATTTTTTCTGCATATCAATGGAGGGATAGACACAGTAGCACTGTTAGCGCGGCTAAAAAAGCTCCAATGGAATCTGTATCACTGTTTCTTTTCTTTTCCAAAGCCAATTTTATGATGCTTCTTAATGAGATCAAGTATTGATTACGCAGTGCTATTTAGCAGCATTTCATACAGCCCTGGAAAGGGACAAAAAAGGGGGAGCCCAGGGACAAGAAAGGGAATAATCTCCTGATCCCAATTAAATTCTGAAAAGAAACAGCCAAGCGGCTTTCTCTAGCATAGTGGTTCTCAACCTTCCTCATGCCGCGACCCCTTAATACAGTTTGTCATGTTGTGGTGACCCCCAACCATAAAATTATTTTTGTTGCTACTTCTTTAATTTTGCTACTGTTTTGAATGGCTGGTAAAGCGGTGCTGTCATAGAATCATAGAATCAAAGAGTTGGAAGAGACCTCATGGGCCATCCAGTCCAACCCCCTGCCAAGAAGCAGGAATATTGCATTCAAATCACCCCTGACAAATGGCCATCCAGCCTCTGTTTAAAAGCTTCCAAAGAAGGAGCATCCACCACACTCCGGGGCAGAGAGTTCCACTGCTGAACAGCTCTCACAGTCAGGAAGTTCTTCCTAATGTTCAGATGGAATCTCCTCTCTTGTAGTTTGAAGCCATTGTTCCGCGTCCTAGTCTCCAAGGAAGCAGAAAACAAGCTTGCTCCCTCCTCCCTGTGGCTTCCTCTCACATATTTATACATGGCTATCATATCTCCTCTCAGCCTTCCCTTCTTCAGGCTAAACATGCCCAGTTCCCTAAGCCGCTCCTCGTAGGGCTTGTTCTCCAGACCCTTGATCATTTTAGTCGCCCTCCTCTGGACACATTCCAGCTTGTCAATATCTCTCTTGAATTGTGGTGCCCAGAATTGGACACAGTATTCCAGATGTGGTCTAACCAAAGCACAGCTAATAAACTGTCGTTTATTAGCTGATGAGTACTAAAGTCTCTATTTCAAAATATTCCCTGACTTTGGTTACCAGTTTATTTCTTTTTATGTTATATATATATATATATATTAGGGCTGGGCAGTTTCGTTCGTTAATTTCGTAATTCGTTATTAATTCGTATTTAAATTAGCTTACGATCTGATATTGAGCCATTTTGGAATAATGTGAGGAGTAAATTAGATTCGAAACAATTTTTTCAATTTATTTCGTAATTATTTTGTTATTATTTCGAAATTATTTCGTAACTTTTTCGTAATTATTTTCGCATGTCTGGTGCAAGTTTTATAGTTGTTGTTTGTTTTATCACACCAACAGTCAACAACAGAGGGAGAGAGAAGCTTCAGAAGTTCCCCCTGTCCCATTTGGAGGTCTTTTTAGCATATAGTGCAATCGCCTCCGCTATTAACGAATCGATTCGAAATTAACGAAATTTCGTAAATAACGAAACTTTGAAATCTCAAAATTTCGGAAGTATTTAGAATTTGGAAACGCTAGCGCTCCCTGGAAATGAATCGAGTTTAGAAACAAATTTTTCCGTGGTTACTCAGCCCTAATATATGTATGTGTGTGTGTGTGTGTGTGTATATACATTATATATATATATATATATATATATATATATATATATATATATAGGGTAATGGGGGAGGAAAGAAAGTAGTATTTTGCTTTGATGTGTAAAGTGGTGGGACAATAATATGGGGAGGAAGTAGGAAATGATAGAAAAGAAAGAATAATTGAAAAAGAAATATATTAAAAAGTTATAAAAATGTCCTGGTGACTTCCATCTAATCCTTCGCAGTGTAAGAGATATTTGTTCCATAAGAATTGTATATTAAAATTAAGAAACACTGGTTACCGGTGTAAAGCCCTTAAAGCAGGCATAGGCAAACTTTCTACCTTGGGGGAAGCACGGTAGCATTCCTTCCTAGGAAGACTGTAATGGAAAGAAGGAAGGAAGGAAGGACAGAGAGAAGGAAGGAAAAATGAAAGAGAGGAAGGGAAGGATGGAAGGACAAAGAGGGAGAGAGGGAAGGAGGGAGAAAATAGGGAAGGAAGGAAAGTAAAGCAAAAGGAAAAAAGTAAAGTTGAAAGGGAAGGAGGAAAGGAATAAAAGAAGGAAGAGAAGGATGGAAAGAGAGACAAAAGGGAAGGAAGAAAGGAGAAAGAGGGAAGGAAAGAAGAACGAAAGGGTGGGAGGGAAGGAGGGAAGGAGAAAGAAGGAGGGAGGTAAGGAGGAAGGAAAGGGAGAAGGAAGTCAAGCCAAAATGGAGGGAAGGATAGAAGGAAGGAAGGGAAGGAGGAATGAAGGAAATAGAAGGAAAAAAGGATGAAAGGGTGGAAGGGAATGGAGGGAGGGAGAAAAGGGGAAGGGAAGGAGGATTTGGAGAAAAATAGACAACTCAGGGACAAAATAAAAAGTTACTAGGTCTTTCATTTGTTTTCAAAATATAGCCTACAGGATTTAGTACGACTTACTCTTAGGCAGTGGTTCTCAACCCTACTAATGCCGCAACCCCTTAGTAGAGTTCGTTATATTGTGGTGAACCCCGACCATAACATTAGTCTCATTACTACTGCATAACTGTAATTTTGCTACTGTTACGAATTGTAATGTAAATATCTGATATGCAGAATGTATTTTCATTCACTGGACCAAATTCGGCACAAATACTCGATACGCCCAAATTTGAATACTGGTGGGGTTGGGGGATTCATTTTGACATTTGGAAGTTGTAGTTGGTGGGATTTATAGTTCACCTACAATCAAAGAGCATTCTGAACTCCACCAATGATGGAATTGAACCAAACTTGGCACACAGAACTCCCATAACAAACAGAAAATACTGGAATGGTTTGGTGGACATTGACCTTGAGTTTTGGAGTTGTAGTTCACCTATATCCAGAGAGCAAACAAAGATGGATCTGGACCAAACTTGGCATGAATACTCAATATGCCCAAATGTGAACACTGGGGAAGTTTGGGGAAAATAGACCTTGACATTTGGGAGTTGTACTTGCTGGGATTTATAGTTCACCCACAATCAAAGAGCATTCTGAATCCCACCAATGATAGAAGTGGGCCAAACTTCCAACACAGAACCCCCATGACCAACAGAAAAGACTGTGTTTTCCAATAGTTTTTGGTGACCCCTCTGACACCCCCTCACCACACCCCAGGGGTCCCGACCCCAAGGTTGAGAAACGCTCCTCATAGAATCATAGAATCATAGAATCAAAGAGTTGGAAGAGACCTCATGGGCCATCCAGTCCAACCCCCTGCCAAGAAGCAGGAATATTGCATTCAAATCACCCCTGACAGATGGCCATCCAGCCTCTGCTTAAAAGCTTCCAAAGAAGGAGCCTCCACCACACTCCGGGGCAGAGAGTTCCACTGCTGAACGGCTCTCACAGTCAGGAAGTTCTTCCTAATGTTCAGATGGAATCTCCTCTCTTGTAGTTTGAAGCCATTGTTCCGAGTCCTAGTCTCCAAGGAAGCAGAAAACAAGCTTGCTCCCTCCTCCCTGTGGCTTCCTCTCACATATTTATGTTTAGAGACTTTCAAAGGAGGAGAGCCCACCAACTTCTGTGTCAACGTCTCTACTTTTCTCCAGTGAGCTCCAAGCAGAAGCCATGGCTCTTCCCATCCTTGATGTATTCTCACAATAACAAAGTGAATTATAAGAGATGGAACAATTTGCACAAAGTCACCCAGTGACTTTCATAGTCCTGTGAGGACCAGAACTCAGACCTGCCAAGATGAAATCTTCAGGAGTCTCAGATCTGCCAAGATGGAACCTAGGCTTGTTTGATCAAGAAAAAATTTGGTTCTAAACTCGCTTTGTTTCCAGGGGGCGCCAGCGTTTCGAATTTCTGAGGACTTCCGAAATTTAAGATTTCAAAATTTCAAAATTTACGAAATTTTGTTAATTAGGAATCGATTTGTTAATGGCGGGCGCGATTGTGCAATGCGCTAAAAACACCTCCAAACGGGACAGGGGGAACTTCTGAAATTCAGGATGAAATTAAAATACATTAAGTTAGTAAAAATACAAATTAAAATCACTTTAAATTAATTGAATAATAAAATAATAAAATAAATAATAAAATAATAAAATAAAATAATAAAACAAGTAATAAGATAATAAAATATCTCCAGGAGGAGGAGGAGGAGGAGGAGGAGGAGGAGGAGGAGGAGGAGGAGGAGGAAGAACTTCCTGACTGTGAGAGCCGTTCAGCAGTGGAACTCTCTGCCCCGGAGTGTGGTGGAGGCTCCTTCTTTGGAAGCTTTTAAGCAGAGGCTGGATGGCCATCTGTCAGGGGTGATTTGAATGCAATATTCCTGCTTCTTGGCAGGGGGTTGGACTGGATGGCCCATGAGGTCTCTTCCAACACTTTGATTCTATGATTCTATGATTCTATGATTCTATGATTCTATGATTCTATGAGGAGGAGGAGGAGGAGGAGGAGGAGGAGGAGGAGGAAAGGCAACGCTGGCACCTTTTCTCTCCTTCTTTCCCATCTTAATAATTACGAAATAATTACGAAATAATTACGAAATAATTACGAAATAATTACGAAATAATTACGAAATAATTACGAAATAATTACAAAAAATTGGAAAAAATTGTTTCGATTCTTAATTACTCTTCACACTATTCCTGCATGGCTCGATATTGGATCGTAAGCTAATTTGAATACGAATTAATAACGACTTTAGAAACTAACAAACACGATCAAACAAGCCTAATAGAACCTTCAAATTGCTCGGAATGGACTCTGGGCAATTTGGTGAGATCTTTGCTGTTTTGACTGTGGTGCAAAAAAACACCCCACAAAACATCCTGCACAGCTAAATGTGCTGGAGTCTTATACAGATCTGCAGAACAGAACTTTCTGGTATTCTCTGCTAACCGTCAGCCTGGCATTCTTCAGTGCCTCTGCAAAAATTCAGAGTATCAGGTGAGTGGGTAGTGTCGCCTACTCCACACATTCGTTCAACCGAATCCCAATCCTACCTCACACATTTTTTGCACTCTCGCCAAAGCCATATTGCCAGCTCGGAGAGATCCGCTGTCCTAACCCTTATGAAAATTAAAAAGTCTCCGAGATAGGCAAAGATCCTCTCCAGGTTGTTAAGCAATTGATGGATTACATTAATATGTATACTGTCTGTAGGGGACAAACCACTTTTAAGGGGCACGCGTAGCTTTGGAAACATCAGCAAGTATTACACAAAAAAGAAGAAGAAGCAGATGCATCGTTGACGCAAACTGTGAAATAAATAATAGATCTCGACTTTTATGTTCCCAGCCTTTGATCTGGTACAACTGACATTGTGGTCCAGAAACAAGAGGGGTATTTTTTTTAAGCTGGGAAAAGGGGGGAGGAAAGGCAAAGGAGAAGACGAGTGGGTGTCAAATTTTATTTTTAGCACAAGGCCAAACAGCAAGAAAAGGAAAGAAAGAAAAGGGAACCAAAAGGTATGACGGAATGAGTGCAGTGCCGGAGAATTAAGAGACGCCCAACTATTGTTTGAAACCAAAGGAGATGATATTTAATTCAAGTCTCCAGTTATGGAAAGCATCATTAGCTATCCTGCGCTCTCGCTCTCTCTCTCTGTAACTTGCAACAAAGCAATAGGCACTGCAGTACATTTTCTAAAAGGAGAAAAGAAATCCAGAACTTTAGGAGAAGTTTGTCTTCCTAAGTTGAGGAAAAGATAACTTTAGCTGTGCCCGTACCTCGGGAAGTCTGGAGAACAAGCCCTATGAGGAGCGGCTTAGGGAACTGGGCATGTTTAGCCTGAAGAAGAGAAGGCTGAGAGGAGATATGATAGCCATGTATAAATATGTGAGAGGAAGCCACAGGGAGGAGGGAGCAAGCTTGTTTTTTGCTTCCTTGGAGACTAGGACGCGGAACAATGGCTTCAAACTACAAGAGAGGAGATTCCATCTGAACATTAGGAAGAACTTCCTGACTGTGAGAGCCGTTCAGCAGTGGAACTCTCTGCCCCGGAGTGTGGTGGAGGCTCCTTCTTTGGAAGCTTTTAAGCAGAGGCTGGATGGCCATCTGTCAGGGGTGATTTGAATGCAATATTCCTGCTTCTTGGCAGGGGGTTGGACTGGATGGCCCATGAGGTCTCTTCCAACTCTTTGATTCTATGATTCTATGATTCTATGATTCTAAGTCTGACTTGGCCACGGTGGTACAAGCTCTGGTCACATCCCGCCTCGACTACTGCAACGCTCTCTACGTGGGGCTGCCCTTGAAGACGGCCCGGAAGCTTCAGCTAGTCCAGCGCGCGGCAGCCATGTTACTAACAGGAGCGGGACGCAGGGAGCACACAACGCCCTTGTTGTTCCAGCTCCACTGGCTGCCGATCTGCTACCGGGCCCAATTTAAGGTGCTGGTGTTGGCCTACAAAGCCCTAAACGGTTCCAGCCCAAAATACCTGTCTGACCGCATCTCGGCCTATGAGCCCACGAGGGCCTTGAGATCGTCTGGGGAGGCCCTTCTCTCGATCCCGCCTGCCTCACAGGCACGTCTGGCGGGGACGAGAGAGAGGGCCTTCTCGGTGGTGGCCCCCCGGCTGTGGAACACCCTCCCTGTAGACATCAGACAGGCGCCCTCCCTTATGTCATTCCGCAGGAGCCTAAAGACTTGGTTATTTGAGAAGGCGTTTAACTAAGTGCTAAACAATTGGTAATGACGACTGGAACGGAATATGGACTACGAGATTGGTTTATGATTCTACAATGAGACGGCGCGGATGATTTAGTGTAATTATTTGATTGTTGTATTATTGATAGTTGTTGATATTTCGTTGTGCTATTGCTTTATTGTAAACTGTGTTTTTATATGTTGTACACCGCTGTGAGTCGCCCTAGGGCTGAGAATGGCGGTCAACAAATGCAGTAAATAAATAAATAAATAAATAAATAATTTTGTCACATGTGAGGAGGTCTATAATGCAGGAGGACAAAAATTATTTATTATTTATTTTTATTTCGTGTACTTCTACCCCGCCCTTCTCAAACCCCGAGGAGGGACTCAGGGCGGCTTACAAAAAGGCACAATTTGATGCCGACACAGTAATACAGATAAGATATAGACAGCAATTAAAACAGTTATAACAGTTAAGAACAATCAATATATATCACAGTCAATAAAAAAACAATCTTATGCTCAACGTTCACAACTCAGAGTCCATAGCTTCATTCCACATTGTCCATTCCTATCAATCGTCATTGTCATAGAATCATAGAATCAAAGAGTTGGAAGAGACCTCATGGGCCATCCAGTCCAATCCCCTGCCAAGAAGCAGGAATACTGCATTCAAATCACCCCTGACAGATGGCCATCCAGCCTCTGTTTAAAAGCTTCCAAAGAAGGAGCCTCCACCACACTCCGGGGCAGAGAGTTCCACTGCTGAACGGCTCTCACAGTCAGGAAGTTCTTTCTCATGTTCAGATGGAATCTCCTGTCTTGTAGTTTGAAGCCATTGTTCCGCGTCCTAGTCTCCAAGGAAGCAGAAAACAAGCTTGCTCCCTCCTCTCTGTGGCTTCCTCTCACATATTTATACATGGCTATCATATCCCCTCTCAGCCTTCTCTTCTTCAGGCTAAACATGCCCAGCTCGTTAAGCCGCTCCTCATAGGGCTTGTTCTCCAGACCTTTTATCATTTTAGTCGCTCTCCTCTGGACACATTCCAGCTTGTCAATATCTCTCTTGAATTGTGGTGCCCAGAATTGGACACAATATTCCAGATGTGGTCTAACCAAAACAGAATAGAGAGGTAGCATGACTTCCCTAGATCTAGACACTATGCTCCTATTGATGCAGGCCAAAATCCCATTGGCTTTTTTTGCCGCCACATCACATTGTTGGCTTATGTTTAACTTGTTGTCCACGAGGACTCCAAGATCTTTTTCACACGTACTGCTCTCGAGCCAGGCATCCCCCATTCTGTATCTTTGCATTTTGTTTTTCCTGCCAAAGTAGAGTATCTTGCATTTGTCACTGTTGAACTTCATTTTGTTAGTTTTGGCCCATCTCTCTAATCTGTCAAGATTGTTTTGAATCCTGCTCCTGTCCTCTGGACATTTGGGCAATCTGCCAGATTGCCCAAATGCCTGGTCCCACATCCATGTTTTTTAATTTCCTTCTAAAGGAAAGGAGGGATGACGATGAACTAATTTCCCCGGGGAGTGAATTCCATAGGTGAGGGGCCACCACCGAGAAGGCCCTGCTCCTCATCCCCGCCAATCTCACTTGTGATAAAGGCGGGGCCGAAAGCAGGGCTTCCCCGGAAGATCTTAAACTCCGAGGTGGGACGTAGAGGGAGATGCATTCGGACAGATACTATGGGCCGGAACCATATAGGGTTTTGTAGGTCAAAACCAGCACTTTGAATTGTGCTCGGAACTGGATTGGCAGCCAGTGGAGCTGACATAACAGGGGAGTGGTATGCTCCCTGTATGACGCTCCGGTGAGTAATCTGGCTGCCTCCCGCTGGACTAATTGAAGTTTCCGAAGTTTCCGAACAGTCTTCAAAGGCAACCCCACGTAGAGTGCGTTGCAGTAATCTATCCAGGATGTAACAAGAGTGTGGACCACCGTGGCTAGATCCGACTTCCCAAGGTACGGGCGCAGCTGGCGCACAAGTTTGGCCTCTAATATTGACAGCTAGGAGACCCCAGTGGCACAGCAAGTTTAACCCTGTGGGTTTCCATGGCCAAGCAGGGATTCGAACCCTCCAGTCATAGCCCTAGCACTTCATCACATGTACTAAATTCCACTGAGTGCTACACTTAAAATGTGATACACCACTGTGTTCATCACATTCATTGGGTTCAAGTGTAGGGTAGAGCATTCTTTGCGTATTTTAAGTGTGGGGACCAGCATTCTTTTCAAACGCCCCAGGAGGTGGTGGAGAAGTGGATATTTGGTAATGATCCAGATGTTTGGCCAGTTCTGTCATGTGATGGCATTCGTTGTGCTCAGGTTTAAAATGAAACGTTTTCCCAATTTGTGGGAAGAGACAAAAGTACCCTTGTTAAGGAAAGTCCCACTCAGTTTTGCTCACTGAGTTTTTACTTTGTCAGAACAATTTCTTTTTCTAAAAAAAGTTATTATTATTATTATTATTATTATTATTATTATTATTATTATGCCATATCTCCATGCCATGGCTCCATGCGACGGAGTCCTCCTGGAAGTTATAGTTTCCCAAGGTCCATACCTCTCTCTGTGGAATGAATGTGGTTGGACCTTACTTTAAATGTCATGACTTCATGAGATGGTTTTGAGAATTGCAGCTTCCCAAGGTCAAAGCCATGGTATTCCCTGTAGTCACCTACGGATGTGAGAGCTGGACCTTAGGGAAGGCTGAGCAAAGGAAGATCGATGCTTTTGAGCTGTGGTGCTGGAGGAAAGTTCTGAGAGTGCCTTGGACTGCGAGAAGATCCAACCAGTCCATCCTCCAGGAAATAAAGCCCGGCTGCTCATTGGAGGGAAGGATACTAGAGACAAAGTTGAAGTCCTTTGGCCACATCTCCTCTCAGCCTTCTCTTCTTCAGGCTAAACATGCCCAGTTCCCTAAGCCGCTCCTCATAGGGCTTGTTCTCCAGACCCTTGATCATTTTAGTCGCCCTCCTCTGGACACATTCCAGCTTGTCAATATCTCTCTTGAATTGTGGTGCCCAGAATTGGACACAATATTCCAGATGTGGAATATCCAAAGCAGAATTCACATTTAGCATGGCAACTCATTTATAAAATAATGTACCAAACCTGTTTCAAAAAAGATCATTTTATGGATTCAAAAGAGGGCTGGTGAGTCACATAATACACTCTTGATAGTGTAACAAACATAGGTAGATTCAGTGAGCGTAAATTCAGTGAGCATAAATTCCGTGAGTGTAAATAATATTATTATTATTAATACCCTGCCATCATCTCCCCAATGGGGACTCGGAGCGGCTTACATGAGGCCAAGCCCAAACAACAAATTACAATAGAATAAAACCAAAAACACAAACCAAAAACACGAACAATAAACAACAGCATCATAATTACATAAATTCAACAAATGAGTGGGAGAGAGGTTTAAATATGCTGGTATGAATTCTTTTAATATACAGGATTTTAATTCCATGTCTGTCTTTTAAAATAATAATAATAATAATAACAACAACAACAACAACAACAACAACAACAACAACAAAAACAAGCAGGATTGCAGAGAAACAACAGGAACAGCTGACACGATATGAGGATTTAAACATTCACACTTGCCTCCAAAAGACAAGAGTTCTTTCTCCCACACTGGACATTATTCCACAGATATATAAACCCTTTTTTCCTAGTTTCCTACAGACCCCACAATCTCTGAGGATGCCTGACATAGATGTAGGTGAAACGTCAGGAGAGAATGCTTCTGGAACATGGCCAGACAGCCCAGAAAACTCTCAGCAACCCAACTTCTTGGATTTTTAGCTCCTATTTTGAAATCCTCACTTCAACTTCTCCATCTTTCTCTGCTGCGAACCGCACACAGCAGCTGTGTGAGGAATGGTTTTATACCATTTTGTAATTTTACAGCCAAAATCAGGGGATTTTTCACCCTTCCGTTCATTCGTATTTCATATTTTGCTTCTTTGTGCCAAGCATCGAAGAGGTACAAACTCTTTTTTCCAACAAAATCAAATTAGTCAGGCATCGGAACTTGTTTTCCAGTTTACTTCGAGGAATTCACAATGGGGAGTGTAATGTTAAGCACGCCTCCGGGGAGTTTAAATATTGGACATTTCATATCTCCGCTTATTATTCCTAATATTACACCAAATCTTCCCACGCGTGTCCTTCTCTTTCCCAAATTCCCCATCTGGCCAGATGTCTCTCTCTCCCTTGCTCCCACCTGTCAATCATCTTCACGACTGAAATTTGATTTCTCTCCCAATAGCAACCTTAGATGAAATATTACCATAGGGGTCAGGCACAATCTAAACCTTTCCGCGCAAGTTCATTGACTCTTCCTCGGGTCTAATATTGTTTCAAAAGTTACATGAGCTTTCTGGGCTAATCTCTTTTGCAACAGCAAAATTGGTTGTGGTTGCTAAATCCAAAGTTTTGGAGGAACGGAAATGATTGGGTTCCCTTTCTCCTCCTCCCAAATAGGGACAGCTTTTTAACACTGTGTGCATCTAGTTGAAATGGAAGTAATCTCTGTCCCTCCCTGTACGCACCATCCATACAACACAGGGCATCCATAATTGGGGGGAAATCTTTATATACAACTAGCCGTCCCCTGCCACGCGTTGCTCTGGCCCACTGGTGGTCATGGGGGTTCTGTGTGGGAAGTCTGGCCTAATTCTATTGTTGGTGGGGTTCGGAATGCTCTTTGATTGTAGGTGAACTATAAATCCCAGCAACTACAACTCCCAAATGGCAGAATTCTATTTTCCCCAAACTCCACCAGTGTTCACATTTGGGCATATTGAGTATTTGTGTAGAGTTTGGTCCAGATCCATCATTGTTTGAGTCCACAGTGCTCTCTGGATGTAGGTGAACTATAACTCCAAAACCAAAGGGCACAGCCCTCCAAACCCTTCCAGTATTTTCTGTTGGTCATGGGAGAACTGTGTACCAAGTTTGGTTCAATTCCATCATTGGTGGGGTTCAGAATGCTCTTTGATTGTAGGTGAACTATAAATCCCAGCAACTACAACTCCCAAATGGCAATATTCTATTTTCCCCAAACTCCACCAGTGTTCACATTTGGGCATATTGAGTATTTGTGCCAAGTTTGGTCCAGATCCATCATTGCTTGAGTCCACAGTGCTCCCTGGATATAGGTGAACTACAACTCCAAAACCAAAGCTTTTAATGTATATGCTAATGTTATTATACATTAGCTTAGGGACCCGGTGCTGCCCGGGTTATTTGAGAACGGATTTGTGTATCAAGGTTGGCCTTTATCAGTTATTTATATGGCTCGGAGCGGTCTCAGGAAGTTAGTGAAGGTACATTAAAAGCTAGCATTAAAACCAAAATCTGATTAATTAAAACTACACAATCCAATATCTTAATCCGAAGCTGTTCCAATTGTCATGTCATTACCTCATATTCATTTGATGGGACTTGCAGTATATGCTAATGTTATTCATCTCCCTCCCTCCTGACCGTCAGAAAAAAGGTAAAATGTGGTTATGGAACCAAGCTTTTGGGTAATAATTTGCAGTGCATCATCTGTGGTCCATCCTCCTCCAAACTGCACCAGGATGGAGAGTGAGTCACGGAGGCTCTGTGTGCTAAGTTTGGTCTTGATCAGTCATTAAATGACGGTCACAGCAGTCTCAGAAAGTGAGTGATGGTGCTGCAAGTCCCATCATCCATGATCCATCCTCCTCCAAACTGCAGTAGGATGTAGAGTGGGTCTTGCGGGCTCTGTGTGCCAAGTTTGGTCTGTATTGGTAATTTTCTGACACAGCCTCAGGCCTTTTCCTCTTCCCTCTTTCTCACCTCAGAATCTTGGAATGTTCAGGCTGGCCAATCAGAGACCATATGCAAATTGTACCACAGTGGCAGCCAGTCAGAAAGCTGCCACATACACCTCCCTACCTATGTCCGCCCTCCACATACAAACATTGACTTTAGATAGATAGATAGATAGATAGATAGAGAGATAGAGAGATAGAGAGATAGAGAGATAGAGAGATAGATAGATAGATAGATAGATAGATAGATAGATAGATAGATAGTAGGCCTGTCGGTTTTAGTTCGTTAATTCGTTAATTCGTAATTAAATCGTTATTTTTACCATTTTCGAAGCGATTTCAAAACACATTTTCAAACCCGGAAGGGTTTAAAAATATCGAAACAGCAGCCCCATATATTTTACGAGCTTCAGCTCGTGTCGTTAATGGGATGGAGGCTGCTGTGCTGACTGAGTGCTGCTGCTGGTGCCTGGGAGCCAATCCGGCGCTCCCAAGCACCCCAGCAGTGCACCGTGGCAGGAGCCGATTGGATGGCGCGCGCGCGCTCACAAGCGGCCTCCGCGCGCCATCCAGCTCCGGCTTCTGCGCCCTCCTCCTCCTCCTCCTCCTCCTAGCACTTCCTGCAACACAGCTGGGAGGAGGAGGAGGAGGGGGGGCGCAGAAGCCGGAGCCGATTGGATGGCGCGCACGCGCTCACAAGCGGCCTCCGCGCGCCATCCAGCTCCGGCTTCTGCGCCCTCCTCCTCCTCCTAGCACTTCCTGCAACACAGCTGGGAGGAGGAGGAGGAGGGGGGGCGCAGAAGCCGGAGCCGATTGGATGGCGCGCACGCGCTCACAAGCGGCCTCCGCGCGCCATCCGGCTCCGGCTCCTGCGCCCCCCTCCTCCTCCTCCCAGCTGTGTTGCAGGAAGTGCTAGGAGGAGGAGGAGGAGGAGGAGGGGGGGCGCAGAAGCCGGAGCTGATTGGATGGCTCGCGCGCGCTCACCCGAGGAGGAGGAGGAGGAGGGCGCAGGAGCTGGAGCCGGATGGCGCGCGGAGGCCGCTTGTGTGAGTTTTCAGGGCTGTATGTATGACCATGTTCCAGAAGCATTCTCTCCTGACATTTTGCCCAAATCTATGGCAGGCATCCTCAGAGGTCTGTTGGAAACTAGGCAAATGGAGAGTTATATCATCTAATATTATCTATGGAATGTCCAGGGTGGGAGAAAGCCATTCAATGCTAATCAAGGTGATCATTACTGCAACATAGGCCTGTTTGATCAAGAAAAAATTTGTTTCTAAAATGTTTTGTAAATATTTACGAAATTTCGTAAATAACAAAACATTTTTTTGGAAAGTTTTGTTATTATTTTAAATATCGAAACAAAAAAACACCCCAATTACGAATCGAATTTAGAAACAAATTTTTTCTTGATCAAACAGGCCTAAATAGATAGAGATATGTTATGCAGCATTTAATTGTTGCCTTTTTGTAAGGCTGCTCTGAGTGGGGTAAGAAGGGCAGAGTATAAATATAGTGAATAAACCAATAAATAAATGGATTTCTGCAATTTCACACCCTCCTACAAGAAAATAAGATCCTGCAGGTGCTCCTGAACTACAGTTTCTAATCTTTCATGATTGACTTTCATGATAAAGCTAATAGGAAATGAGGACAAAGCCCCTCAAGGCCCACTGTTACCCTGCGCTCTAGGAAAACATATTCCCTCTTAAACATATATTGTTGTATGTGAAACAACTGTAATAAGGATCCATCCAAGGAAGCAAACAGTTTCCTCCCTCACCCCCCAAAATAATGTATCCCCAGATAATGTGTCCCTCAAGCCGTGAACTCATTGACCTCTATGAGTAAATTGCTTTAAACATTGAACGCTTGCTATTCCATTAAGCCTCGATAACAAATTAATTTTAATTTAATTTCGTTCAATAAACTGGAAAGCGATACGCTAAGTCAAAGGAAGGAGGAGGATTCTTGACCAAAGTAAAGGGCTTCATAATTAAGGTCACACAGGGGGATACTGGCTAAATGAAATGATCCATTTAAATATATTTTGGTATCTCCCCCATCGCTGCCCCTGTACTAAAATTTTGGTTTAAAAAACCAGTTCTAAAAGCTGAATGGTTTTCTGCTTACAAACTAAATCGTCAAATTGGAAAGAGGGCTCAAGTAGATCCAGGATTTTGTCCTAATCAATTATTGAGATGATTGGAGGAAATCCTTATCAAATGTACAAATGTGCAGAAAAAATAGTTCGCATATTGGAAGATACTCGCAGGAACACCTTAGCAAACAAGAGTCCAAAAGTGGCAGGATAAAAATCCAGAACCTCAAGCCATGGCTGATACCGAATGAGGGCACACAGAAGGCGGGGCAACTTGAAAGGCGCTGAACAGACTGCGCTGACACCACGAGATGCAGAGACAACCTTAAGAAATGGGGCCACAAAATGGAGTCCCCCACATGCGAGTGTGAAGAAGAGCAAACTACAGACCATCTATTACGATGCAGTCTGAGGCCTGTCACATGCACAATGGAGGACCTTATAGCGACACCAGAGGCACTCCAAGTGGCCAACAACTAGTCAAAGGACATTTAATACAATGCCACGTTTTTAAACTTTGTGTTTTTTAAATACATTACCACTGTACTCTCGGTTCGCTTCTGATCCAATCAAAAATATGAATTCTTAAAGACTCTGATAAAGTAGAAAACTAGGTTGAAAATAATAAAATGAAATTCCACAGAGACAAATGCACAATTCTACATTTTGGATACACAACCTAAATACACACGTTTAGGAGTGAGGATACTTGGCTCAATTGTTCTACATGTGAAAAAGATCTTGGGATTATTCTTAATCCTCAATTGAACATGAGCCAGGTATCTTATCTTGCATTATTTGGAACAGTGGTTCCCAACCTTTGGTCCTCCAGGTGTTTTGGACTTCCGCTCCCATAATTCCTAACAGTTGGTAAACTGACTGAAGTCCAAAACACCTGGAGGACCAAAGCTTGGGAACCACTGATTTAGAAGCATAATCTCCCCATCAAGGGAAGTAATAGTTCCACTAATACAATTTTGTGCAAATTTACAAATTTTTGCAAAGAATTATCTTTTCTGACGCAAACCAGGGTTTATTTTGGCCACAAATATCACTATTTTTGCAGAAACTGACATTTCAAAGAGCAAAACATTGCAAGGAACCACTTTCATGGTTGGTATCGGCACATCAAGACACCTTCACTTGTCAAGAATGGAAAAATAGGCAAGTAGACTTGGACTCCAAATATTCTGAAGTTGCAGGAGATTATGCATGGTAACCGAGAAGCAATCTTCCAATATCTCACTGCTGCCCACCTCCAACATCAGGCACCTGAGGCATCCGTTTCATCCATCTAATGATACTACATCTTACACAAACCATACACATAAATGCTACAACATTTGAAAAGCCAGTACAAGCAAGACAAGCTTTGGAGAAGCCTTCTGTCCAGCAGCCAAATGAGATACTACAGAACATATACAATAGAGTCTCACTTATCCAACCTTTGCTTATCCGACATTCCGTCTTATCCGACACTCTTATCCAATCCCCCTTTTCCTCCGGCATTTCCCCTTCAATTAAAGGAGTGCTCCCCAACTCTCTCTCCATTCCCAATAAGTGAAAACGGCAAGTCAAGGAGGAGGAGGGAGGAAATGGGGAAAAGAGGCAGGACCGGAAACGTGAATGTCCTCCCTCCTTCCCTATGGGATTTCCATGCTTCCGCATTCACGCACTTCATGCTGGGCCACTCTAGCCCTGTGGCGTTGCCTTGCCATAAACCTTTCAGTCCCTATTGTGAGTATTGTAGCGCCGCATCAGATGGGTAACAATAGGAGACTCCGTATTATCCGACATTTTCATTTATCCGACACTCTGCCAGCCCATTTATGTTGGATAAGCGAGACTCTACTGTTACACGCCAAACACAACAATAGAATCTTTCCCTGAACTCGTGGTGAAAACTATTGAGACACTTCCACTGTGTTCAGGATATGCATTTATTTAAATCATGCTAAAGCTTGGTTTTCTTTTTGTGTCACAATTCCAACTAACTCAAAGAAAAACACAACTGTACCTTGTCAGACTTCAGGTAACAGGAAACCTCACATCACTGATGCAGAAGAGTCCCTTGGATACCTAATTCCATAAAAAATAGATCAAAACAAAGAAAGCATAATTAATAAAGATGGCCTTTAAAAACTATGCCGTATTAGAGTAAAAGGTTAATTATGGCATTCATGAGAAAGAAGCCCCATTTTGTTCCTCCATATCAGTGGTTCTCAACTTTCCTAATGCCACGACCCCTTAAGACAGTTCCTCATGCTGTGGTGACCCCTAACCATAACATTATTTTTGATGCTACTTCATAACTGTAATTTTGCTACTGTCAAGAATCGTAATGTAAGTATCTGATATGCAGGATGTATTTTTATTCACTGGACCAAATTTGGAGGGGGTTGATTTTGTAATTTGGGGGGGGGGGGTTGATTTTGTTATTTGGGAGTTGTAGTTGCTGGGATTTATAGTAGGGCTGGGCGGTTTCGTTTCGTTAATTCGTAATTCGTTAATAATTCGTTAATTTTTTTAATTACAAAACGATAACGAACCATTCTGGAGCAATTTTTTAAAAAAACGAATTTTTAAATACGTTTTGTAAATGCTTCGTATTTCGTTATGTATTCGTTTCGTTATTGGTTTGAGGTCGTTTCGTTATTATTTCCGCATGTCTGGGGCAAGTTTTATGGTTGTTTTTTGTTTAATTAGTGAAAAAAATTATAATATCACACCAACAGTCAACAACAGAGGGAGAGGGAAGCTTCAGAAGTTTTTGGAGGTTTTTTAGCGTATTTCGCGGTCGCGTCCACCATTAACGAATCGATTCGTTATTCTTTCGGAAATCGATTCGTTAATGTTTTGTAATTTTTTCACATTTACGAAATTTCGTAAATATCGAACTTTTTAAAAGGAAAATTTTGTAATTATTTTAAATAACGAAACGCAAAACCCCCCAAAAAACGAATCGATTTTAGAAACAATTTTTTCCGTTGTTACCCAGGCCTAATTTATAGTTAACCGACAATCAAAAAGCATTCTAACTCCACCAATGATGAAACTAAACCAAACCCAAACTTGCCACAGAACTAACAGACTAACAGAAAATATTGGAAGGGTTTGCTGGGTATTGACCTTGAGTTTTGGAGTTGTAGTTCACCTTCATCCAAAGAGCACTGTGGACTCAAACAATGAATGATCCGGGCCTAACTTGGCATGAATACTCAATATACCCAAATGTAAACACTATTGGAGTTTGGGGAACATATATTAGCCCTCCCCTGCCACGCGTTGCTGTGGCCCAGTCTGTGTATATGTGGTTTTTGTGTGCATATATTTGTGTATATGTGTGTTTGCGTATATATATGTGTGTGTGTGTGTGGTTTTGCACATGCGTTGTAATGTTGTTGTTTTACTTTTTAAGTCTCTTCCGCTGTGTTTTTCAGTGTTTGAAGCTGCCAGGCTATTCAATGCTACTCAAGGTCCAATTGCAACATTCCCACTTGCCTCCAAGAGATAGGAAACAATCAGGGCCAGCTAACACCTTCCAACAAAGGATTCCCCCAGACAGGAAGCAGCCAGGCTTTGAAGCTGCAAGGCTACTCAATGCTAATCAAGGTGGCCAATTGAAAAATTCACATCTGCCTCAAGCAGACAAGAGTTTTTATTCCCACCCTGGACATCATTCCACAGATACATAAATCTCACTTGCCTAGTTTCCAACACACCTCACAACCTCTGAGGATGTCTGCTATAGATGTGGGTGAAATGTCAGGAGAGAGTGCTTCTGGAACATGGCCATACAGCCTGGAAAACTCCCAGCAACCCAGTCTATAATGCCTTCCTTGGATTTAGTATGTTTTACATGATCAAACCGGCAAAATGTATTTAAAATCCAATGTATTTTGAAAATAAATACAAATACCACTTTTTTGTACAAAAAAGTGAGACCTACAAATGAGTAACTCACATTTGAATTCCTCGTGACTGCAATATTAGTCACTTTTACTTCAGAGTAATCCCATTCCAGTGAAAGCCCGTGCTCCACAATAGTTTGCAATGGATTACATCTGAAACAATAACAACAACAACAATAATAATGATAATACATTTACTACTTGCCTGTCCTTGAGGCTTAAGGCCACTATGTATTTCTAAATGTATTTCACACAAATCGGGAGACAGAACAATGCATAGGCAGCAGAAATACTGTCAGCCGTCATATTTGTAAATCAATCCATTTTTGTAGCATTTTAAGATCATGATTAAAAATATACATAGTGTATTTTAAGGGCTCCTTTAAAAATATTTAAAGGAGCCGTAACACTGCTAGACTGGATTGCCAAAATTCAGCTTGATGCTTAAACATTTTCCACATGTGTGTATATGCGTATGGAAACATATAACATGCCTCTATATGCAGATTTTTTCAAACACCCAAATGTCCGACTAGCATAATAGATTAAAACATATTTCAAGATTACAAGGAAATCATATCACACTGAGAACCATGTATGTGGGGCTGATTAGGGTAAATTGTAGGGGTGATAAGGAAATATAATGTATACATTCAGTTCTATCATATTTATTTACTGTAAGCACTGAGCTACTGAGCTTGTTGATCGAAAGGTCGCAGGTTCGATTCCGGGGAGCGGCGTGAGCTTCCGCTGTCAGCCCTAGCTTCTGCCAACCTAGCAGTTCGAAAACATGCAAATGTGAGTAGATCAATAGGTACCGCTCCAGTGGGAAGGTAACGGCGCTCCATGCAGTCATGCTGGCCACATGACCTTGGAGGTGTCTACGGACAACGCTGGCTCTTCGGCTTAGAAATGGAGATGAGCACCACACCCCAGAGTCAGACATGACTGGACTTAATATCAGGGGACTACCTTTACCTTTACCTTTTATAAGAGTCTTATTTTAAACTAGATGCCTGTACCCGTCACGCGTTACTGTGGCCAATCTTCCCTCCCTCTTTCTTTCTCTCTTTCTCTCTTTCCTTCCCTCTTTTTCTTTCCCTTCTTCTTTCTTCTTTTTCTACCTGTGTCTTTCCTCCGTTCCTTTGCTTTTGGTTCCATCCTTCCCTCTCTCATTCCTTCCTTCTTTCACTTTTTTTATTTCCTTCTCTCCTTTTTTTCTTCTCTACTTTTTGTTCTTTCCTTCTTTCCCTTCTTCTTTCTTCCTTTTCTACCTGTCTTTGCAGTTCTATTATTATTATTATTATTATTATTATTATTATTATTATTATTATTTGAAACACAACAAGATGAGTCCACAGCAGACACTCTGCTGGCTGTTGTATTGGATCAGATGTCGGACCCTTCCCAACTGTGTGATGTATCGGTGAATAATGGGTGCAGATCCCAGTAGGGTGGCCTTCTGCAGCTGGCAGATGGTAATCTTGTCAGCGCCGATTGTGTTTAAGTGCAGGCCAAGGTCTTTAGGCACTGCACCCAGTGTGCCGATCACCACTGGAATCCCTTTGACTCACTTGTGTCAGAGTTTTTGCAGTTCGATTATTATTATTATTATTATTATTATTATTATTATTATTATTATTTGAAACACAACAAGATAAGTCAGGGGAGGTTTTGCACAACTAAAACTTGTGCGCCAGCTGTGCCCGTACCTTGGGAAGTCTGACTTGGCCATGATAGTCTACGCTTTGGTTACATCCCGCTTAGACTACTGCAACGCTCTCTACGTGGGGCTGCCTCTGAAGACTGCCCGGAAGCTGCAGCAAGTCCAACGCTTGGCAGCCAGATTACTAACGGGTGCGGGGTACAGGGAGCACACCACTCCGCTGTTACACCAGCTCCACTGGCTGCCAATTAGCTTCCGAGCACAATTCAAAGTGCTGGTGTTAACCTATAAAGCTCTAAATGACTCCGGCCCTGTTTACCTCTCCGAACGTATTCTCCCTTACGAACCATCAAGATTATTAAGATCGTCTGGAGAGGCCCTGCTCTCGGTCCCACCAGCCTCGCAAGCGCGCCTGGTGGGGACGAGGGACAGGGCCTTCTCGGTGGTGGCCCCGCGACTCTGGAACTCTCTCCCATCGGAGGTCAGAACCGCCCCGTCTATCCTGACATTTAGGAAACGGGTGAAGACGTGGTTGTGGAGACAGGCTTTCGATGAATGAGACAACACCCTAGGATTTTGGATATAAGATGATATATATTTAATTTTAATATGACGACTGACCACCGTAGTTTTAAATATATTGTTATTTTAAATGTGTTACTGTAATTGTGAACTATGATATTTTACTGATTGTATGTGTTTTTATGGTTGGAAACTGGGCTGAGTCCCTCAATGAGGTGAGAAGGTCGGTATAGAAAACTTTGAAATAAATAAATAAATAAATGTGTCCACAGCAGATACTCTGCTGGCTGTTGTATTGGATCACATGTCGGACACTTCCCAAGTGTCTAGGACTGTGTGATGTGTCGGCGAATAATGGGTGCAGATCCCAGTAAGATGGCCTTCTGCAGCTGGCAGATGGTAATCTTGTCAGCGCCGATTGTGTTTAAGTGCAGGCCAAGGTCTTTAGTCACTACACCCAATGTGCCAATCACCACTGGAATAACTTTGACTTGCTTGTGTCAGAGTTTTTGCAGTTCTATTATTATTATTATTATTATTATTATTATTATTATTATTATTTGAAACACAACAAGATAAGTCCACAGCAGATACTCTGCTGGCTGTTATATTGAATCACATGTTGGACACTCCCCAAGTGTCTAGGACTGTGTGATGTATCGGCGAATAATGGGTGCAGATCCCAGTAAGGTGGCCTTCTGCAGCTGGCAGATGGTAATCTTGTCAGCGCCAATTGTGTTT